>NC_135234.1:539895551-540219551 GCF_051348905.1 Ranitomeya variabilis
GCCAGCTGCCTGTCATGGCTGCCGCAACCAATCAGCGATGGCCACAGTCCCTCCCTACTCCCCGGCAGTCAGTGCCCGTCGCCCGCTCCATACTCGCCTCCAGTAACCGCTCACACAGGGTTAATGCCAGCGGTAACGGACCGCGTTATGCCGCGGGTAACTCACTCCGTTACCGCCGCTATTAACCCTGTGTGACCAAGTTTTTACTATTCATGCTGCCTATGCAGCATCAATAGTAAAAAGATCTAATGTTAAAAATAATAAAAAAATAAAAAATCATTATATACTCACTTTCCGCCGCCTTTCCCGCTCCTCGCCACGCTCCGGTGACCGCTCCATGCAAGCGGCAGGTTCCGGTGCCAAGGATGGTATGCGAGAAGGACCTTCCATGACGTCACGATCATGTGACCTCGACGTGATCACAGGCCCTGCGAGAAGGACCTTCCATGACGTCACGGTCATGTGACCGCAACGTCATCACAGGTCCTGCGCTCATACCAACCCTGGGACCGGAAGCTGATGCGTGCACCGCACACAGGGCCAGGACTTCAACAGGCCTTCGGAGGGTGTGTATATGTTTATTTTTTATTTTAAGTCTGTATACTACGTGGCTCTGTGCTGTATACTCCGTCGCTGTGCAATATACTATGTGGCTGGGCAATATACTACGTACGTGGCTGGGCAATATACTACGTGGCTGGGCAATATACTACATCGCTGGCCAATATACTACGTGACTGGGCAATATACTATGTCGCTGGGCAATATACTACGTCGCTGGCCAATATACTACGTCGCTGGCCAATATACTACGTGACTGGGCAATATACTATGTGGCTGGGCAATATACTACGTGGCTGGGCAATATACTGCACGGACATGCATATTCTGGAATACCCGATGCGTTAGAATTGGGCCACCATCTAGTTATTCTTATAATTTCTAAGGTGTTATCGTCCTTATGTAAAGCTGGAAATAACATAATTTATTACTATGCCTACCCAGACCACCCTCTGACACAGACTACAGGGGGAGCCCAGTATCACACAAGATAGGATTGGATACATGGCTCAGCACACAGTATCACACAGGATAGGATTAGATACACAGCTCATCAGACAGTATCACACAGGATAGGATTAGAGACACGGCTCAGCAGACTGTATCACACAGGATAGGATTAGATACACGGCTCAGCAGTCAGTATCACACAGGATAGGATTAGGTACACAGCTCAGCAGACAGTAACACACAGGATAGGATATGGAACCCAGCTCAGCAGACAGTATCACACAGGACAGAATTATATACACAGCTCAGCAGACGGTATCACACAGGATAGGATTAGATACACAGCTCAGCAACAGGATGTGCCAAAGGAAAGAGGCCCTTTTCATTCCAAGAATTCCTCTCATTTCATCTGATTTGCCTTTTGATTTTAAACACCTCCAGTTTACACTTCAACTGGCATTTGCAATGTCCATTAACAAGGCTCAGGGACAGTCCTTGAAAGTAGTAGGGATCGATTTTCAATCTCCATGCTTTTCTCATGGTCAACTCTACGTGGCCTGTTCAAGAGTTGGAACTGCCAAAAAATCTGTTCATCTTTGCATCGGAAGGAAAAAACAAAAATGTTGTTTATCCAAAAGGCTATTGAATGAGTAGAAAATAAAATACTATCAATAATAGGTAATCGTTTAGTTAATTGGTGTTGCAAATCTGTAGTTTTGAGTATATGATATGAAATGTTTTTATGTGCAAAATAATCATTGTAATTTGTTATAACTAACCACCACAGTTAGTTACTATGCCCGGGCAACACCGGGCTCTTCAGCTAGTGTATAAATAGAAATGTTACAGCCAGCAGTATACCATGCAAAGTGTTTAATGGAACCCAACTGCAAAAATTATTTTAGACCAATTAAGTGAAAAAAAACTATTGTTCTCAACTTTGTACAACCTCCTGTTATAAAGCACTGAAGTTTGAATCCAAACAAATGGACAGATGCTTCTCTTCCAATAGCCTGGATGGATATTATTCCACCAGAACTAGACAGTGCACTATACCTGTGTATGTTAGCTGGCTGATCACCAGGAAGAGCAACTGGAAGCCGGCACCAACGAGATGCTGTGAAATGCTCAAAGTGATATGCTGCATTTTACAAAAACCAAGGTATTGATTTCTGAAATTTCATACTTTGCTGGTACTGTAAACACAGCTGAAAATTTGCATTAAAAAGATGCAATGTGTGAACATAGCCTAGGGATAGTAAATGTTGGTACATGGCTGTGGTATGCCATCACATTATGACTGGCGCTGCTTCTCCGGCATGATTATGCTCCAGGTAGTCATTTATGTAGGGAACTGGTCGCTGTATATTCAGAGACTGACACTGGCGAAAAGAAAAATCATCCCCCACCAGTCGTAGCGTGATAACCTGTTGTAGAGGTATTCGTCACATTACAGGATGGGAATCCTCCTGGGAATGGACCAATTTGCAGCAACTGTTCCAGCGATGACTGGTCCAATAGCTGAACTTATTATTTGAGAAGTGGATGGTTCTAGTTCACAGTGTTCCTCCTCCTTTTATCGAGGTGGTTAGATGAAGAAATGGATGCTTCATTCTGTAACTACAGATTAATTAAAATTGTTATTCAGTAGAGGAGATGGAAGAGTAGACGTAGAGTTTAAGATTCATTTACTCTTGTCGGGGTTGTATGCTCTTCAGCACAGCAAATACTGTAATCATTTTCACCCGGAAGCCAATCTCAGCCTTTCTAATCCAAAAGAGATGCTAAGAGGTGTCACTGAATAGTCATGTCTGCACATTAGAGGAGACTGACCACAGATGACGGACTTCATCCAATCCCAGTGCTTCCCAGACACCTTTACGCAAGGCTCAGCAGGTGCCCAACGCACAACCGTGACTTCAAGGGTTGTCAAGGATACTATGCACTTTGCTCCAGTCTCGCCTGTCAAAAGTGACTAAAACTGTTCTTTGCCATTTACCTGCAGCACAATTGATATTTCAGTGTTCATTTATATTTAAATACGTACTTTACACATTCGTTCCTTGATGGTCTCGCATACAACTGGCCAGAATAATGATTCTTCTAATCTGCCTGTAGTCTGATTTACAGGTATTATTATTATTATTTATTTATATAGCACCATTAATTCCATGGTGCTGTACATGAGAAAGGGGGTTACATACAGGGTTATAGATATAATTTACAGTAAACAGGTTTACAGTGACAGACTGGTACAGAGGGGAGAGGACCCTGTCCTTGCGGACTTACATTCTATGGAACAGGTAATACGGTGGCAGCTATACAATGCCTGGAATTTCAATAATAACTGCTGTATTTATGCAGAAATATTTCATACCATATGTATTACCAGTGATGACGCTCTTGCGTAGTGGTTGTTATGGATTAATTAGGATGTTT
This sequence comes from Ranitomeya variabilis, assembly GCF_051348905.1. Taxonomy (NCBI): domain Eukaryota; kingdom Metazoa; phylum Chordata; class Amphibia; order Anura; family Dendrobatidae; genus Ranitomeya; species Ranitomeya variabilis. The sequence goes on from NC_135234.1 coordinate 539,899,002, forward strand.
CTTTCATAATCTTTTTAAGACCCCAAATTAATAATGTTTAATGGAACCACACTGTCTCTTTATTTCTAGAGTTCCAGTAGCTAAGAATGATGTGACAAGCTGGGACCTGTCTGTATTCCTAGATGGTACTGCTCACTCCGTCGTGGTTAAAACGTTAAAGGATCATTTCTCTGTAAGTATTTTAGAACCGATCAGTTATTGGTAACATTGCAGAGAAAATGTTTTAAAAAAAATAATAATTATTTACTGTTAAGAGAACCTTTAGGGAAATGATTTGTGCAGTATGTTATCTATTATGTTAAATGGCTAGCTGAAGAGACAGGTTTCAATTATATCATTCTTACATCTAAACTGACTCTACTTCCCCTGCAGTAAACCAGCAAATAGCGTTCTGCGTCCCGTAGTGTGTAATAACAGTGTGGTAAGCGGGTAGTTACTGCGCCATGCTGTCCTTTTATAGGTCATCAATATCTGACCGTGGGGGCGTGATACCCAGCAACCCCACCGATCAGCCGTTACTGGCATTGGCTGGAAGTTCTCTGATGTGTCGGGACTCAGCAGCAGTGTCCGGTCATGGCTACTATAGAAATGACGGAGCTGCTGTGTTCCAGCAGCATCCGAGAAAATCACGTCCAGGGCTGATAACAGCTGATCGGCAAGGGTGTTGGGTAGTGCACCCCCAATAGACAGATACTGATGGCCTATCATATTAAGCGGTCATCATTGAAAAGGAAGTAGTCAACCACTTTAAGGCTTTGGGTATGCTTGAGCCATCCATGGCAGGTGCTAGATGTAACAGCTACCAGCCAGAATAAGATCTAGCTGTTTGTTCTTTAGATATTTATTGATCACAAAAATTGGTCATTCCTAAAAATGTTTGCAATATAGTTGTAATATGTAATCAGTTGTTTTACAACTTGTTTGCACTGTGTTTCGCCTTATGATGAAATGGTTTAGTAACCGTCTCGTGACCATTATAAAGATAGATGCATATATTTCACAGCCATAAATATAAAGAGGATCTCCGTTATAAATTAAACTGTTGATGATGCTTTTGTTAAAACTTATGTGTCCCATATTGATGGCAAAATCAGTAGTTACATTGGTGTCTGAAGGTTTTCTTTCCCTTTTTTTACTTCTACAGTATGAACGTGCATCATGTGTGACCAAATATTTTGTTACAGCCAACTCAGAAGCCTAACTAGTAGCTTCTCCTTTAATGTGTGAAGGTGTTTCAGGCACAGATCTTCACATGGATTTAATTAGTCTTTCACAGGGATTGGAGGTCCAATTCTCAATGCTGAATTCTCATTTCACCCGCCAATAACGAAAAATACTTCTCTTCAAACGGGTACCTTCAAAGAAAAAGGGTGTTTATGTTTGCTTGTCTCGCAGCTTTTTGATGTTGGTTTCTTTGTTTGTACAACTGTTATGATGGAGAAAATGTAGCTTTGTTCTATAAGGGATCATTTAGTATCCAAATCCACTGATGACTAGTTGGAGCATAGTGTGGCCTTTTGATTGTTTAAGATGTTTTGTTATACCATTAATATGGAAGTCATATGCATAATACACTATTATTATGCCAGGTTTAATATATTGCATTAATCCAGATTTTACTTGGATTAGTATTGCCTAAATGTAGTTAACCTTTGAGCATTTCAGCAGTCAGCCTTGATTTTGGTGTGTAAGGTAGCCTTTAATGACTTTTCTGGACAAATGTTGCTGTTGACTGGCTTAGAGCAGGTCCATGAGACTGGTGAACGTTAAGACTGTTACCTGCTTAGCTAAGTTGGCAACCATTATGACAAGGGCACCTAATTATAGGGCAAAGTATCATTTGACATCTTTTTTTAATAATTGTATTTTTTATTGAAGGACTTTCATATTCAACAAGAAGCAGACTTGGGGGGGGGGGGGGAAGGAATAAAGATTAAGGTTACGTTTCCATGATCAGGAAGTAGCAGCTCTTTGGAAGCAGAGTATTTTCGCTCGGTCCAAAGTGCTGCTTTCTAATCACACATGTAAATTCGTAAATCTGATTCTTCTCAACAGAAATTGACATGCTGTGGCTCGTAAACCCGCACCGCGGGTGAGTTTACTCAGCCTCAAATAGAAGCGCAATGGGTATGGGCATTCTATAAATCTCATCCACTGTGCTTGTATCGTAGAACGTAGTGGTTTGGATAAGTGCGCTGCTTCCAAAACGCTGCTGTCCCTGATCTTGGCCACGTACCCTGACAAATTACAATGAAAATAGAGTGAATCAGTTTTGGGGTATACATGTATCATATTATGGCGACATTCAAATTTCTTATATATATATATATATATATATATATATATATATATATATATATATATATATATATATATGTATATATATATATATATAATATATAATATATATATATCTCAAACTAAAAAAAGGGATACACATGAGACATACAAATGGCTATTAGGAGAGGAGTAAAGGTGTTAAGGGGTGAGGGGAGATATGTGACCTAATGAATAAGCTTCCTAAATACTCAGAAGTACCTGAAAGGTATCACAGAGGAATCCAATGAGGTTGAATTTCTTTACTGTTTCATCATTCAGGGAGTGCGATATTCAACATTTCTGATCTCTTTAAGGCTAGGTTCACATTGCGTTAGTGGGTGATCGCTAACGGACAGCGTTGCACGGCGAAAATGTCGCAATTAACGCCATGCAACGGGTCCGTTAGCGCACCCATTGACAGCAATGTAAATTTTGCCTGTAGCGCATCACTAGCGCGTGCCTTTTTCGGCTCGCGCTAGCGATGTGCCGTTCTTTTGTAGCGCGCCTCGGACGCTGCTTGCAGCGTCCGCAGCGCGCCCGAGGTCCGTTCCCCGCTCTCGCAGATCGGGGATCTGCGAGAGCGGGGACGTTAGCGCGACCCCTAAACGTGGCCCCTACAAAAACATTGCGTTAGCGCAATCCGCAAGCGCTAGCGCTAAACGGATTGCCCTAACGCAATGTGAACCTAGCCTAATCCTAGTGTAGAAGTCATAGATAGACCGATGGAGGTTTGTTTCCAATAAGAAGCTATCAAACCTCTTGCAGCCATCAATATGTGTAGGATAAGTCTAAGGATTATTTTACATATATTCTGCTGGAAAATATTGGGTAAAAAGTGTTGAGGATCTAATGATAGGTCTAAATCAAAGACCTGTGTAATCAGTTTATACATTTGTCCAGAATGGTCTTATCAGGCAGCAATCCCAGAATAGGGATAGATCCTGTCAACAAGGCACATCTCCAACATAAGGGGGACATAGATGGATCTAATTTTTGTAGGAGCTCAGGAGTGTGGTACCAGAAGAGAAGGATCTTGTATTGGTTCTCATTTGACATTTTTATGATCTTTAGTTTTAATTTTTCTCAGAGATTTTAAGCCTGCAATTCTTTTGCTCAGTAGTTTGTTATTGTTATGATGATGATAATTAATGATTATTATTAACAGTTTTATGTCTCTCTTGTCTCATCCTGATGACATTTTCTAAAAAATAATTGATAATCTGCAATATTGTTGCGTATTTGAGCGATATATGCCATTATGCATTGTCTGCAAATTGTTTGATTGCAGAGAAATGATGGCAGCATATTAACATATTATGTTACATTTAAAAAGTCACTAAAGAATGAACTTAGGCAGTCTCAAGCTTAGCAGATTCTGCAAGATATAATATTACATGCATAAATAAGCACTGATTGTTTTTTTTTTTTAAACCCTAAACCTTGTGGTCTTGAAGTGCACAGTGAGCAAAACCCATTATTTGACTCTATAATTATATAAAGGGGCACTCTATCAACTTTGAGGACACCAGCGAGATCGGAGCTAGGCAAATTTTAGTAAGGCAGACCGACACCCTTCTCTGTAAAAACAGATTAAATACAACTTTGCCACATTTGCGATCTTTAAAACAGGATCCAAATATTTCAGAATCCAGAATCCTCCCTCTGTCACACTTCGTGTCTGTGTATTTCATTCAGTGATGATATCAGTCATGCTGAGACCAGTAGTTTCACGAGCGATCAAAACCAACAGTACTGTCTTGCATTTCAATTAAACAACAACTGGACATAGAGCAGCACAGCCAGACAATTTTCTTCCATTTGTGGATCTAAATTGTACTCACAAAAATGAATTTGTTAAAAATACAAAAAAAATAACACATATTCGGCACACCAACCTCTACTTGATCCTGGGTTTCGCCTTTCTGCTTCCTCTTAGGGCAAGTTAGCCCCAATAAGAAGCAAACAGTTGAACACCAGGATTGGGTTCAAGCTGGCATGTCACGTTGTTCTTTAAGAGAAAGTCATGACAGTATTGCTTGTGGAACTACTGGTCTCAGTAGGACTAATAGCAGCATTATTGGATTAATACAGGAAGTCTGATGTAGAAGGAGGATTGGGAAGGTGTAGATTCTGCTCTGAAGATCATAGAAGCAGTAAAGTTTATATTTGGAAGGGTTTTGGGTCTCCTTATTTAGCTTTGCCTTGCTCCGATCTCACTGGTGTCCTTGTGGTAGATGCAGTATAGTTATATTTTATCCATTATTCTATGAAGGCCGAGTTGTTGATATAATGCAAAAGAAAAAATGCTTCAGGCTTCTGCACCTTTTATTTAATAAAATTATTAGGTGTAGATAAAATATTCTAGTGGGATGTACTATGACCTTTATTGCTAACCTAATGTTTTATATTACATGGCATTGTCTTAGATATATCAGAGTTGGGTGTCCAGTAGTGTTATGTCTAGTATCATAGGCCAAAGTCCAAACCAAAGCAATCAAGCAGGGAAGCATTTTTTTTCCAATCACATATTGTAACTTAGATCATGTACAAGAATATTGGAAAAAAACATGGTAAAAAAAGTTTTTGAGCATGAAAATGTGTGTTGGCTAGATTGGCTATGTGTGAATGTGTGTTGTAGTTTTATGATGAATTTTTCTCTGTGCATTTTGCAAACTAGGGGAACTTGGCTCCTTGAGGATTTCTTTGTGTCTGCTCTTGTTCTTCAGCTTGTGATATTTCCGGATTTGAAGCTTTCCAAAGCATTTGCTCATCAGTGAACTTTTCAACAAAAACTGTGTAATTATCTGCATCAGTCCAGTCCTCAACATCCTAATCGATGAGCCTGCTGTTGGAATTATTTCTGGAACATCAGAAAGAATTGTGACATTGTTGCCTGAGGAGCTTCTTATGTCAAGTTCTTTGTGTAAAAAAAAAAAAAAAAATAATAATGAAAAACTCAAAGACAGAATGCATCTCTCTTCATATTGACCTTTAACATCTTTAGATGTTTCAAGCTTATAAGAAACCTAAAAAATGTGCACACAATGTCGTCTTAAAAATAAAAAAAACACAAACTCCATCCCAAATAATGCCCTTTCCACCAGTGTACTGGAGAATCGCTCGCTCCTAACATATAAACAAATGTCTGTCTGTAGCTGTAGTTTCCAAGGATGTATTTACAAAACCAGCCATTCCATAAGTTCTTCAGGGTTACTGCTAGTGTAATATATTAGCAACATAGGTCCTAGTGCATTTTGTAACTATTAGATTTGAAGCTTTTGAGTTAAAAGACAACATTGTATGGACAAACAATCTGGAATGTTTAATTTTTACATGCCTAAGCCTTCTGTCCCAGCATCTTCTGTTGAGGAAAGGTCTGCAGACACTTTAGAGTCGCTGACTAACAATCTATGTTTTACAAATGTAATACTCCACACATTGAACAAGATGTAGACGCATCATCCTATTGGATTGAATTCAGTAAAAAAAAAAAAAAATGTATAGCAAACACCTACAAAAAAATGTCATTTTCAGCTTAGTTTTCTTTTTTAATGGATCATATTTCATTAATCACAAGTGTGTCATTCTTCTTGATCATTAAAAAAAACTTATGAAATCTAAAACAGTAATGGCATGTTGCACAGATGGTTTCATTTTTGCCACTATTCTTTAATGAAGACAACATCAAGACTGGTGTCATCTGTTTGTACTATTTACCAGTTTTTGTTCTATTTTTAACTAGTACTTGTGTTTTTCCTTGAGGAAATCCAATTTCAAAGAGCTTTATCTAGTCCCCCTTACAATCAAAAGAATGCGTAAAGCCTTTCCATGTCTGAAGGGAGTAGGAGAGTTAGCCATCGGAATAAAGAAGAAAAGACTTGTCAAAAAGTAATGGCTGTGGAATAGTTAGAAAGGGATGATGCCTTTATTTTCTTACTGATGTGTACAAATGAGTACTTGAGAGACCTTTTTTTTTTCATGATTAATATCCGTTCAACAATATTTTAAAATTTTACACAAATCTGCAGTAATGGTGTGGAATTTTGCCTCAGGGGTGAATTTTTTTCCCTCGATCTACAATTTTAAAGAATGTAAAAACCAAGACATTTGTAGTCATTACATTCTGTTTTGATGAAGATGAAAAAGGTTCGTTTTTTTTTTTCTTGTGAATTGTTTCCTATTGATGTGTTAAGCCTTTTTTGATCTGGTAGCAGCTGATTATTTCAGAATTATCCCCTAGACTACATGATTTCCTAATTTATATCTCGCCTCCTTTTTTTTCATGGTAGAAGATCATTTGGGAAAAAAAGGTTTACTTTGTAGGGTTTCTCCTCCCTTCAATGCTGTGCTCATTCATATTAAATATTCACTTGGGATTCTGTCATATTTAGAGGATGTACTAAATGAAATGCCTATTGTTTGTCTTTTATGCCTTTTTTATGTAGCTATTCTAAATATTTACTATTTTCAACAGCAAATGCATATTAAAAATACAACATAGATGTACAAACATCAATCAAATTTTACTTTCAGATGGTTGTCTCAACATTTAATTTGAAGAGCGTACTGCTCCCCTGTCTTTGCGCTTCCGGTTTGCCCAGGAGCTGTTGTGCTGCTGATAGGTTGACTGTTCAGACTAGTGGTATCATTGAGCCTCTGACCCAAATTGTTCATTCTATTATGCTGGAACAATAGGCAGCTTTGCTTCTGCAGCAATGGAGGAGTGCAGTGACATGGACACTGGCCGGATCCAGCGATTATGCGACGCTTACAAGCTCTATACCACGAAGCTTGCACACACTGCACTCTTTGCCTAGGAGACCACGCACCATTTATAGACTGCAAGGTGGCTGGAAACCTAAACAACAAGCAGTTAAACAATTTTCCTAAGATCAAAGGATTTTTAATTGCACATTTGTTTGATTTTACAAATAATTTTCAGTTTTACTCAATAAAGAACTAGAGAATAACTGTTACCTGGAAATATTGCTATAATTTCTTAGAGATGGTTGCCCGTGTTGAAATTTGGACAGCTACATACTTTGGTTCATGGTAAGTGAGAGAACAATAAACCACAGCGACGAAAAACATCGTTGCATCGAGTTTTCTTGCTGACTTGTCGACCCACTGTTTGTCTCCACTACAACATTGAATTGGTTCACGCCTTTCTGCCCATTGGTAGTTTTTGTGGTGCTTGCATTTCAATCCTGCAGAATTCCTTCTTAATTTAACAATGTAGAGATACGGTTTGGAGGAGCATGTTTTCATTGTGAAAACTTATTGTAAAACAGAGTCCATAAAGAGGTGCCAAAGAAGTTTGGAGGTTGAAATCTGCTGTGCAAACAGTGTATTGAAGCCGTCTTTGATGAGAGATTGATCTCCAAGGGATTGTGGCCACCAAGATTGCCTTATTTAACACCACCTGATTTTTTTCCTTTGGGGCCATTTGAAAGGTCACGTGTACAGTAACACACCTCAAACATTACTGGCACTCCGAGAGAACATACAGCGAGAAATTCAGGCTGAGAACCTAGACGTCCTGCAGAATATGTTCATCAATATGGAACAACGCATGCTGGCATGCTTGGATACGAGCGGTGGACATTTTCAAGACCTCTCATGGAAGTATGTACAGTCCATATTTCAGTACTATACTGTCTCTTAATTAAGTTACAGCTATTTTTTCAGGTAGTCCGAAGTAACAATTCAATAAATTAAACTTGTAAGCCGCCATTTCTTTATAATAAGTTCTGAAAAAGCTGAGTGGCAAACATTTTATGCTTGGCAGTCATCTTATATTTTTTACATAGCTTTTCCTTATTTTTGAACAAGTAGTCTACTCAATTGTACTGTACTGTAAAGCAAGACAAAAAGGTATCACTTTATAACCCAATATTGCCATTTTCGTGTGTGGTTCTACCATAACTCCCAAGCAGAATGCACGCTGCTTGGGGTTATATTTGACTCAGATCTTTCCTTCACTCCCCACATCCGATCACTCGTTCGCTCATGCCACCTGCACCTCAAAAACATCTCTAGAATTTAACCTTTTGACAATGCAAAAACTTTTACTGTTGCTTTTATTCATTGTCATCTGGACTGTTGCAACTCTCCACTATCTGATCTCCCTTTTTCTAAACCCTCTCCAATTGATCTTGAATGCAGCAGCCAGGATTATATTACTGTCCATCCGCTGCACCGATGCCTCCACCCTGTGCCAGTCATTGTACTAGTTGCCTATTTGCTTTAGAGAACAATATAAACTTCTCACTTTCACCCACAAAGTTCTACATAGTTTTGCACCCCTCCCTCATCTTTATCACCTTAGTAGTGATGAGCGAGTGTACTCGTTGCTCGGGTCTTCCCAAGCACGCTCGGGTGGTCTCCGAGTATTTGTTAGTGTTTGGAGATTTAGTTTTCATCGCGGCAGCTGAATGATTTACAGCTACTACCCAGCCTGAGTACATTTAGGGGTTGCCTGGTTTCTAGAGAATCCCCACATGTAATCAAGCTGCCTAGTAGCCGCAAATCATTCAGCTGAGGCAATGAAAACTTAATCTCCGAGCAGTCATAAATACTCGGAGACCACCCGAGCGTGGTCAGGATAACCCGAGCAACGAGTATACTCGCTCATCACTACATCTTACCCAGTCTTTCCATTCCGCTAATAACCTGAGACTAACAACCTCAATAATCAGAACCTCCCATTCCCTTCTCCAAGACTTTTTTTATGCTGCCCCAGTTCTTTCGAATGAACTTCCGCAATTTAATTTATTCCCAGTATCCACAGTTTTAAGCGTGTTCTAAAAAACTAAATTCTTTAGACTGCCCTATTTCCTCACCTTACTTTAGCCAGTATCTGTACTTGCACAGCTACTGGCTGGTGACTGATTCATGCAGCATTATATGAATACCCTATTTATTGTATTAATGGCTGAACCATACACTGCAAGCACTTTTTACCATCTAACTTTTGTGTCTCCCTTATTTCCTCACAGAGTGTAAGCTTGTGAGCACTGCCCTTACTCTTCTTGGTATGTGTTGAATGGTGTTAGTCCCCTTTCACATTGCGTTCTTGCCCACGTTCAGTGATCCCGTTGGGGCTTGTGTCCAAGCCCCCTACCCAACACGATTCCATCATATGCGCCAACAGGGCAGTGAAGATCTGAGGTTGTGGGTTGTAGTAATCACCTAGGCAGAATAATGATGCAACTATTTTTTATTGCTTACATTCACGCTCTTACAACATTTACGTGTAGATGGCCAAAATACACTGCCTTCAGTCCACAAGATCATGACTCGGGGCCTGTAGTTCCACTGCCCCCATGCCAGGCGATGTCCACTGTCTCCCCAGATTTCAGTTTTTACCATAGCTTTTGAATCTCTCGCCAGTATAGTTTGTAGTTACAGTACATTCTCCTCAAGATGATGGATTCCACGACTGTAGCACTTGTATCTAGCTCCAGCCAGCAGAAACAGTCCTTCGGATAGTTCCTCAAATCCAGACGGCATAGAACATGAACATAGCACATGTATCTAGCTCCAGCCAGCAACTGATCTCCAATTTCCATAGGACCATCCATACATGGGCACCAGGACCTCAACAACAGATCCTCGATGTCACCGCGCCAGTTCACTCGCTAAACATGTGGCTTATTGTTCTCCCTCTCTTGGGATCATCCCCCTGGATGGGCAGAAGTTTTCACACCCTCCCCCTTAAACATTTGCTGAAGAATGTTCTATAAGCTCAGTCTCCAGCCTGTCTGCAAGGTTGTGTATTAAGGATGCCCCCTGCAGAGATGTATAAAGACACTCATGCCCCGACCAGATGCAGGACAGAAATGCTAATGTAGGCCTTATGTATACATGAAATCCAGCCCTCATGTGTTTCTCTGCTTACTGTCACTGAATAGAAACAATGATTTGTGAGGCTATACACTTTCCAGGAGAGATTTGTGCACCTTAAACTGACAAGCAAGCATATCTCTAATAAACACAACAATAAGACCGACTTTTCTATGCTCCGTGCTGGAAAAAGTCTGTATCCCTTAGAGCCGTGGACTCTGGTCTATGTCCATTGGTCCAATAGTCTTTAGTCCATGGCCAGCTTCTCATGGGGACAGTGACTACAATGGTGCCGATAGTCTCAACGTGTGCTTTGAGGTGCATCAGTATCGGATGTATACGCTTACTGGAAGCATATAATCAGACTCTCTAGATTGCATCTGAGTGTCCGCCTCCAGTAGGCATATACACCCAAAAATGGTGCACAACAGAGCACAAGTTGACTCTGTCGGCACCATTGTAGTCAATGAATTTAGCGCATTCACTCAAATCCCGTTTTGCAGGGGGGTTCATAAACCAGCCCGGATGGCACCACTCAATGTGGGTAAGAAAGCAATGTGAAAGAACCCTTACTCTTTCTATGTCTGTCCCTTTTGAATTGTAAAGTGCTGCTGAATATATTGGCGCTATAGAAATGAAAAAATAACTAGACTTTCTTTGCAAATCTCTTGGACAGCTGAGTGACCTCTTCATATGAGGACTACAATGTAGGAGGTTGTACATCCAGTTATCATACTTTGTAGTCACCTCACGACAAAATTTGGAATAAATACCAGGATTTGTTTTGATTACCTGAATGCCCGTGCACTTAATAGACTAACTTTACCTCAACACACCGATGTCGATGAGTACAGCCGACAGTGTGTGTGTGTGTGTGTGTGGAGAAACCGAATAGTTGATTGTCATGAGAGTTAAGGATCCTTCACGGCTGTTTTTGGTTTGCCCCTCCTTTTTTGTTCTCTATAGATGTCTGGAAGCTGCTCTTTTATAAAGAACACAGGAGCGCTCGGCTGAGCAGTACAGCGCTTCTGGATATGGGACAGCCTGGCTTTCTAGCTGCCAACCGAATGATTAGCTGAACTGACAGTCATTGCCAAAAGTCTTGGCACCCTTGAAATTGTTCCAGAAAATGAAGTATTTTTCCTGAAAAAATGATTGCAATTACACGTTTTGGTATACACTTGTTTATTTCCTTTGTGTTTAACGGAATAAACAAAAAAAAAAGCAGGAAAAACTTCAAATTAGACAAAAATGGGACAGACAAAATTGTTGGCACCCTCAACTTAATATTTGGTTGCACTCCCTTTGGAATTAAAAACTGCAATCAATCACTTCCTATAACCATAATCATCAAGCTTCTTATACCTCTCAAGTGTAATTTTGGACCACTCTTCTGATGCAAACTGCTCCAGGTCTCTCATATTTGAAGGGTGCCTTCTACCAACAGGAATTTTAAAATCTCTCCACAGTTGTTCCATGGAATTTAGATCCAGACTCATTCCTGGCCACTTCAGAACTCTACATAGCTTTGTTTCCATCTATTTCTGGGTCCTACTTAAAGTATGTTTCGGGTCCTTGTCCTGCTGGAAAACCCATGACCTAGAAGGCAAATCCAGCTTTCTGACACTGGGCACATTGTCACCTAAAATCTTTTGGCAATTTTCATATTTCATGATGCCTTGCGTACAGTCAAGGCACCCAGTACCAAAGGCAGCAAAACAACCCCAAAATATATTTGAACTTCCACCTTATTTGACTGTAGGTATTGTGTTTTTGTTTGTAGACCTCAATCTGTTTTCAGTAAACAGAATGATTTGCTTTCATAGTGTTCTATCTTGGTCTCATCTGTCCACAAGACTCATTCCCAGAAGGATTTTGGTTTACTCATGTACAGTTTGGCAAACTGCAGTCTAGCTTTTTTATGTCTGTGTGTCAGCAGTGGGGTCCTCCTGGGTTTCCTGCCATAGCATTTAATTTCACTCAAATGTCAACAGTTCACGCTGACACTGATGCACCCTAAACCTGAAGGACAGCTTGAATTTCTTAGGAACTTGATTGGATCTGCTTATCCACCATTCAGACTATCCTGTGGTTAAGAAATTTTTTTCTGACGTCCACATCCAGAGAGGTTAGGTACAGTGCCATGAGTTGTAAACTTCTTGATTATGTTGTGAACCATGGACAAAGGAACATCAAGATCTCTGGAGATGGACTTGAGATTTTTGTTATTTTCAACAATTTTGGTTCTCAAGTCTTCAGTTATCTTCTTTCTGTTCTTCCTGCTTAGTGTGACACACACAGACATACAAGGAAAAGACTGAGTCAACTTCTCTCCTTTTTATCTGATTTCAGGTGTGATTTTCATATTGCCCATACCTATTACTTTCCATAGGTGAGTTTGAATGATCATCACATGCTTGAAACAGTTATTTACCCATAATTTTGGAAAGGTGCTAATAATTTTTTTAGGGCGTCCATTTTTGGTGTTTTGTGTGAAATTATTGCCTTTTAATATTTAATTATTGTCTGAAATTTTTGCCTTTTTTCAGTTTTTTTTGTCTTGTTTCAATACACAATATACAAATGGGTAAAACAAAACGTCTAATTGCAATAATTTTCTGGGAGAAATACATTTTCTGGAACAATTTCAACACTTTCGGCCGTGACTGTATCTAATGTGCATAGGAGACTTTGGACATGCAATTGTTCATTCTATACTTCCGCCTTTATTTTTTGCCCTATCTCGCACCAGTTGTGCCAAAACGTTTAGAGACAGAATTTTTTTTTGTTCGCAAAGTTTACTGCTTCAGTGTTTTTAGATGTTACATGTCACCTGCCTTGTCTGTTTTTCTTTTTTCTTTTATTTTTCTATGCTGTGTTGTGCATAAATATGTGATTTTCCAGAATTTATTTTAGTCTATGCCTGATGAAGAGACCTGACTAGTCTTGAAAGCTTGCAATTTGTTACCATCTTTTTAGTTAGCCATTAAAAGGTATCAACCACTGAGGACTCTCAATTCTAAATATTTTTAGATCTGTTAGTCACATGTTTCTATGGTTACTAAAGTACAACTGTAAGGCTACTTTCACACTAGCGTCGGGCTCGGCCCGTCGCGGTGCGTCGGGCCGAGGTTCCCGACGCTAGCGTTGTTTCCGCCGCACAACGGGGGCAGCGGATGCATTTTTCCAGCGCATCCGCTGCCCCATTGTGAGGTGCGGGGAAGTGCATGGAGGTGGGGGCGGAGTTCCGGCCGCGCATGCGCGGTCGGAAAAAGCGGACCGTCGGGAGCAAAAAACGTTACATGTAACGTTTTTTGCTCCCGACGGTCCGCCACAGCACGGCGCAACCGTCGCACGATGGTTGCGACGTGTGTCATTGCGTCGCAAATGCGTCGCTAATGTTAGTCAATGCAGAAAAAACGCATCCTGCAAGCACTTTTGCAGGATGCGTTTTTTCGGCAAAACGACGCATTGCGACGTAATGCAGTTAACGCCAGTGTGAAAGTAGCCTAAGCTTTCCATAAGTTTTTAAACTTTTATTAACCAATACAGCAAGTGTTTCCAAAAACTCAATATTTACAGTGTTACTTATTTTGAAAAACTTAAGGTACCTTCACACTAAGCGACTTTACAACGATAATGATAGCGATCCGTGACGTTGCAGCGTCCTGGATAGCGATATCGTTGTGTTTGACACGCAGCAGCGATCAGGATCCCGCTGTGAGATCGCTGGTCACTGCTGAAAGTCCAGAACTTTATTTCGTCGCTGGATCTCCTGCTGACATCGCTAAATCGGTGTGTGTGACACCGATCCAGCAATGTCTTCACTGGTAACCAGGGTAAACATCGGGTTACTAAGCGCAGGGCCGCGCTTAGTAACCCGATGTTTACCCTTGTTACCATTGTAAAAGTAAAAAAAAAAAACCACATACTCACATTCCGGTGCCCGGCGTCCGCTTCCCTGCACTCCTCCTGCATCCCGTGTCAGCGCCGAACATCTCCGGCATCTCCCACAGAGCAGAGCGGTGACGTCACTGCTCTGCTTTACGGCCGGCACTTACACAGGATGCAGGAGGAGTGCAGGGAAGCGGACGCCGGGCACCGGAATGTAAGTATGTAGTGTTTTTTTTTTTACTTTTACAATGGTAACCAGGGTAAACATCGGGTTACTAAGCGCGGCCCTGCGCTTAGTAACCCGATGTTTACCCTGGTTACCAGGGGACTTCGGCATCGTTGGTCGCTGGAGAGCCGTCTGTGTGACAGCTCTCCAGCGTCTACAGAACGACTAAACAGCGACGCTGCAGCCATCGGCATCGTTGTCTGTATCGCTGCAGCGTCGCTTATTGTGAAGGTACCTTTAATCAGTTCGCCCTGACATGCTAGATAGCAGCTTCTTGGCCAATTTCTGACTGATGGCAACCCATTCTTGCCTAATCAGTGTTTACACCACCTGATTTTGCTTCATTAAATGACTACTGATTGGTAAACATTTACCAATTGGCGATTGATTACTCTGTTTACATAAGCAGACTACTCTCCAGATGCTTACTGAACGATCTGTAATAGATTGTTCAATGTGCATAAGCTTCCACTGTTCTTAAGGCCCCGTCTCACTAAGCGATTTACCAACGATCACGACCAGCGATACGACCTGGCCGTGATCGTTGGTAAGTCGTTGTGTGGTCGCTGGGGAGCTGTCACACAGACCGCTCTCCAGCGACCAACGATCAGGGGAACGACTTCGGCATCGTTGAAACTGTCTTCAACGATGCCGAAGTCCCCCTGCAGCACCCGGGTAACCAGGGTAAACATCGGGTTACTAAGCGCAGGGCCGCGCTTAGTAACCCGATGTTTACCCTGGTTACCAAAAAAACAAACAGTACATACTCGCCTTTCGGTGTCCAGGTCCCTTGCCGTCTGCTTCCTGCTCTGACTGAGATCCGGCCGTACAGTGAGAGCAGAGCGCAGCGGTGACGTCACTGCTGTGCTCTCACTTCTCACTGTACGGCCGGCAGTCAGTGAGAGCAGGAAGCAGACGGCAAGGGACCTGGACACCGAAAGGCGAGTATGTACTGTTTGTTTTTTTTGGTAACCAGGGTAAACATCGGGTTACTAAGCGCGGCCCTGCGCTTAGTAACCCGATGTTTACCCTGGTTACCAGTGAAGACATCGCTGGATCGGTGTCACACACACCGATTCAGCGATGTCAGCGGGGCCTCAACGACCAAAAAAAGGTCCAGGCCATTCCGACACGACCAGCGATCTCGCAGCAGGGGCCTGATCGCTGGTACGTGTCACACATAGCGAGATCGCTATGGAGGTCGCTGTTGCGTCACAAAACTTGTGACTCAGCAGCGATATCGCTAGCGATCTCGCTATGTGAGACGGGGCCTTTACTGGTGTCAGATGTGCTTACACAGTACCGTGCAATACAAAGAACTATATGCCGGGAATTTTTTGTGCAGCAGAAAAGATCATTTCACCCAATGAACTTGCATTTTGCTAGTTTGTCGGGTGATAAGCATACTGTTTAGACTGCAAGATTATTGTGAGAAGAGGGTTCCTTACAATTGACTTGTAGTGTAAACTAACCTTAACCCCTTTCTGACCTCGGATGGGATAGTACGTCCAAGGTCAGAACTCCCGCTTTGATGAGGACTCCGCGGTGAGCCCGCTTCAAAGCCGGGACATGTCAGCTGTTTTGAACATCTGACATGTGCCCGCAATAGCGGTGGGTGGAATCGCGATTCACCCGCCGCTATTAACTAGTTAAATGCTGCTGTCAAATGCCGACAGCGGCATTTAACTTGCGCTTTCGGCCATCTGCTGTAAATGAGCTAACCTCCGTCACATGATCAGGGGTCAGTGATGCGTCGGCATAACAACCAGAGGTCTCCTTGAGACCTCTATGGTTGTTGATGCCGGATTGCTGTGAGCGCCACCGTGTGGTCAGCGCTCATAGCAATGCAGTAAATCTACTACATAGGAGCGATCTTAGCTTCACTCCTATGTAGCTGAGCCTATCAGGCTATGCCAGCTTCTAGCCTTCCCTGGAGGCTATTGAAGCATGGCAAAAGTAAAAAAAAAAAATGTTTTAAAAAATATGAAAAAAAAAATATATATAAAAGTTTAAATCACCCCCCCTTTCGCTCCACTCAAAATAAAACAATAAAAAAATCAAATATACACATATTTGGTATCGCCGTGTTCAGAATTGCATGATCTATCAATTAAAAAAAGGATTAAACTGATCGCTATACGGCGTAGCAAGAAAAAAAAAATCGAAATGCCAGAATTACATTTCTTTCGTCGCTGCAACATTGCATTAAAATGCAATAACGGGCGATCAAAAGAACGTATCTGCACAAATGTGGTATCATTAAACGTCAGCTCGGCACGCAAAAAATAAGCCCTCACCTGACCCCAGATCACGAAAATGGAGACGCTGCAGTTATCAGAAAATAGCGCAATTTTTATTTTTTTTGCAGAGTTTGGAATTTTTTTTCCACTTACATAAAAAACAACCTAGACATGTTTGATGTCTATGAACTCATAATGACGTGGAGAATCATAATGACAGGTCAGTTCTAGCATTTAGTGAACCTAGCAAAAAAGCCAAACAAAAAACCAGTGTGGGATTTCACTTTTTGTGCAATTTCACCGCACTTGGAATTTTTTCTCGTTTTTAGTACACGATATGGTAAAACCAATGATGTTGTTCAAAAGTACAATTTGTCCCTCAAAAATAAGCCCTCACATGGCCATATTGACAGAAAATAAAAAAGTTATGGCTCTGGGAAGGAGGGGAGCGAAAAACGAAAACGCAAAACCGAAAAAAGCTGGGGTCATGAAGGGGTTAAAGGGGTTTTCCCATGAACAAAGTTAATTTAAATTAATAGATCTTGTAATAATAGTAAGTTCAACAACTGAATGTGTTTAAAAAAGAAGGTTACTGTGCTGAGAGAATGTTATAAATGTGCCCCTTCTGTGTACTATGAAATGGCTGTGTCTGACCGTGCAGGGACGTGGTCTGATCATACCACAGTTCCTGGGCAGGGACGGAGGGAAAAGAAAGGATACAGACATTACAGGATGGGATAACAGCCGATTTTCTTTGAGCTAATACATTGCTTAAAAACAGGCAGGGAAATGTTTTACCTCACAAAAAGAATCAGCTGCGATTCCCTACTGTAATGCCTGTATATTCTCTTTTGCATCCCCCCCCTGCCCAGGAGCTGTGGTATGATCAGGCAATGTCCCTGCATGGTCAGACACAGCCATTACATAGTACACAGAAGGGGCACATTTATAAAATTATCTCGGCACAGTAACTCTTTTTTTTAACATATTTAATTGTGAAAATTATTTTTATTCCAAGATTTATTAACCCCTTTCTGCCATCGGACAGAATAGTAAATCCGATGGCAGAACCTCTGCTTTGATGTGGGCTCCGGCGGTGAGCCCGCATGAAAGCTGGGACATGTTAGCTGTTTTGAACAGCTGACATGTGCCCGCAATAGGCACAGGCAGAATCGCGATCCGCCTGCTCCTATTAACTAGTTAAATGCCGCTGTCAAACTCTGACAGCGGCATTTAACAAGCGCATCCGGCCGGAAATGCGCGCATCGCTGACCCCGTCACGTGATCGGGGGTCATCAGTGCGTCGGCATAACAACCAGAGGTCTCCTGCAGACCTCTATGGGTGTTGATGCCAGATTGCTGTGAGCGCTACTCAGTGGTCGGCGCTCATAGCATTGCAGTAATTTTGCTACATAGGGGCGATCTGAGCATCGCTCCCATGTAGCAGAGCCGATCAGGCTATGCCAGCTTCTAGTCTCCCATAGAGGCTATTGAAGCATTGCAAAATTAAAAAAAAAAATTGTTTTTAAAAATATAAAAATATAAAAGTTCAAATCATCCCCCCTTTCGCCCCATTCAAAATAAAACAATAAAAAAACAAACATACACATGCTTAGCATTGCCGTGTTCAGAATTGCCCGATCTATCAATAAAAAAATGGATTAACTTGATCGCTAAATGGCGTAGCGAGAAAAAAATTAAAAATGCCAGAATTATGTTTTTTAAGTTGCCGTGACATTGCATTAAAATGCAATAACGGGCGATCAAAAGAAGGTATCTGCACCAATATTGTATCATTAAAAACGTCAGCTCGGCACGCAAAAAATAAGCCCTCACTCAACCCCAGATCACGAAAAATGGAGACGCTACAGGTATCGGAAAATTGGCAATTTTTTTTTTTTTTTTTGCCAAAGTTTGGAAATTTTTTGCATCACTTAGATAAAAAATAGCCTAGACATGTTTGGTGTCTATGAACTCTAATGACCTGGAGAATCATAATGGCAGGTCAGTTTTAGCATTAAGGCTACTTTCACACATCAGGCTTTTTGTTTCAGGCACAATCCGACATTTTTTGGAAAAAACGAATCCGTTTTTTTTTACTCAGGATCCGTTTTTTTCCCATAGAGTTGTATTAGCGCCGGATTGTGCCTCATGGCCAGACGTTTCATCTGTTTTTTTCCGGATCCGTCCAAATTAGTCATTTCCGGCGGACGGAGAAAACGTCCACTGCAATGTCTTTTTGTCCGGCGGAAAAAAAACGCAGAGTGACGGAATCGGCCAAAAACACATGAAACGGAGGTGTGAAACAATGAATCTGACGCCAGAATCCGGTTTTCAAAGCATTTTCCATACAAATCATTTTTCGTTCTGGTGTCCCTCTCACTCACTCACTCACTCACTCACTCACTCACTCACTCACTCACTCACACTCACACACGCACACACACACACACTCTCTCTCTCTCTCTCTCTCTCTCTCTCTGTGTGTGTGAACCTAGCAAAAAAGCCAAACAAAAAACAAGTGTGGGATTGCACTTTTTTTGCAGTTTTGCTGTACTTGGAATTTTTTTCCCCGTTTTCTAGTACACGACATGGCAAAACAAATGGTGTCGTTCAAAAGTACAACTCGTCCCACAAAAAATAAGCCCTCAAGTTATGGCTCTGGGAAGGAGGGGAGCGAAAAACAAAAACGCAAAACCGAAAAAAGCTCTGGGGGTTAAGGGGTTAATATATTCTGATATGAATATTCAGCCATTCTGACATGGATATTCAAAGTAAAATACGGTTGATGGAGCATTTGACTGCAAACATTATTTTGGCCCAGTTTTCCAAGAATCAGTGGAAAACGGCAATCCAAAGATTATTTTACTATACTACAAATTTTCACAGAAGCACAGAATGTATTTGCCAGTGTTTGGACTTATATACTGTACATGGTGCACATGCACACTCTAGTTTGTGTGCGCAAGAATTAACTGGTGGGAAACTATGTAGAGGCAAAAATTATCTGCATACGTGTCCATTTGCAAACATTGAACAGGTTTTAGTATATGGCAATCGGTGATAAACAATTTTATTCAAGCTTCTATTGTGTACGTTTGTCATTATAAATTTAAAATAATAAATTTAATAAAATTATTGCTGTAAGTTTGCAAAATATTTGTACTACCATATAATAGTAATGTCTGGAATCAGCTTGAGTGTACAGTGTCTTGCGAAAGTATTCACCCCCATGGCTTTTTACCTATTTTGTTACATTACAACCTGTGTTTACATATTTTTGTAATCCGATTTGTGTGTGATGCATCAGCACTAAATAGTTTAACCCCTTAGTGACAGCCAATTTTGTACTTAATGACTAAGCAATTTTTACAATTCTGACCACTGTCACTTTATGAGGTTATAGCTCTGCAACGCTTCAACGGATCTCACTGATTCTGAGAATGTTATTTCGTGAGATATTGTACTTCATGGCAATGGTAAAAAATTTATTTAATATGACTTACATTTATTTATGAAATTTATATATTAAAAAAAGGAAATTTGGCAAAAATTTAGAGTTTTGCAATTTTTAAACTTTTTAATTTTTGTTCCCTTAAATCGGTCATATCACACAAAATAGTTAATATATAACATTTCCCACATGTCTACTTCACATCAGCACAATTTGGGAAACATATTTTTTTCTTTGTTAGGACGTTATAAGGGTTAAATGTTGACCAGCGATTTCTCATTTTTCCAACTAAATTTACAAAGCCATTTTTTTAGGGACCACCTCACATTTGAAGTAAGTTTGGAGGGTCAATATAGCAGAAAGTACCCAAAAGTGACACCATTCTAAAAGCTGCACCCCTCAAGGTACGCAAAACCACATTGAAGAAGTTTGTTAATCACGAGAAATAAGGCAATGTTTACGGAAAAAATGAACAATTTACTTTTTTCACAAAATATTTTCTTTGGAAACAAACTTTTTTATTTTCACAAGGGTATCAGGACAACATGGACCACAAAATTTGTTGTGCAATTTCTCCCGAGTACGCCGATACACTGTATGTGGGGGAAAGCCACTGTTTGGGCGCATGGCAGGGCTCAGAAGGGAGTGAGCACCGTTTGACTTTTTTGAATGCAAAATTGGCTGGAAACAAGGGTGGGCGCCATGTTGAGTTTGGAGACCCCCTGATGTACCCAAACAGTGGAAACCCCCCAATTCTTATGCCAACCCTAACACAGCCCTAACCCCAACACATCCCTAACCCTAGCCCCAATCCTAACCCTAATGGAAAAATGGAAAAAAAAATACATTTTTTTATTTTATTATTTTTACCTTACTAAGGAATGATAAATGGGGGTTTGATTTAATATTTTTTTATTTTGAAAATCAAATCAAAATGAACCAATAATAAAAATCTCCTATTGTTGCTGGGTGCCAGCCAGCAGATACCGGGGGGCGTACTGTGCATGTGCCCTCCATTTTCTTCCCTGAAGAAAACGCCGAGGGCTGGGGGACAGGACCACGGGATGCAGGAGGTGCTGGAGGTACCAGGGTGCTCTGGAGACCCCATTTCTCTCTCCTCTGATGTGCTAGATCATATTAGAGGGGAGAGAAATAAATGGGAAATCAGACTTTTTTTTTTTTTTTTTTTTGCGGTCGCAGTTGATCACAACACTGGGGATGGTAAAAACCGACCCGAATCATGTTCATTTTCTGACTCTGGGGGTGCTATACCCTCATTTCTCAGTGCCATTAAAAGCAGATAAAAGGCGTATCGGTGGTCGTTAAGGGGTTAAATTGGTGAAGTGAGAAAAATCTAGGCAAAAATTAAATATATGGGATCAAATAAGTAAAAATTGGCGTGTCCATATGTATTCACCATTTTGGCTAAGAAGCCCCTAAAAATTTCTGGTGCAAGCAATTACCTTCATAAGTCACATGCTTAGTGAAAGGAAGTCCACATTTGTGCAATCTGTGTCACATGGCCACAGAGGCTGCAACACCATTAACCCCTTAAAGATCAAGCCACTTTGCACGTTAATGACTGAGCCTTATTTTCCAAATCTGACCAGTTGCACTTAATGTGGTAAAAATTCTGGAACGTTTTAACATATCCCATTGATTCTGGTATTTTTTTTTTTTTTTTTTCATGACATGTTGTACTTCATGTTAGTAGTAAATTTTGATCAATATGATTTGTTTACTTATGAAAATATCAAAAATGTCATAAATTAAAAATGTTGCAATTTTCAAACTTTTAATTATTATGCCCTGAAAATACAGTTATACCACACAAAATAGTAGTATATATAATATAAATAATGGTTCCTATATGTCTACTTTACATATTCATAATTTTTTAAACATAAATTGTTTTTGTTAGGAAGCTAGAAGGCTTAAATTTTTATCAGCAATTTCTATTTTTTCCCAAAAAATTTACAAATCCATTTTTTAGGGATCACATCACATTTGAAGTGACTTTTGGATGCCTATATAATCACAAATATGTTGCTTCAGTCCCAAATTTTTCATTTTCACAAGGGTACAGGAGAAAATAGTCCATAAAGTTTATTGTGCAATTTCTCCTGAGTACACTAATACCCCATATGTGTTGAAAAACTATTTGACTTTTTGAGTGCAAAGTTGTCTGTTATAGAGGACACCATGTCGCATTTGCCGAACCGTTGATGTGCCTAAACAGTGGAAACCCCCAGGTGACCCAATTTTGGAAAATACACCCCTCGGAATTTTTCTAAAGGTGTGGTCAACATCTTGAACTCATAGGTGCTTAACAGAATTTTAAAACTGTGAAATTTAAAAATGACTTTTTTTCCCCAGTGGTTTTAGCTCCAAATTTTTTATTTTCTCAAAGGTAGCAGAAGAAAATGGACCCCAGAATTTGTTACTCACTTTTTCCTGAATACTTCAGTGTTCCATATGTGCTCAACAACTACATTTTTAGATACAGTGCAAAGCTCAGAAAGGAAGGAGTGCCATATCAGAGTGCAGATTTGCCTGGAATGATTTGCGAGTGCCATGTCACATTGCCATCGCCTCAGTGGTGTCAGGACAGCAGTACCCCTATAAGTGACCTCATTTTATAAACTACACCTCTTAATGAAATCATCTAGTGGGGCAGTGATCATATTGACACAACATATGTGTGGCAATTTTTTTTTACCATTGAGCAGTGAAGAAAAAATATTTTTTTTTCCACTGCAATGTTGTTTTAGCCCCAGGTTTTACTTTTTCACAAGGAGAAATAGGTAAAATTTACCACATAATTTGTTACACAACTTCTCATGAACGAGGTAATACCCCATACGTGGCTGTACTGTTTGGCCACACGGCAAGACTCTGGAGGGTAGGAGCGTTACTTGACTCTGACAACAAATTTTCTTAGAATAGTTTGCAGACTCCATATACAGAGGACCTAAGTACCAGAAGAGCAGAATTACCCTCAATTGACCCCAATTTGGAAATTACACCTCTCTGGGGATTTATCTGCATGTGTAGCGATGATTTTGACTCCTTGGCTGTTTTCAAGAAGCAAGCAGCAATGGATGTTGCTAAGCGAAACTGCAAATTGTCAAGGCTCCCGGGTGAAACTACTGCCGGGAGGCTACTCGCTGCAGTAAGGGATCCCAGAACAGAATGGCTAAGAACTCACCGGGTAGCAAGCAGAACCTGAACCATGTGACAGAGGGGGAGTGGCCAAGGGCGGAGCCAGGCACCGGGGTGCAAAGGAGACGAATGGCACCGGAGAGTAGTCAAATGTGCCGAGGTCAATATCTAGGGGACAAGCGAGGTACTGGAGGGTGAGACAGAAGGATAGTTGGGTGGAAGCCAGAGGTCAGAAAGCAGAGTATGCGAATGAACAAAAACACAAAGCAGGGAAGCCGAGAGGATCAAACAGACTAGATCAAGCATGGAGAGCAAACAAACACAGTATGCACACACACCAGGGGGGGTCAGGCACAGAGACAAAATGAAAGTATAACTGACAGAGAATCCCAGTCCAGCATGGGTATAAATATCCCTCCCAGATCCAAAAGGAGGCCACAACAATTATCCCTGAGAGGGCAGGGCAATAATCCTGTCCAAACCATGGCACAAATATGCCATTGTAGTGCATATACCATTGTAGTGTATGGTGCATTGTGCCCAGCTCATGCTTCTGGAGACACATACCCATAAATTAAGTGAGTTCTCCTTGCTACAGTAAAGTCAAAGATGTGGACGCTAACTGAAGTTTAGCCAAACTGTGAGGCTCAGCAGGAAGGAGGCATTTGGATTTGGGAGAGCAGATTTCACTAGATTTCTTTTGGTGGGAGCCCCATCACTTTTCCAGAGTCTTTGCGCAGTAATGTGGAAGCCCCCTATATTTCTGTTAACAAATGTTTAACCTGAGTGCGGTGTTGTTGTTTTTTTGTGGGTTGAGTATAAGCTTTGATTGTGGCATGTTGGGTTACAGAACATTTTGGATCACATTTATACTGTGCTCTACACTGAGCACTTACATCTGGGTTTCCATATAAATCTACAAAATACGTGATTCAGATTAAATCCCTGAGGGATCCATTCACTATAAAGAGGCAGCAGAGTTACTCTGAACTCCCTGTGGCTTCTATTTGGCAGTAACCGTCTTTTCAGGAATGCGCAAAACTTTGTCCGACTGTGCTTTTATGCACGCCTAAATAGATTGACACTGCTGGATCATAGGACAGACTGCATCCACAGTGACTACATCTGCTTCATTATAGGGAATATTCTGCCGGGGATTCCATCTGAATCACGTATTTCAGAGATTTACATGGAAACCCTGGTGTAAGAGCTCTGCGTAGAGCATGGGATAAATGTGAGCCAAGCCTTACTGCAATCAGCAAACAAATCAACAGCAGGTTAAGTTTTTATGTATTTGTTTTTTTACACGGTTTCTCATGTGGTATAAGTGATTGGAAGACTTTATTCTTCCGGTATTTCTGCCGACAGTCATGTGAGGGCTTGTTTTTTGCGGGATGAGTTGAATTTTTTAATTGATACAATTTTCGGGCACATAACATTTGTTGATCGCTTTTAGCGATGGGCAAGTTTACTTGCTCGGGTAGGCGATGAAAACGTAATCTCCGAGCAGTCATAAATACTCGGAGACCACCCGAGCGTGCTCAGGAAAACCGGAGCAACGAGTGCACTCGCTCATCACTAATCGCTTTCTATTCCGATTTTTGGGAGGCAGAATAAACAAAAAACAGAAATTCAGGAATTGTTTTTTTTTATGCCATTCACTATGTGGTAAGTGATAAGACTGCTTTATTCTTCGAGTCAGTTCAATTACTGTGATACAACATTTAGGTGATTTTTTTATGTTTTACTCCTACACAATAAAAGCAATTTTATGGAAAAAGAAATATTGGTTTTGCATCTCTTATTCTGAGAGCTATAATTTTATTTTTCCACTGATGGAGCCACCTTTTGCGGGACAAAACATTTTCAGCTATACCATTTTTATTTATATTTGTCTTTTTGGTTTAGTTTTATTCCACTTTTTTTTTTCCAGTGGTATGATGAAAAATCATAGTTTTGTTGCCACTTTTTTTTGTGGTGTTAACTAAAGGGGTTACCTAGTGGGACAGTTTTATAGGTCAAGTTGTTCTCGACACAGCGATACCAAATGTGTGCATTTATATTGTTCATATTTGTTTTTACGTTATACATTGCAATGATTGAGACCTACATGGCACACCAGAAGGTTATTGTTTGAGCTAACACATGCTCATGACGTGCTATGTCCGTCATTAGTCATAAAGGGGTTAAGTGGAAACGTGTAAATGTTTTGGAGTGGCCTAGTCAAAGCCCAGACTTTAACCCAATTGAGAATCTGTAGTCAGACTTGAAGATTGCTACTCACCAGAAGAAACCATCTAACTTGAAGGTGCTGGAGCAGTTTTGCCTTGTGGAATTGGGCAAAAATCCCAGTGGCAAGATGTGGAAAGCTCATAGAGACTTATCCAAGGTGATTTGCAATTATAATTGCCGCAAAAGGAGGGAAGGGGATGAATAGTTATGCACACTTAAGTTTTCAGTTATTTTGTCCTATGTGTTGGTTTCTGTACTAGACAACCAAATATTCTGTTGTAGGCATGTTCTTTAAATGAACTGATGCAAAACCTAAAAAAAACTGAAATTCCAGGTTGTGAGGTAGCAAAACATGGAAAATGCCAAGGGAGTGACTACTTTTGCAAGCCACTGTATCTATTTACAAAATTGGTCCCACCACATACAAATTCTTAAGAGAAAATATATCTAACTGCTTAGGCACGGTTCACATTGCATTGCTGCAGTCCGTTCAATGCATGCGTTAAACGGACTGCACCTAACAAAAAGAAAAGACTAGACTAATAGGGGTATGTACAACCACCTAATTGTAAAATATCCAAAAACCTTTATTATCACCTCAGAGAATAGATCTAAAAACAATTAAAAACATACAATACATGAAAAACACACCCCTACTCATTAATAATAAATATTCTGTATCAAAATGTGAGCCCGCTAGAAAAACAATGCAAATATTGTAGGGAACCTATTGAAACAATTGCAAGCTGAAAACCGTGTGCATAGTAATAGATACACTAAATAACACTAGAATTTTAGCCATGTATTGCTTAAATCATACACCAACATATGCATAATATGCCTCAAAGGACAAAAACGGAGCAGTCTGGATAAATACCGTATGTAATGCACCTTTAGAGAGATCCTATAGTATTGGACACCAGGATACAACCTGGTAATTGATCACAGGATCATGCACCATAGTCCTGTAATCCTAAGAGGGCTGTATAGGTCAAATAGCCCATGATGCGCACACAGAAGCCAACCTGTAGCAAGCTCAAGAGGGATAAAACTCCTGAAAGGAGTAAAATAGGTATGATAACCCTGGAGTGGAAGAGGAGGGGTGAGGCAAAGGCCCCACGCGTATCGCTGCCGCAGCAGCTTTGTCAGGGGAAGTAAGTAGAGGTGAGCAAATACTTTTTTAAATACAATCAAAATTCAAGTAAAGAACATACTGCTGTGTCCAGATTTGGACCGGAAAACATCGGGAGGAGCCCAGGCCACATGGAGATGTGAAGCGGAAGTATACATGGCGTCCATGGTGAAAGCTGCGCATGCACACCTGCGCCGGATGGAACGGAACGAGGGAGGGAAAGAGGGGAGGGAGGGAACGCAAGCGCTGGTACCAACCGGAGGAGGTGGCCAAGGCAGTGGGCTGAAAACACAGAAGTGAGCCCATAAGAGCCGCCCCTTGTATCGGGGATACTCCAAGGGACCAAAAATAAAACCTGGTGGAAAAAATGGCAATATTAATGAAATTAAATATAGTTATAGATAAAAGATTTGGAGTAGATGTAAAGGTGAATAAAGGGAACACACAGTAATTGTATGTATGCGCAATAACAATCAGCTGTAAAGTAGAAGTCCCTATATGGCAATAAAGGTAATGTAATATAAAGGTCCCTATGTGGCAATAGTAGAAAGCAAAATATATAATATAATAATAAAAGGGTAAGACCGTATAATGCCACATATATTTTATTATAGTATACAGTAAATACATACATAGGAGCCAGCATGGGTCAGCCCCATAGCTTTCATGCCCACACTGGATAGGGAACAAGACCATTTGGACATCCTTAAACAACTGCCCCATCCACCCATATTCATATTGGAATGATCCCATCCTCCAAGATGATCCTGGGTGTTGTGGACACGGTGGACCCAGTGTACCACACACTACCACCAAGTCCATAGTAGGTGTAAACTCTCCATGTATATTCCGGCCGCCAAGTGTAGACAAGTTCCTTAGATCCGTGGTTAAAGAATCCATAGGCGCTATAAAGAGAGTTCACCAGATATATCCCCAGTAGCCACACAAACTTCCTCTCTCGTTGTGATCTTTACAAATCCTTCCCTTGAGCTCATATATTGATCCATGGTATTTAATGGATTGAGTTTGTTATATACAGTAAGAGAAGGGTGTTGGTAAACCAACCATCTCTGAAAAGAACCGTATCATGATTAACTGTCCAAATTCCATCCATGCCAGGATAGTGTAGCCGGGTACCTCACTGGGGTCACCTAGTATGAATATAGAAAATTAGTGATAATAAATAAGCACAAAGTCATATATGCCACCCTACCATAATTCATCCCAGGAAGCCCGTAAAAAGGAGCTCCTCATTAAGCCCTATAGGTGCCACTGATTGGAGGTCAAAAATCTACCTGGACTCGGTTCGTAAGAGGTGTTTACGTATGTTACCACCCCTCTCACCAGACGTCGCACTCTGCAATCCCACAATCCTCAGGTTTGCAGGAGAGCCTTTGTGCGCTGTCAAAAAGTGAGCAGCCACAGGAATAAGGGCCTTACCTTTCCTTTGATCCGTGGCAGCCAAGTGTATAGTAGACATGTTTTTGGGCTCTATTCCTCAACTCCTGGGAAGTTTGCCCCACATATATCATATCACAGGGGCAAATGAGGGCATAAATCACATCCCTGGACTTGCAGTTTATATAGGCTTTTAATGTATGCCTATTGTGATTAACCGGATGCGTAAATATATCCCGAGTAGGGATCATAAAGGGGCATATGTTGCAATCCCCACATGGGAATGACCCCCTCAAGATAATGCCCCTGTTCAGCCTCATAGTGGGTCTAGAAAAATGGCTCTTGGTAAGCAGATCCCTTAGGTTTGGGGCCCTCCTTGCCGTGAGTAGCGGCCTGTCACTGGTGACCTCAACTATTTGGGTGTGCTAATGCATCCGTTACATAGCGTTAGTGCTGCTGTGTAACGGATGCCGTCAGCGCATTGCCATTGGCACAATGTGAACCTGGCCTTAGAGATAAATCAATAAAAGCATTGTTTGTTTCCTGCGGTACTGAATTAAAATGGTATCTAGAATAGTGTGTACTGTATTAGATATACCTATTTTAAGTCAAATAGTTTAGGTGGAAAAAACAACAAGTAAACAGGGTAGAGTGTTGACATTTAACAAAACTGAGCGTGGAATATGCATAATAGATCTGCATGACATCTAAGAAAACAAAACATTAACATTGTTAATTAGACCAAATGGTGGTGTACAAAAATAGGCAAAGCCTTAGGGTACTGTCACACTCTGCAACTTTCCAACGATCACGACCAGCGATACGACCTGGCCGTGATCGTTGGAAAGTCGTTGTGTGGTCGCTGGGGAGCTGTCACACAGAGAGCTCTCCAGCGACCAACAATGCCGAAGGCCCCGGGTAACCAGGGTAAACATCGGGTTACTAAGCGCAGGGCCGCGCTTAGTAACCCGATGTTTACACTGGTTACCATCGTAAAAGTAAAAAAAAAAAAAAACAGTACATACTCACATTCCGGTGTCCGTCAGGTCCCTCGCAGTCTGCTTCCCGCTCTGACTGAGTGTCGCCGTAAAGTGAAAGCACAGCACAGCGGTGACGTCACCGTTGTGCTCTGCTCTTACTTTACGGCCCTGCGCTTAGTAACCCGATGTTTACCCTGGTTACAAGCGAACGCATCGTTGGATCGGTGTCACACACACCGATCCAACGATGACAGCGGGAGATCCAGCAACGAAAGAAAGTTCCAAACGATCTGCTACGACGTACGATTCTCAGCAGGGTCCCTGATCGCTGCTGCGTGTCAGACACAGCGATATCGTATGGATATCGCTGGAACGTCACGGATCGTACCGTCGTAGCGACAAAAGTGCCACTGTGAGACAGTACCCTAAGGTACAAGACCTCTGCACATGGGGGATAGACATCAGATCAGAGATGGTAAGGGTAAACAAATAGGAAGACAGACATGACACAGAGGCAAGATTAAAGGAAAACATGAATAGAGGAGAAACAAAGGGGTTAAGATGGATACAGTATCTGAAAGCGGGGCTAAGTTTGGGTGTATAAAAAAAAAAGGAAGCCACCTAACGTGGCAGGTGAGAAAAGGAGCAAATAATAAGCTATTAATGACCTATGGTAGCATAGTAAACATATAGAATCTGAATGAAGTTAAGGTACCTTCACACTAAACGATATCGTTACAGGCAGCAGCGATCAGGATCCTGCTGTGACATCGTTGGTCGGAGAAGAAAGTCCAGAACTTTATTTCGTCGCTGGATCTCCCGTAGACATCGCTGGATCGGTGTGTGTGACACCGATCCAGCGATGTCTTCACTGGTAACCAGGGTAAACATCGGGTTACTAAGCGCAGGGCCACGCTTATTAACCCGATGTTTACCCTGGTTACCAGCGTAAATGTAAATAAAAAAAACACATACTCACATTCCGGTGCCCGGCGTCCGCTTCCCTGCAGTCCTCCTGAATCCTGTATAAGTGCCGGCCGTAAAGCAGAGCGGTGACGTCACCGCTCTGCTCTGTGGGAGATGCCGGAGATGTTCGGCGCTGACACAGGATGCAGGAGGAGTGCAGGGAAGCGGACGCCGGGCACCGGAATGTGAGTATGTGGTGTTTTTTTTTTTACATTTACGCTGGTAACCAGGGTAAACATCGGGTTACTAAGCGCGGCCCTGCGCTTAGTAACCCGATGTTTACCCTGGTTACCAGGGGACTTCGGCATCGTTGGTCGCTGGAGAGCCGTCTGTGTGACAGCTCTCCAGCGACCACACAGCGACTAAACAGCGACGCTGCAGCGATCGGCATCGTTGTCTGTATCGCTGCAGCGTCGCTTAGTGTGAAGGTACCTTTAGTCTACTAGGTCGTAAAGAGAAGCAGATATACACTGTGTTCCAAATTATTATGCACATAGAGTTTAGGAGTGATAAGGTTAGAATTTTTTTGTTTGTCATTTAAACTCATTGATGGTGATGTGTGTCAGGGCTCTTTATATCACTGAAAGCAATTGCAGATACCTGTGCAAATTAGTTTGGCAGGTGTGTCCAAATAAAGGCAAGACTACTTAAGAAGGCTGTTCCACATTATTAAGCAGCCTACATTTTTTGCCAAAATGGGAAAGAAAAAGGATGTGTCGGCTGTTGAGAAGCAACAAATTGTGGAGTATTTGGGTCAAGGCATGACTACAATCAACATTGCCAAGTCACTTCATCGTGATCATCGCACAATCAAGAAGTATGTAGCTGATTCCCAGCACACACGTGTGCGTGCTGATAAGGAAAAATTGAGGACTCTTTCCAACAGGCAATTGCGTAAGGTTAAAAGAGCAGCTGCAAAAATGCCTTGTCATAGCAGCAGACAAGTTTTTGAAGCTGCTGGTGCCTCCAACGTCCCCAGAACAACAAGATGCAGGGTCCTTCAGAGATTTGCAGCTGTGCGTAAGCCATCCTGTCGACCACTTCTATCCACTGCACACAAGCAGAAATGGCTCCAGTGGGCCAAACGATACACGAAGACTGACTTCCAAACTGTTTTGTTCACCGATGAGTGCCGTGTAACGCTCGATGGTCCAGATGGATGGAGTGGAGGATGGCTGGTTGATGGACACCCCATGAAAACACTTCTAAGGCGGAGGTGGAGGAATGTTTTGGGCTGAATCATGGGGAGAGAGATTGTCGGCCCCTTTATGATCCCTGAAGGGGTAAAGATGAACTCCATAATCTACGTGGAGTTTCTAAAACAACACTTCCTGCCATGGTTCAAAAGGAAGAACCGTGCTTTCCGCAGCAAGATCATTTACATGCATGATAATGCACCGTCTCATGCTGCAAAAAACACATCTGCATCTCTGGCTGCTATGGGCATAAAAGAGGACAAACTTATGGTGTGGCCACCATCTTCCCCTGACCTCAACCCCATTGAGAACCTCTGTGGTTAAATATATTTTTATTAAAGAGAAGAGAATTTTACAAGAAAAACAGTAGTTGAAAACTACGTCAATGATCAAAGTACTTTTTCTTATAATATACATTTCGAGAAGAGTAACACAAAAAAACACTCATTCACAAACCTTGCATAAATCTTACAAAAAAGAGAGAAAAAAAAAAAAAATTAGAGGGAGTAAACCCTCAAGAATGACTACGGTATCTTTAACATATAAGCAATGACTCCTTGCCCCCGCAACAGGCGAGGACTTTCATTACCGTAAATAAAGTAAAGCATACCTAAAATCAGTTCGCCCATGTCCCCTAAAGCGAGACATGCACGCCGATGGTATCATTATAAAAGTAACTGGTAAATCATGGTACAGACCTATCACACCGAGCTGGTGGAAGGTGAACAGCTCACCCAGGGGGGAGATAGAAAGAAGAAAAAATAGAGGGGGGAGCCCAATTAGGTGGGGCTCAAGAAAAGATATTTAAAATGAGAACATGAAAAGAAAGGAAGAGTAGCTTAGTAATCGACTGTAGAATAGACAGGTGTATTCAGGTAAACAGGTCAGGGAAACGAGCAGAATCTTTAAATAGAATCCATTCAGTCCAGGTACCTAAGAAGGAGACCCTTGTCTGTGAAAGGTCTGCTTCAATTTCCTCCATCCTAAAGATGGTTTCAAATTCTGAAAACCACTCCACAACATCGGGGGGAACCGGGTCTCGCCATCGGCGGGGGATGACCGTTCTAGCAGCTGCTAGGCAAAATTTAAGGATGTCCTTTTTTGGGGATCTCACCGAACCGGGAATCATGGAGAGCAATGCCATCTCCGGAGTACCGGTGATGTGCTTGCCTGTGATCAAACCATAATTTCGGAACACTTGGTCCCAGAATGTTCTAATCAAGGGGCAGTCCCACCAGATATGCAAAAGGGAGCCAATGTCATTTCCACACCTCCAGCAGCAGTTTGAAATTGAGGGAGAAAATTTGTGTAACCTGTCAGGTGTGAGGTACCACCTATATTGCAGTTTATACCCCTTCTCCGAGGCCTCACTGGAACTCGGGAGTTTATGGTTCATCAGGAAGCAATGCTCCCAATACTCATCCGACAGAGTCCGCCCTAAATCCTTCTCCCAAGCAGACTGGAAATAGAGCCTTGCGTCAGAGTCAGGTGTTGAAAAAATTGAGTAGAGGGAAGAGATTCCCCTGCTCGGGGCGTCACCACCGGCAAACAACAGTTCCAAGGGAGAGAGTCTACAGTTCGAACCCCTAGGCAAATTCAAAGAGGCCAGGAAAGACCGGACCTGCAAGTACTCCCACCATAGAAGTTTAGTGGAGAGAAATTGGGTTTGGAGGGAACAGAGGGTGGGAATCTCGCCACGCTGTAAGATATCACCAACCCGTATGTCATCCTCGTATTTCCATCCCATGAAGGCTTTCCTGTGAATGCCCGGAGGAAATGCAAAAAATAGGTGTAAGAAGGCTGGCCCCAGAAGGAGCGGACCCCTTCACCCCACTGCAGTGCCATGCCCTCATAGCCTCTGAGGTTAAGAAGGAAAATCTCCCCCGTTGAAGAGCATATTGCTTTGGGATCCACTGAAGATACTGAAGAGGCAAATCGGACCATTCTTGTTCCAACTCTACCCATTTTTTAAATTTAATTTTATATTTCCAGTCCAAGAGGTGAACTAATATGGCCGCCCTGCAATAGTTTCGGAGGTTGGGTAGACCAACCCCACCAAACTGGCGTGGCCTAGATAAAACCTTGTAACCTGTATTTTAATAAAAAACGATTTATGTGGCCAAATGGGAATTGCCTGAAAGATATAAAGAAATCTCGGCAGGATATCCATCTTTACCACCTGAATCCTACCGAGCCACGACAGCCTCAATGGGCCGTAAGACTCCAGAAGGGATCCCACCTTGTTCAAAGTGACCTGATGGTTCAAAGAAAATAATTGAAGAGGATCCGAGGTGAGGTTCACCCCGAGATATGAAATCTGATCCCGTTGCCATCTGAAGGGGAAGGCCTGCTTCAAGGAAGCCACCACGGAAGAAGATAGAGAAATATTTAGGACCTCAGTTTTGGAGTAATTAATCTTGAAGTTACTTAAATCCCCGAAGGATTCGAACTCCTTCATAAGCACTGGAAAAGAGACGACTGGGTTAGAGACAAAGAGGAGGATGTCGTCGGCAAATAGAGCCGTTTTATGGTTAGAGTTTCCAACCTGAATCCCTGAGATGCTGTCATTAACTCGGATAGCCTTAGCCAAATGCTCAATAACTAAAACATATAATAGGGGCGACAACGGGCAGCCTTGTCTAGTACCGTTCTGGATATAAAAACGATCGGACAAAGATCCATTGACTCTAACACGAGCTGAGGGTTTTGAATATAATGACATAATTTTCCCCTGGAAATTGGGATTGTAAGCCAATATGGGTCAGGGTCTCCCGTAGAAAATCCCAATGGACTCTATCAAAGGCCTTTTCCGCGTCAATCGACAGAAGACAAAGAGGGGACTTTTGCATCTTGGTCCTCTCAATAAGGAGAAGAGACCGGATAATGCTGTCCCGCGCCTCCCGGCCCTTGACAAAGCCCACCTGATCAATGTCGATAATAGATGGGAGAAGTCCCGACAATCTGTCAGCCAATATCTTAGCAAATAATTTTACATCGACGTTGATCAGGGAGATTGGCCTATAACTCCCGGCCAGCAGGGGATCTTTATTAGGCTTTAGCAGAACAGAAATATGAGCCTCTAGAGACTGGGGGGTAAAACTATTCTCCTCAGAAATCGCATTAAAGGTGAGGACCATTTGGGGAAGCAAGTCAGATAAAAGGGATTTATAGAATAAGGGAGTGAACCCATCCGGCCCAGGACATTTAGAGGTGGACGTGGATTTAACAGCTTCTGACAGCTCCTCAGGGGTTACGTCCTTTTCCAGGACAGCCAAATCCGCCTCAAGGAGGGACGGGACCTTGATCCTATTCATATAAGATTTAATTTTATTTTTCAACGTGGTGGGATCCAAATCAGCGAACCTGCCCCTAATGTTGTATAGAGATTTATAGAACTTTTGAAAGACCTCTAGGATCTCCTCATTACTATGGACCAGTTGGCCCTTATCATTTTTGAGTGATGAGATAAGGGTGGGACCCGATCTGGGATGAAGCAGTCGTGCTAGAGGGCGCCCGCAAACATTAGCTCTTTTGTAGAAAAACCCTTTAGTTCTTTCCTTGTCACCCATAAACCGTCTATCCAGCAGGCCTTTAAGTTCAAGCCTTTTTGTAGTGAGCTCGACCAAAGTCTCAGAGGACCTCGAATTCTTATGCCTGCTTTCCAGGGTCTGAATTTGTGACAACAAAGTGTCTATTTCCTCAGTCTGAAGTTTTTTGATTCTAGCCCCATGTTTGATTAGGGTGCCTCTCATGACGCACTTCAGTGCTTCCCATTTAATTGCCTGAGGTGTGGGATCTGTCGCATGAGTATGGGCAAACGCTGCAATGTCAGATTTCAAATCACTCAAACAGGTTGCGTCTCGTAAAAGGTTGCCATTCAATTTCCATGAGAATTTTTTCATAGCCAGCCCAGGTATCTCCAAGGATAAAAAAATAGGGCAATGATCCGACTGAACCATATTACCAATCCTGGCATCAGGCCTCCAAGATAAGACCCCCCTGCTGACCAGAAAAAGGTCAATTCTGCTGTAGGAGTTATGTGGAGTAGAATAGAAAGTATAATCCTTACCTCTAGGATTGAGGATCCTCCAGACATCTATCAGATGTAGTTTAAGTAAGAATTTTTGTAGGGCTCTCACCTTTTTCGATGGGACCGCCCCCCGACCAGAGGAGGCATCTAGTTTGGGATCAAAGACAAAGTTAAAATCTCCACCTATCACAACCTGGCCCTCCGCAAATGAAGACAGTTTCAACAATAGAGACCTGCAGACCTTAGGCTGTTCCCGGTTCGGGAGATACCAGTTAACAAGGGTCAGGATCCGTTCAGCAACTTTAACTTTCATAAAAATATAGCGTCCCCCTTCATCTATGACCGTGTCTATCAATATGATATTTAAATTCTTACAAAAGGCTATTGAGACACCTTTTGTCCTCGATTCGGGGTTGGAACTATGGGACCATCTATCATAAAGTCTACCCCCGATAACTGGTATCCGGTCAGTTCTAAAATGAGTTTCTTGAAGAAAGAGTATCTGAACCCCTAGCTTGTGCATATCTGAAAGTACGTGGCTTCGTTTTTGGGGAGTATTGAAACCCCGTACATTTAGGGACCCAAATTTTAAGGAACCCATTTTTCAATAGAACGTCGAGTACCCAACCGTTAGGCCCCAAAAAGGGGTTATCCTGACACCTGAGAGAATAGAGCAGAAAACAAGACGCAGCAAATTAGAAAAAAAAGAAGAGAAAAAGAGTAGGCAAATATAGAAGAAAAAAGGAATGTAGCAGTAAATTGTACCCCTGGGGGAGCTGAAAATTGAAAACTCTTACTGAAGATATGGGGTATAGTCGTTTTACGAATATCACGGTTTGGACCAACCGCATAACCCCGTAACGAGTCGTGTCCTTTCCACTGAAGAAAGGAAGAAAGTCAAAACAATATATAACAAAATAAGTCGTATACCGACGGATTCGATAAACAATATATCTGTATAACACACTATGTTCCCCGGCGAACTACCCTGAGACAAAGAAAATACACAAAATTACCCAGTACAACCAACCGAACCACCAGAGGGGGAGGGAAAGGGAGAAGAAAAAAAAGGGGAGGGGGAGGGGTACTCGAAGGAGAGGAGAGGGAGGGGTAAGAATAGAAGGGGAAAGGAAGAGAATGGAATAGTGGAGAGGGAAGGGAAAATGACCAAGGGAAAAGAGCAAAGCATATATCATCAACACGGCCATTACTGCCTGAAGCTAGACCAAAGACCTAAAGGTCTACAACCGACTGAACCAAAAATACTGGACGCTTGCATATCAGCCGTCTTCAGATACATCATTACAGTTCTGTCCTCTATCACGAGATCTAGTGCGGCCTCTTCCACGGTTGCAACGCGCCCTCTTTCGGCGCTGTGGCATAGGGCCCATATCCTGACCAACGGGATAAGGCCAGTCAGGGAATTGTAAGCCCAGATCCTCGAGGTTCAGAAGGGAGAGAAATGAACGATGCTCCCTGGGGTGAGATAAGGACACCATCTGGGTTCCCCGCCGAACCTGAAGGCGGAACGGATATCCCCAAGAATAGGGGATCTGGCTCTGGCGAAGGAGGTTAAGTAGAGGTCGCAGAGCTCTCCTCTTTTGGAGGGTTCTCCGTGACAGATCCGAGAGGAACTGTAATTGGTAATCTTGGAATCGGATCTCCTGGGTCTTTCTGGAACAGTTGAGGATTTCTTCCTTCACTTGGTACCTATGAAAACGACAAATCACGTCTCTAGGCAGACCTCCATCGGGGAGAGGGCTCAGCGACCTATGAGCTCTGTCAAATTCAATACCCACCTCCGGGGCAGTGTTCCTAACGGAATTGAACAAAGCTTGAAGAGTCGCAGTTAGGTCACTGGCTTGGACTGATTCCGGTAGACCCCTCACTCTTAGATTTTGCCTTCTCTCCCGATTCTCCAAGTCCCATTGAGAACCTCTGGAGCATCATCGAAAGGAGTGTCTATGACGGTGGGAGGCAGTTCACATCTAAGCACCAGCTCTGGGAGGGTATTCTGTCCACATGCAAAACAATTGAAGCTGAAACCATCCAAAAACTGGCAAATTCAATGGACGAGAGAGTTCAGAAGCTTCTTTCGAACAAGGGGTCCTATGTGCAAATGTAACATCGCCTAGAATAAAGTTTTCACTTGAAAACTGTTTGATTTAATTTTGTAATAAGCTGATAATGCTTATAACTTCACAATTGACCATTTTTTGTTCAAAATAAAAAAAAAAGGTTGAAAACTCTGCTGTGCATAATAATTTGGAACATGCATTTTGAGTGTTTATTTTTTTTAAAAAGATACGGTTTTCATAGGCAGTTTGTTCCAAAACATTGCAATTATACTAGAATAGTAGATGACTGGAAAATAACAATGACTGCAATTCAGATAGGTAATTTAGAGAAAATATGAGGAAATATTATTTGCATATTAATTTGGAACACAGTGTATATGAACTTTAAGTGTAGAATAAAGTTTCTCCATAGAGGGTGGCACAACATTTTTCCATGCAAGGCAATTTTGCTCCACCTAATATAGAGAAGCTACCTGACAGATCTTTATGCAGTGATTGAGAGTGAGTACATGAGACTATCATAAGGGATGATGCCCCTCAAAGCTCACGGCATATGGGTCTTGACCCAATTTCAAGAAGGGGATATAATTGAGCAGACTATGAACCTGTGAGAGATTGCCTGCTGCATTTGACATTTCCAGAGTTTGTCTCTGACAGAGAATTTGTAAAGAGCTGGGGTTTGCTGTATGTACATAATTATTTTTTTACTGTGGGAAGGTTTAGGGGTACAAGATGTAAGGTTTGCCATTAGGTGAAAGGAAGTTCCCGAACTAGCTCATTAGACATGTAGGAGTGTCCAGTTGGTTGTCAGAAAGAAGAGGGAAAGAATCACATATATGGCTGCAGTGAAGTCATTCGTAAAAAGACCATATTTTTTCAAGTTCAAGTTCCGAGCGGTTAGGGCTGAAGAAGGGAGCATTGCTTCTGCAGGTACTAATCTTTGGCAGAGGCTGGGAGGTAGGTTATCTTCTATCTGCAATACAATATATGAGAGGATACACTTACTATATGGGCTCTCAGTAAAACGGAGAAAGGTGGTCATTAAACTAGGCTGTAGACATTTTTTTTAAAGACTGTCTGGAGGCAGTTAGGTGAAGGTAAATATGCCTTAAAGGGAACCTGTCATGTTCCCATATGCTATCAAACTGCAGATATGGGGTTAATCTGCGTTGCAATGCTGTCCTGCCGCCGTTCAGTGTAGCTGCTTCGGACACGCCTGTATAACTGAAAGCCAGCGGCTCTGGGAGTAATAGAGTTGTAGCCATGCTTTCAGTGCAGCGGCCAGGCAGCATTATAGCGCTATTTTCCTGCAGATTAGCCCAACATCTGCAGGTTGATAGCATGTGAGGACATGATTACTTTAATTCTTATTACCTGGTTCAGAATAGACCCTTCTAATTTTTTTTTTTAAACTGCCTCTTGTTAAGCTACTAACCTCTCCACTCCACTTAAATTTTTCTTGCCTCCTTGAAGCAATAAGTGCCTTTTTGTTGTTGTCCCTCTACAGAAATCTCTGGTTTACCAACATAATTGATTTTGTGCTTATTTTAGCACCTTCATGCCATGGTCATTTTCTCTTTTTGCATCTGTTTTCCCCCCTGTCTTCCCAGAGCCGTAACTATGGCTTGTTTTTTGCGGAACGAGTTGTACCTTTGAATGACACCATTCGTTTTACCACATAGTTTGGTGATACCAAACACGCCAAGCTTTTTTTTATTATTTGTGGTAAGAAAAAAATCCAGAAGCTTGTAAAAAAAAAAAAGTACCACTTTGGAATAGATGTGACTTTTGATCGCTTGATACAGTCTTTTTGTGAAATTGCGGCCACTCAAAAAACGGTATTTTGGCATTCTTTAATTTTTTTCATTTGCTGATCAGGTTACCGTATATACTTGTGTATAAGCCGAGTTTTTCTGCAGTTTTTTTGTGCTGAAAATACCCCCCCTCGGTTTATACACGAGTCATTGTCCCAGAATGCCGGTGGGGGAGCGATGGAGCTGCCGATCACAGAGGCAGGAGCCGGCGGCTTATAGCGCGCACAGTGACAGCTGCAGCCACAGCCTTCAGCTTCCAGAAGACATCCTACTTACCCTCTAGCGTGCCCTCACAGCATCTCGTTGGTGCCGGCTTCCAGTTGCTCTTCCTGTGCTGAGCATTCATGGGGCACCGCTCATTAAGGTAATGAATATTCCCTCCATGCCTATGGGAGTGGAGATGCGTGGAGACACATTGGTGTCCGGGTGAATTTTATGGAAAAGGATGCCTGGGCCTAGGGTGGTAGTCCGGCAGCAGAGGTGAGCTGCGATAAAAGGGCCGCAGCCAGTGTCTCGGTAGCGCCAGGGAGGCCAGGGGTTCCCTGCCTTCCCTGAGCGGTTTAAACAGGAGTGTGTTGTGAAGACTCCTGACCCTAGACCCTGCCAGCACGCCAGGGTCGGGGCTTACCCTGCTTCGGAAGGTGAAGGTCTTTCCTAGCGGCCCTTCCACTGTGCTACTGGCGGTGTCAGTATCCGGTGGTTGGCAGGTGCAGCGCTAGTCAGGAGCGCGAGCCGGAAGTGGAGACTGCATGCATCGGATGTGGATTCGGCACGCATCGGAAGGAGAATGCTGGGGTGCCCGTGGGCACCAGGATCCTGCACGTTCGCCCGGAGTGCCGGCGCGCTATGATCATACACAGCTTCAGGACACAGTAAGGGGTGGCACCTTCCTGGGAAGTTAGCGGTTCCCGGGGGTACTTAAAGGGCCACTGACATACAGTCAGCTGGCAATCATGGAGGACTTCTCACCGGAGCACCTGCAACCATAGCAGCTGGAGCAGCCAGAGTTTCCCCAGAAACCTGAAAAGCACCTGCCGTGCTCTCAGGAGAGGAAAAAGCAGGATCCCCAACAGCAGCGTCGCAGCAGCAGTGGGGGCCGCTCGGGCAGTGTACAGGCGGGTCACCACAGCTCTAGGAAGGAGGGGTCCATAGTCTCTGGAGGAGACATTACGGACATCATTCATACTCCGGATCCGGTACCCGTATGAAATGTCCGAGTGGTGAGTGATCTTCGAGAAAGTACAGTACGCTAATGTCTGTTTTTCTTTCTCTCTTCCTGTCTCCTACCCTCTCCTCCTTCTTTGTTTTGGGGTGCGGAGTGCAGGGGGTGCCTAGAAAGAGTAAGAACAAACTAAAGAATAGAGAGTGTCCCCTATGTAAATGACAACTAGGAGCATCCTGGGATAAGAAGTTATGCCAGGACTGTATAGACCAAACCATCACAGAGGAATCCCCCTACATTCTCAGCAAATCTGAGATCCATGATCCAATCAGAAGTCCGTAGGGCAGTTGGCACGCTGCAGACCCCGATAGACAGTGACAGTAGGGGAAGAGACAGGTCTCGGTTTCAGAGCCGGGGGACTCTGATCGAACACAGGACTCTAATAGTAGTTCTGAGGAAGGAATTAGTTTTCCAGTAGAGGCTACAGACAAATTAATAATGGCAGTTCGGTCCACTATGGGGTTAGTGGATGAGAGAACTTAAAGGTCGGCTCAGGACCTCATGTTTGGTGGCTTACAAAAGAAAAAAGGTAGAGCCTTCCCTATTTACGAGCAGTTAGAGACTCATTTTAAAGGAATGGGAAAAACCGGATTAGAAGACACAGGGACTTGGCTCCCTTAAGAGGAAATATCCATTTGATAAGGAGGCGTCTTCTTCCTGGAATAAGGCACCGAGGCTGGATGTAGCAATCTCTAGGATCTCAAGAAAGTCTTCTCTCCCGTTCGAGGACTTGGGGTCCCTGAAGGAACCATTAGATAGGAAAACATAGTTTCCTTATATCAGCCTGGGAGTCCTCGGGGGCATAAGGCCAGCCATTGCAGCCACTTGTGTGGCTAGGTCCCTAAAAGTTTGGCTGGGTAATCTTGAGGATCAGCTAGAACAGCGAGTCTCAAAAGAAGTTATTTTAGAGACAGTTCCCACAATTAAAGTGGCAGCGTTTTTTTTAGCAGACGCCTCAGCAGATTCTTCAAAGCCTTGTTCTCAGGAGGAAAGGGGCCTGTCATCAAACGTCTGGGAGCTTCTAGCTGTCGAAAGAGCTCTGAAGGGACTGCTACCACATCTACAAAGACAACATGTAAGGGTTTTGTCGGATAATCAGACTACGGTAGCCTACATAAATCCTCAAGGAGGCACTTGTTCTCGTCCACTAATGGAAATAGCAGAGAAGATTTTGTTACTGGCAGAGAAATATTTCCTCTCGTTATCGGCCCTGCATATCTGAGTAACAGACAATTTAAAAGCAGACTTTCTAGGTTGCAACCAAATAAGACAAGGAGAATGGTCGGTGTTCAACCAGATTGTGGACATGTGGGGCCAGCCCCAGATAGACCTCTTTGCTTCTAGGAGCAACAGGAGGGTCCAGAAATGTTGTTCCCTAAGCCCAGCAGACAGCCCATATGCAGTAGATGCCTTCAAGATAGAGCGGACATCAGGACTCACCTATGCTTTCCCTCCAATATGCCTCATACCTTCAGTATTAAGAAAGATCAGAGAAGACAGAGCCAGAGTAATTTTAATAGCTCCTTTTTGGCCAAAGAGGCCATGGTTCTACTGGCTAAGGACAATGTCTGTGACGGATCCATGGGTCCTCCTGGGAGACAAAGATCTTCTGACACGGGGACCATTCCTTCATCCTCAGATGTCCGGGCTGTATTTAACACACTGGAATTTGTGAGGGCGCTTCTAGAGGGGAAGAGTTTCTCGGCAGGGTTAGTCTCCACCCTGATTAATAGCAGAAAGCCAGTAGCCACTAGAATTAACGGGAGAATCTGGAATTTTTTTTATCCTTTTCTGGGCCATACTGGAGTTTCTGCAGAAGGGGCTTGGGCTAGCAGTTAATACCCTCAAAGTACAAGTTCCATCTCTGGCAGCCTTATATAATTGTGACCGGGCGAATGACAGATGGGTGGCCAGGTTCATTAGAGCCTGTAGTATGGCAAACTTGGTTCCATATTCTACACCTCCTCCTTGGGATCTGAATTTAGCTTTATCAGCTCTAGCAGAGTGTCCCTTTGAGCCATTAGACTCTATTTCAGAAAGGGTAATTTCATTAAAAAGCCCTATTAGTTGCACTCACTTCAGCCTGTAGGGTAGGTGATTTACAGGCCTTATCAGCAGACCCCCCTACACTCAGGTCATGGACGATAGAATAGTATTGAAGTTAGATCCAGGTTACCTCCCCAAAGTGGTGTCAAGGTGCCATAGGGCTCAGGAATTATCCTACCATCATTCTGTCCTTACCCGATCAATCAGAAAGAAGAAGAGGCTTCATTGCCTGGATGTTAGGAGGTGTCTCCTGCGTTATTTGGAGGTAACAAAGCCCTGGAGGAAGCAGAGAGCCTTGTTTGTCTCTTTTCAGGGGTCAAGGAAGGACCTTAGGGTGTATAAACAGACTATAGCTAGATGGGTGAGAGAGGCCATAAAGTTTTCTTATGTTAGTGCAGGTAGAGCTATTCCTAAAGGTCTGAAGGCCCATTCCACGAGAGCCATGGCGACATCCTGGACGGAGAGAGCAGATGCCTCAATCGACCAAATTTGTAAGGCAGCCACTTGGTCCTCTCCGTCTACTTCCTTCAGACACTATAGATTAGATCTGTCTGCTTCCTCTGACCTCACATTCGGAAGAAGAGTGCTTCAGGCTGTGGTCCCTCCCTAATAAACTACAAGTCTCTGTAATTCTCTCATGGTGCCGTCATGGGTGACTGAAAAACACGGGTATTACTTACCTGGTAATGTGTTTTTTCATAACCCATTACGGCACCCTTTTATTCCCTCCCTGTTGATTGAGTTCCTTGGGTGTTGGTAAATAGAAGTCTAATGTACAGTTGGATGTATTATTTTTTTGATTGTACATTAATCCATGGAGTTCCTCTCATGCTCTGTAAAACAATTGATGCAGGGAGAGGAGCCGCCCTTTTTATCTTGAAGGTTTCCTGTCCTTGAAGGGCGGATCCCCTCTCTCATGGTGCCGTCATGGGTTACGGAAAAACACATTACCAGGTAAGTAATACCCGTGTTTTTCATACACTTTCCACTGTTAGTCCCCTTAGTAGACTTGAAGATGCATTGCTGCAGAAATCCTTTGAAGCTTGACCACAGGCAGGGTTTCAAAGGAGCACCATAATGACAAGCAAAGGGGGTCTTCACCTAAAAACCCATCAGCGACCTGTAACCACGCCATAGGCATGCGAATAGGCGAAGAAATTTATGTGCATACATGTCAGCGCGTTTTATATGCCGCTATCAAAAATTGACAGGTAACGGGTTCACGATCGTGGGCAGAGCAGCCCTCAACCTGCGATTGTTAGTGGTAGGTCCTGGCGGTAAAACATATACACCTGCTTCTGACATGCACCGTGTATGTACGGTGGATGTAGTGACAGGGTTAATGTTAATCTGGGTTTTACTCTTGTCAAGACATTTGGCTAATAATGCAACTAAAGGCATGAAGAAGGTAAAAAAGTGATTTGCTTTCTAAGGCAGCATTTTTAATGCCACTTGAAAATTTATTTTCACTCGTCCCTCTTTCCCTTTTGAATTTGGTTTTATCATATAGTATAGCTTATTTTCTATAAAGTTGGCTTTGTGACTCTCAAAAAAGATGATACATTGGTACTTGCCAATTGACAAGGTACTGAGTTCTCCAAAACTCTATTTATGTACACACACTTTAGTGCAAGC
This sequence comes from Ranitomeya variabilis, assembly GCF_051348905.1. NCBI lineage: Eukaryota > Metazoa > Chordata > Amphibia > Anura > Dendrobatidae > Ranitomeya > Ranitomeya variabilis. Next base: position 539,942,871 of record NC_135234.1, read on the forward strand.
AGTAAATGACAGTAGCTTTTTATGTCAGCCAGCATGTATTTTCTCTCATATGGTGGTTTTATTGAAATCGAGTTTTAGTTATTTCTTGGACATAATTTGGGCCTTCAGCTGAAGAACAAATAGTCAAAAGCTCTTGATTTAAACTTCTCGTTTACTGTTTGCAAAGTGTCCAATCTCCATGAAGAAAGTAATTATTCTGCTGAAACTTCAGCCAACTGGCAAAGTAAATTGTACTGTATGTTATGTACATTTTATATGAGCTTTAAAAGCGCAGAGTTATGGCTAAATGTAATCTAATGAAACTTGTCATACTGTTGACATGTTTTGTAACTTACTCTAAGGCTAGCAGTAACCATTCCACATGTAATTTCTGCAGCACATTGGCAGTTTGCCCCACAAGTGAGCGATGTAATGTGTTGGTAATAGAAATAGCAAATTAGTATTTAAGCTACTGCACTTAAGTTATTTGGTTTCACATGTGCCTTGAGTTGGCAAGAAAAGAACGGAAATTAAACTCTTCAAAAATCTGAAAGCATAAAAGCGCTTGTTCTTTTGATTGAAACCACATACTTAGCTTTTGATTTTAGCCAGCGCCAGTGGTAGGGAAAATTACAGCTGAGAAAAAATACATTGCAAGCTGTGAAAATGGCAATTGGCAATGCATGCCTTCCATCCGATTGCAGTATTTCTGCAAATTTATCGGCAAGAATTCTCTAATGTTTTATCTCTACAGGTATGCAAAATGTTTTACCTTTATTTGAAGTGGAATTACTTCATAGTCCTTTCATGTAAAACAGCGTTCTATCCACTAGTTCCACTCTAAATGTCCTCCTCAGCATATTTCTGCAGGCTGGACATTTTGTCTTTTTTCCTGCAATTTATATAAGGCATTTTGTATTTTCGGTTACAATAATAAGTGACTGAATGATGTTACCAAAAACACTGGAGAAATGGCTTGTAACATATTACTAATTATTGCAGATATTAAACTGGATGCTTATCTGGATGCTGTATACTTTCCTAATTGGTCATTTAGAAGTTAATACGGGTGTAAGTGTATTGAAATGTAAAACGGTCTTACACCATGTTCATGCATTATTTAATAGGTAGGTGACAATACTTTCAGCGTATTTTGCTTCAAAACTTGTATTTTTCAGTCCCGGTATACTAGTTTTTACTGACTAAAATATTTTGATTAGTATATAACCTAATATAAATGCATGTAGAAAAGCCGCGGAGACACCATTACGTGTTTCTCAAAGCAAGCAATGAATAGCCAGGTCTTTCACCGGGAAGGAACAACCACGGGAAGGGCAGCATCCAATAAAGGAAAACCACCTATGCCAAAACATGGTATCCATCCACAGACAGCTGTTTCGGGGTATTTGCCCCTCATCAGTGTGGAGTAGGAAACTGGCTATTAGGAGCAGTGCCTATTGAAAAGGCTATAAACATAAGGATGAATGACCTCAGGGAGATCAAAACATCCAACACCGCGGAGACACCATCACGTGTTTCTCAACGCAGTGATCCAGAACACTGCCCCCATCCCTTATGGGAAATATGCGAATGCATGTAGAAAAGCCGCGGAGACACCATCACGTGTTTCTCAACGCAAGCAATGAATAGCCAGGTCTTTCACCGGGAAGGAACAACCACGGGAAGGGCAGCATCCAATAAAGGAAAACCACCTATGCCAAAACATGGTATCCATCCACAGACAGCTGTTTCGGGGTATTTGCCCCTCATCAGTGTGGAGTAGGAAACTGGCTATTAGGAGCAGTGCCTAGTGAAAAGGCTATAAACATAAGGATGAATGACCTCGGGGAGATCAAAACATCCAACACCGCGGAGACACCATCACGTGTTTCTCAACGCAGTGATCCAGAACACTTCCCCCATCCCTTATGGGAAATATGCGAATGCATGTAGAAAAGCCGCGGAGACACCATCACGTGTTTCTCAACGCAAGCAATGAATAGCCAGGTCTTTCACCGGGAAGGAACAACCACGGGAAGGGCAGCATCCAATAAAGGAAAACCACCTATGCCAAAACATGGTATCCATCCACAGACAGCTGTTTCGGGGTATTTGCCCCTCATCAGTGTGGAGTAGGAAACTGGCTATTAGGAGCAGTGCCTAGTGAAAAGGCTATAAACATAAGGATGAATGACCTCGGGGAGATCAAAACATCCAACACCGCGGAGACACCATCACGTGTTTCTCAACGCAGTGATCCAGAACACTGCCCCCATCCCTTATGGGAAATATGCAAATGCATGTAGAAAAGCCGCGGAGACACCATCACATGTTTCTCAACGCAAGCAATGAATAGCCAGGTCTTTTACCGGGAAGGAACAACCACGGGATGGGCAGCATCCATTAAAGGAAAACCACCTATGCCAAAACATGGTATCCATCCACAGACAGCTGTTTCGGGGTATTTGCCCCTCATCAGTGTGGAGTAGGAAACTGGCTATTAGGAGCAGTGCCTAGTGAAAAGGCTATAAACATAAGGATGAATGACCTCGGGGAGATCAAAACATCCAACACCGCGGAGACACCATCACGTGTTTCTCAACGCAGTGATCCAGAACACTGCCCCCATCCCTTATGGGAAATATGCAAATGCATGTAGAAAAGCCGCGGAGACACCATCACGTGTTTCTCAACGCAAGCAATGAATAGCCAGGTCTTTCACCGGGAAGGAACAACCACGGGAAGGGCAGCATCCATTAAAGGAAAACCACCTATGCCAAAACATGGTATCCATCCACAGACAGCTGTTTCGGGGTATTTGCCCCTCATCAGTGTGGAGTAGGAAACTGGCTATTAGGAGCAGTGTCTACATGCATTTGCATATTTCCCATAAGGGATGGGGGCAGTGTTCTGGATCACTGCGTTGAGAAACACGTGATGGTGTCTCCGCGGTGTTGGATGTTTTGATCTCCCCGAGGTCATTCATTCTTATGTTTATAACCTAATATAAAGTCACACATTGTTTAGGGAATTATTTACACCACAGCTGTCCAACAAAATTGGGGCAATTGGTGGGGATAATGTAGCAGTATAAAAAAAAAAACAACAACCTAGTTCGAACATGCTACACGAGAGTCCCAAAATCACGAGTAACCACAAGAATGGCGCCAGCACGGGAGGTGAGTATACGCTTTTATATTATATCGGTGCCAAGCGTGGGGAATGAGAAGGGGTTGTCCAAGTAGTGGGCAACTCCTTTAATGACTGCTACAGTCTCATTGTTACTCAACCCCTTCATGACAACTGTCAACTCATTAGTATGTAATAGAGCATCATTTGACTTTCATGAACATGCTACAAAATTGACGCATAGCTGGACTGTATCTTCAAGCAGCATTTTTGATGAATCTTAGCCCATTCTCAATGGGCAATGGCCACCAGTCCATTAATATTCTTTGCTTTGGATGCTGCAGCCACATTCTTCAAATCCCATCAAAGATTTTCTATTAGTTCAAGTCAGGTGACTATTAGTGATGAGCGAATATACTCGTTACTCGAGATTTCTCGAGCACGCTCGGGTGACCTCCGAGTATTTTTTAGTGCTCAGAGATTTAGTTTTTCTTGCCGCAGCTGAATGATTTACATCTCTTAGCCAGCATAAGTACATGTGGGTGTTGCCTTGTTGCTAGGGAATCCCCACATGTACTTATGCTGACTAACAGATGTAAATCATTCAGCTGCAGCAAGAAAAACTAAATCTCCGAGCACTAAAAAATACTCGGAGGACCCCCGAGCGTGCTCGAGAAATCTCGAGTAACGAGTATATTCACTCATCACTAGTGACTATCACAGTCACTCCAGAGTCTTCCAGGCCTTATTCTAAAAAGAAAAACCTTGTTGGACTTTGAAGTACATGCTTTGGATTAGTGTCCTGTTCGTAGGTCCAATAACGCCTGAACTTCAGCTCCTCACAGGAGACATGACATTTCCTTATGGATTTCTTGACAATTGATTAAATCCATTTTGCCCTCCCATGCTCCAGATTTCAAGTGCCAAATGATGCAAAGCAGCCCCAGATCATGACTGAGCCACAGAAGTTCTTCTCTGTATTGACTGTTTTCATTTTAGTGTGCAATTCATTCTTCCTCGTCGAGACATACCGCTGATCCAAAAAGTTACAGATTTTGTTTCATCATTCCACAGAAACGCATAATAAAACTTCTATGACTTACGGTATTGATATGGTTTTGAACATATTTGCACTGACTTTTGTGTTTTTGGGTCAGTAGATTTGTATGTCTTGGGGTTCAGGCATGGAGACCTTTTAGAGTTTTGTCTGTTGCCATCAAATGTTGCAGTCACATGAGGGTTTTTACTCACCTTACTCCTCAGGAATTTGGTGGCAGTCAGTGGTTGCTATCTTTTTTGATCGTGTCCAGATTGCATAGCCAGTGTTCCTCTAAGGCTGCCGTAACACTAGCAGTATTTGGTCAGTATTTTACATCAGTATTTGTAAGCCAAAACCAGGAGAGGGTGATAAATGCAGAAGTGGTGCATATGTTTCTATTATACTTTTCCTCTATTTGTTCCACTCCTGGTTTTGGCTTGCAAATACTGATGTAAAATACTGACCAAATACTGTTAGGGTATGTTTCCACTGTCAGGATGGCCGGCGGTATCGCCGCAGCGGCGAAGCCGCTCGGCGCTAAGCCCCGCCCCCTTTCTGGGACGCGATCATGCCGGATGTGTTAACTCTTCACATCCAGGATGATCGCTCTCTCCCATAGCGCCCTGCGATATGCCTTGCGGGGACGCTGCGTCCCCGCAAGGTGTACGGACATGCTGCGATCTGAAAAGACGCGCAGCATGTCCGGAGTCGCAGGGCCGCCGCGTGCGGGTTTCCACGCATAGTGGAGACGGGATTTCATAAAATCCCCTCCACTATGCTGGAACATCTGGACGCTGCTTGTTTGACGCTGCAGCTCTGCGCAGCATCAAACAAGCAGCGTTTCCTGACCGTGGAAACATACCCTAAGTGTGACGGCAGCCTTACTTTGAATTTGCAAAGTGTACTTGCAAGTTTATCTCAAGGAACATCTGGGCTTGGAAGATTCTGGAGTGGTTGTCACCCGCGCCTGACTTGAACCACCGTTGGTAGGAATTGTAAGAAGATGGGTGCAGTATGCAAACCCAAGAATATTTGTACATTGAAGTCCATTGATCATGATGAATGGGCTAAGACTTCTGAGAAAGGCTGCCAGAAGTGGATTTCTGGCTATTTATCATGATTGTAGCTGGGGTATAACAGCCAACAGTTGCTCTACTATGGACACTAGTTATGCAGGGATTGACTAGTTTGAAGACTGCTGTAATCATTAAAAGTGTCATTTCATATTGATTTTGGAGAAACCACTTATTAGTTGGGTTGAGCTTTTGTATATTATAATTTTGTTTAATGCATAGTGAAGAAAGTTTTGAAATGTTGTAAATAAAACTAATTTGCAGTGTGTGAAATAGTTTTGATTGCAACTGTATAGCTTGGTTGATAAACTCCTCAGCCACAGAGTTCAGAAACTTAGAGAATATAAAAGACTGTCCGACCAGTAAAACATTTAAAAAATGTCTTCAAATGTTGTAAAGTAATAACATAAGCAATGCTCACTTTACTAATCAACTGCTGCTTCTCTGCTGATGCTTCCCTGGTTCCTTCCTGGTTTATGTACTTTCTGCATGGACATGTGACCTCTGCAGCTAATCGGCCAACCACAACAATGACCTCAAATGTTGCCCTTGTTCAGATTTGAACTCAAGACCTCAGTGCTGCAAGACAACATTGTCTATATGTTGCCCTGTAGATATTACTACAGATAGACTATGGTTAGCTGCCCTCCAAATTGTGTTTGTAAGGTCAGTAAGGATTAACTTGTACACCTCTATGAGATGGTTATTGAGACTGTATGCTTTGCACCAGCCATTTTAGTCACCTTTGTACAATTGTTTCAAGGCTAGAACATAATGGGAACACAATTTCTGCATTGTTAATGCATGCTCATGTCTTGTTCAGATGCCTGTACAGTAGCCTGAGAGATTTCCGTCCTTTATCAATCAGATATTTTATGAGTTCACATGCTTGGTGATAGAACAGTTAGCAATCGTGTACCTCCACCTACAGAAGCACTTTATTGTCTGGTTTGGTTTCCCTATAACGTTTTTCCCCTGGCTGAACTGGTCAAATGGAACCTGGAATAATCTGATTCATAGACATGAAAGAGAAATGAGATAATATTTTCCACTGTCGCAATGAATAGTGAAAAATGTGACCTGTAAACTGGTGATCCTGTAATGTATCCTGTGTGAAATCAAAGTTTAGAAGGTCATAATAATTCCCACCAGTGATATCACTTCTACTTCTATCACTTTTGCGCGTGTTAATAGACTTTAAAATTGTTTAACAAAGCCTGAGAGATAAAAAAAAATAACTGACAATATAATTGTTCTATTTATTGCCTATAGATGCCCTTTGTAAATAAAATAAAATATATATTTTTTTATTTGGATGAAATAATTTGAGTCTTTTGCTAATAGGATGAGCATCAGCTTCCAAAAAAGAATCCTATCATTGGCTACTTACCAAAAATGTAATTAATTGTTTTGAAATCCCATAAAATGTATGTACACTTGATAGATCCTGACTGCATTTTATTATTCCATTCACATACTGTACAGACCAAAAGTTTGGACCCACCTTCTTATTTAAAGATTTTTCTGTATTTTCATGACTATAAAAATTGTACATTCACACTGAAGGCATAAAAACTATGAATTAACACATGTGGAATTATATACTTAACAAAAAAGTGTGAAACAACTGAAAATATGTCTTATATTCTAGGTTCTTCAAAGTAGCCACCTTTTGCTTTGATGACTGCTTTGCACACTCTTGGCATTCTCTTGATGAGCTATAAAGAGGTAGTCACCAGGAATGGTCTTCCAACAATCTTGAAGGAGTTCCCAGAGATGCTTAGCACTTGTTGGCCCTTTTGCCTTCACTCTGCGGACCAGCTCACCATAAACCATCTCAATTGGGTTCAGGTCTGGTGACTCTGGAGGCCAGGTTACCTGGCATAGCACCCCATCACTCTCCTTCTTGGTCAAATAGCCCTTACACAGCCTGGAGGTGTGTTTGGGGTCATTGTCCTGTTGAAAAATAAATGATGGTCCAACTAAACGCAAACCGGATGGAATAGCATGCCGCTGCAAGATGCTGTGGTAGCCATGCTGGTTCAGTATGCTTTCAATTTTCAATAAATAAATCCCCAACAGTGTCACCAGCAAAGCACCCCCAACACCATCACACCTCCTCCTCCATGCTTCACGGTGGGAACCAGGCATGTAGAGTCCATCTATTCACCTTTTCTGCATCTCACAAAGACACAGTGGTTGGAACCAGAGATCTCAAATTTGTACTCATCAGACCAAAGCACAGATTTCCACTGGTCTAATGTCCATTCCTTGTGTTCTTTAGCCCAAACAAGTCTCTTCTGCTTGTTGCCTGTCCTTAGCAGTGGTTTCCTAGCAGCTATTTTACCATGAAGGCCTGCTGCACAAAATCTCCTCTTAACAGTTGTTGTAGAGATGTGTCTGCTGTTAGAACTCTGTGTGGCATTGACCTGGTCTCTAATCTGAGCTGCTGTTAACCTGCCATTTCTGAGGCTGGTGACTCGGATAAATTTATCCTCAGAAGCAGAGGTAACTCTTGGTCCTTCTTTCCTGGGGCGGTCTTCATGTGAGCCAGTTTCTTTGTAGCGCTTGATGTTTTTTTGCCACTGCACTTGGGGACACTTTCAAAGTTTTCCCAATTTTTCGAACTGACTGACCTTCATTTCTAGAAGTAATGATGGCCACTCATTTTTCGTTACTTAGCTGCTTTTTCATTACTTAGCTGCTTTTTCTTTATCCCCCATGATGGCACCACGGAGAGAGAGGCATCCGCCCTCAGGGACAGGAAACCTACAGGTGAAAAAGGCGGTACCTCTCTCCCCACATCAATTCTGTTTCCTGTCCCTGACGGGGAACCTGCACCATACCTGGAGAATCGCCGTGGGATGTCGGGGGTCTATCTGGCCGATATAGGCAACGGGGGGCCCTGTCTCGGACCTGGTGGTTTTATCCTCCCCTCCGAAGGCCAAGATCCGGGGTCGGCGGGCTCCATGCGTAGGCGGGGGGGAGAGGCAGTGAAGCATGATTCAGTCTTCCTCTCCCCTAAAAGACTCTTATGGCCAGTAATATGGGACGGCGGTCTCCTGGCGCTATGCCGCCGGACAACCTGGGGCCAGGAGGAGACGGTGCCGGCGGCTACCCACATGGAAGCGCCACGTACGGGGCTTCAGCAGCTGCTTAGCGCTCCCGACACTCCCTCCTGAGAGCCGGACGCCGGGAAAGTGAGGCGCGTGCATGCCTGGGCGCAAAGCATCTCTGGGTAATTCAGAGCGCGCAGGCGCGGGTAGGTGTTTCCGGGGTGGCGCGCTGCATTATGGGCCTGCAGTCCCCTCCAAAGAAGCACCACCAACAGCAGCGCCATCGACCGCAGCAGCAATGAGATGCCTCCTCACAGCGTCACAGTTCAGGATCCCAGCGCAGCAGATGCTCCGGTGGATCCGAAATGCCAGCAGCGGTACAAGTAGTTGAGACAACTACACCACAACCGGTATTCCCCTTACAGCAGGAGCGTAAGTGATCTCAGTGAAAGTTCACCTTCTAAAATGGGGTTTATTGTGTCTTCTTAGGGAAAGAAGTGTACCGCAAAAGTTAGGCACAGAGTCTGTGCAATCTGTTCCGTGGAGCTGCCCACTACATGGGTGAAAAAGTTCTGTACTACATGTATATGTGAAGAGTCCCCAAGATTTGCATCTGACTTAAAGGAACTCCTAAAAACTCAGGTAGAAGACGCGCTCAAAGGGGTTAAAAGCTCAAAAAGGAAACAAAAATCCAGACATAGATCCCTGGAATATAAAGAAGGAGGAATCAAGAGTTTTTTTTGTATAAAAATATATATAACCTTTATTACATATAGTATTAACAATTATTCATCATTATTATAATATTAAAGACAATATGTCAGTATGAAAAAAGAGATTGATCCAATATAGGTGATAGCGCAAGCGCAACCACCAGCAGAGACTTGACAATTTATAAAGGGTTCAGAATAAATACTAACTACCAAATCGGTGTCCACTCACACCTATAGGACAATGCAGTTCTTTGTGAGTATAGGTGTGTCACAAATCTACATACAACAGTCTTTCATCACACAAGCCATGTGGCAGCGCTGATGATTAAGCGGCACTTTTAACATATATAGAAAAGAACCCATTATAAAAGGATAAAGCAATAAAATGGTTAATTACCCATGTCACAAGGATGTCGGCTCTGCCGGTGATCGCTCTCCCCATTGTCCTGCATTGTCCTATAGGTGTGAGTGGACACCGATTTGGTAGTTAGTATTTATTCTGAACCCTTTATAAATTGTCAAGTCTCTGCTGGTGGTTGCGCTTGCGCTATCACCTATATTGGATCAATCTCTTTTTTCATACTGACATATTGTCTTTAATATTATAATAATGATGAATAATTGTTAATACTATATGTAATAAAGGTTATATATATTTTTATACAAAAAAAACTCTTGATTCCTCCTTCTTTATATGATTGATTTTGAGTTTTGTATTTTTTACATTTGATTTAAATTGCTGGTTTCTCTATATATAGATCCCTGGAATTAGGTTCCAGTGAGGAAGAGATAGTGACCATTCCAGTTCAAATAGTTCACTCTCTTCACCCGCATCCTCGGAAGGGGGTCGCAATTGCTTCCCTATTGAAGAAACAGATGCCTTAGAAAAAGCAGTTAGGGCAACAATGGGGCTGTTAGAGCCTCGGGCCAAAAAAACAGCACAAGATTTAATGTTTGGTGGCCTAGAGCAAAAAAAAAACGGAGAGCGTTTCCATTAAATGAGAAAATACAATCTCTAATAAAAAAAGGAATGGAAAACCCCAGATAAAAAAAGTTCTCTTAACCCCAAAGAGAAAATACCCCTTCGATGATCCTGTCTGTTCTTTCTGGGGAAAAGCGCCAAAATTAGACGTTGCTATTGCAAAAGCATCTTAAAAAATTTCCTTACCTTTTGAAGACATGGGGACCCTGAAGGACCCTATGGGCAAAAAGGCTGAGGTATTCTTAAAGGGTTCTTGGGAGCCGGCAGGAGGAGAATTGAAACCATCTGTAGCTGCTACATGCACTGTCAGAGCATTAATGGTGTGGCTAGACCACCTAGAGTCACAGTTAAAACATAAATCTCCCAGAGAATCACTTTTTGACTCAATCTCAATAATGAAAGGAGCAGCTGCGTTCCTAGCGGATGCCTCTATAGACTTGGTTAGGCTTGCGGCAAGATCTGCTTCTTTTTCAAATGCAGCGAGTAGGGCTTTATGGCTCAAGAGTTGGCTGGGAGACTTACAAACAAAATCCAAGCTATGCTCCATTCCCTGTGAAGGGGAATTCTTATTTGGGCCAACCCTAGACGACATTCTTGAAAAAGCAGGGGATAAGAAAAAGGCCTTCCCAGGGTTTCTCAACCAGTCCTATAGACGGCCCTTTCGGGGCAGAAGATTTTTGCTCAGGAAGCCCCCTGGAAACCAAAAAGAGGGTTGGGAAGACAAAAGATATAAAGGGAAAGGCTTTATGTTCAACAAACCTGAAAGCAAAAAACAACCCCAATGAGGGTGTGCCCCAGGTGGGAGGGAGGTTAACCCACTTTCTTCCAGCCTGGGAAAAGATTTTGGGAAGTGGATGGGTACTAAATATAATAAAAGCAGGGTCCGCACTGTCCCGTCCCATGAGTTTGTCATAACATAAAGGAAAATAGAGGCCGAACAACTAGCCCTTCAGAAAGAAGTACAGACTCTTTTGACGAAGAACGTCCTGCAGGAAGTCCCACAAGAGGAGAAAGGCATGGGGTTTTACTCCCCTCTGTTTCTCCGCACAAAACCGGATGGAACTTACAGGACAATTATAAACTTAAAAAACTAAACAAATTCTTGGTGACGGAAAGTTTCAAAATGGAAACAATAAAAACTTGTGTGAGAACCCTTTATCCGTCTTGCTTCGTGACTGTCATCGATTTAAAGGATGCATATTACCATGTACCAATCCATTTACATCACCAGAGTGGCGGTAATGATGCAGGGGGAGTTAAAACATTATCAGTTCAAAGCCCTCCCCTTTGGTCTTGCCATTGCCCCGAGAGTTTTTTCAAAACTGATGGCGGAGGTCATGGCTCACATAAGAGAGCAAGATATAATAATAGTGCCATATCTGGATGACCTTCTGATAATTGGCAAGTCCTCTCTCCATTGCAGTCAACAGTTGGACAAAGTGATGACATCCCTGACAAGTCTAGGTTGGATGTTGAACCTAGCAAAGTCAGGACTACCCCATCCCAAGTACAGCAGTACTTAGGGATCACGATAGACTCAATCAGACAAGAATGCTGTCTCCCGGAAGGGAAAATTTCAAATATGACACCGTTAATAGCACAGCTGAGGGGATCCCCGGTCATCACCTTGCGCAAAGCGATGTCCATACTAGGGTCAATGACGGCCTGTATCCCAGCAGTCCAATGGGCCCAAAGTCATACCAGGGACCTACAATGGGAGATACTAGATGGAGAGCCTCGCTTAAAAGGAAATTTAGAAAAACGTTTAAAAATCTCAAAAACAATACGTTCCCTAGCTTGGTGGGTGGATCCGGGCAACCAAGCGAGGGGCGTCCCTTGGGTATGGCCATCATCTATAACTCTGACCATGGACGCAAGTCCCTGGGGCTGGGGGGCTCATTTAGACAATCGGATTGCTCAGGGGCCTTGGTCGGAAGAGAAAAAACTTGTCACCTCAAATATGAAAGAACTCCTGGCAGTAGAATTTGCTATCAACCATTTTCTAGACTCTCTCAAATCCCATCATGTGAGAGTGCTCTCAGACAACAAGGTGGTGGTAGCATGTTTGAATCACCAAGGTCTCGGTCATTGATGGGGGTAACGAGATCCATCCTGTTATCAGCGGAGTCCAACCTATCCTCTTTGTCGGCCGTTCATATCAGGGGCACGGAGAATCAAGCCGTAGTTGAGGCAAGGGGAGTGGGAATTGAACCAGAGAGTTTTCAACCACATAGTTCAGCTTTGGGAGTTCCCGGAGATAGACTTATTCGCGAACAGTCACAATCGGAAAACTCGCGCTTTCTGTTCACTCGACCCATAGGGGAGCCCGGTGACCCTAGACGCCTTTTCAATTCCCTGGGACTTTCATCTGGCCTATGTTTTTCCCCCAATAGCATTAATTTCCTTAGTGTTGAGGAAGATTCGGGAGGACAGTGCAAGGGTAATTGTGATAGCACCCTTTTGGCTGAAAAGAGCATGGTTTCCGTGACTACGTATAATGTCAATAACAGACCCTTGGGTTCTTCCAGACATCCCGAACCTTCTGTCTCAGGGGCCAGTGAATCATCCACAAGTAAAAAACTTACATATGACGGCCTGGAATTTGAAAGGCAGCTTCTGATTAAGAAGGGATTCTCGGCAAGCCTAGTTTCTACTCTGCTTTCAAGTAGGAAACCTGTCACTACTAGGACATACAGGAAGGTTTGGAGGAGATTTTTGTCAGTGTCGCGTGCCAGTTTATCCAGGGAGATTCCAATCAAGGAAGTGCTAGAGTTCCTTCAGAAGGGGTTGGAAAAGGAGTTCGCAACAAGCACACTTAAAGTTCAAGTAGCAGCTTTAGGAGCCCTTTACAACTACGACTTAGCGGGGAATCACTGGGTAGTGAGGTTTATTAAAGCCTCAGGTAGATCTAGACCCATTTTCCACCGCACTATACCTCCCTGGGATCTAAACTTGGTACTCTGCATTGACTAAACCACCGTTCGAGCCGTTGTCACAAGCCACTCTAAAAATCGTGTCCCTCAAAACCTCTCTGCTCGTAGCACTAACATCAGCTCGCAGGATTAGTGATATACAGGCTTTGTCAGCTTATCCGCCTTTAACCCAGATACTAGATGACAGAGTGGTTCCTAGGACCGACCCATCCTACCTTCCTAAAGTGGCGTCACGTTTCCATAGATCACAGGAAATCTCTTTACCCTCTTTCTGTCCCAACCTCAGGAATAGAAAGGAAGAACTCCTACATACACTACATGTTAAAAGGTGCTTAACCCAATATTTGTCAGCCACGAGGGAGTGTAGGAAGGATAGGGCTCTGTTTGTGTGCTTTCAGGGTCCAAAGAAAGGACATAAAGTATCAAAAGCCACTCTAGTGAGATGGATAAGAGACGTCATCCTCCTTTCGTATTCCTCCTGTAATGAAGTCATTCCAAAGGGAATTAGAACTCATTCGACCAGATCAGTGGCGACCTCGTGGGCAGAGAGCCGGAGCCTCAATTGAACATATATGTAGAGCAGCAACTTGGTCGTCACCTTCTACGTTCTTTAATCTTTACCGGCTAGACCTAACCTTTACTTCAGACCTCACCTTTGGCAGAAGGGTTCTAGAGGCAGTGGTCCTCCCTAATGTACATTCTATGAAAATCTCTCCGTGGTGCCGTCATGGGGAAAGAGAAAATCGTAGTTACTTAGCGACAACGGTATTTCTCTGATCCCATGACGGCACCCGTGCATTCCCTCCCTTCACATGTGGGTGTGCACACTAGGATTAGTTACTAATATTTAGTCACGCGGGGTGCCTCTTATAAGCTTAAAATTAAGATTAAAATATTTTTTGTTAGTTTAACCATTTAAATTACAGCTGATTTTCTGTTAAGGCTCTGTAAACCAACTGATGTGGGAGAGAGGTACCACCTTTTTCACCTGTAGGTTTCCTGTCCCTGAGGGCAGATCCCTCTCTCTCCATGCTGCCGTCATGGGATCAGAGAAATACCGTTTTTGGTAAGTAACTACGATTTTTCTTGCCATAATACAATACAAATTCTAACAGTCTATTTAGTAGAACTGAATCAGCTGTGTATCCACCAGACTTCTGCACAACACAACTGATGGTCCCAACCCCATTTATAAGGCAAGAAATCCCACTTATTACACCTGACAGGGCACCCCTGTGAAGTGAAAACCATTCCCGGTGACTACCTCTTGAACTCATCAAGAGAATGCCAAGAGTGTGCAAAGCAGTCATCAAAGCAAAAGGTGGCTACTTTGAAGAACCTAGTATATAAGACATAATTTCAGTTGTTTCACTCTTTTTTAAGTATTACACATGTGTTAATTCATAGTTTTGATGCCTTCAGTGTGAATGTACAATTTTCATAGTCATGAAAATACAGAAAAATCTTTAAATGAGATGTGTCCAAACTTTTGGTCTGTACTGTATGTTCGTATTATTTCTTGATATTAACTTGACTGTTTAGCAATATTAATCATTATGCAGTGCACATGGCAAGATTCCTCTCCGCTTAATATTAAGTACTCCGGATATACCATATATAGCACCTAATGATTGGTTCAAACTGCCTCCTGCTGCTACAGACCTCTTTAGCAGTGTGCCATTCAAAAGACAGTTAATTATTGAATATTATTTTGTACGCTGACAAAGCATGTGCTATGGATTTTTTCCCCTCTTTTGCCTACGTGTTTTAGCTCAGGTTATAATTTCTAGTAATAATTTATAACTCACAGCGGTTGGTGAAGCGCCTATTAAATTTTTACACTATGCTATGAAGAAATTAACCACACAATTTCAAGTGTGGGTTAGTCTGTTCACAGTTAGATATTTTAAAATGAGAAATGCATCATGTTTGTACTTTGTATGTAATGTTGGCTTATTTGCAGTAAACGTTATCCAAGAAAGAAAACAAATGTTGAGCTTCTCGGCATGGCAGATATCTTATTTACTTTTTTGCCACTTAACACTTATTTATAGTATTTTATTTATTTAGATATTATGTTAGATATTTGATTTTTTTTGTCCGTTCAAAGAGAAATAAAAAAAAAAATATATATATATACTATTTATCCTTCCTTTAGCTTCACTCTTGTTGTGACTTTGAAAGAGAAAAAAAAAAAGAATTGCACCAAAATTGCAAAGTGGGAATTTTGTGTGTGGATTGACCCCCCACCCTCCATCACCTTCCCCCTTAGGTGACTCATCAGTGCTAATTTAAAGGGGCCTTCTCATTTTAAACATTGATATATCTTCAGGATGTGACATGAACATGGAATCATAGAATGTTAAAGTTGGAAGGGACCTCCAGGAAAAAAAAAATCGGTTTTAGTCTTGAGATGTTGAGAATAGTGCGTCTATCATGTGAACAGGACAGATTATTGATTTAAACACAATTGCTGTCAGACACTTTTTTCACTTAACAAGGGTAAAAAATAAATCCCAATTCTCCTGAAAGGTGAGGGGGCCAGACCATCTATTAGATGTACCACAAGGCTCTATTCTTCCCCCAGTGTTGTTCAACATTTTCATAAATGATCTAGATAAGGGAACTGAAGGTAAACTAATCAAATTTGTGATGGCGAAAGAGCCAGTACCCTTTATATCTTTCACTGATCCACCGCTCTACTATTCATGACTAGTGACTGCTGTAGCCAATTACTGATCTCCGCATATATGACACAAGACCATTGAGGCCGTTGAGTGACTGGAAAAGTCATCTGTGTCGATGGCATGTCATGATCATTTAAGGCATTCCTATGTCCTCCTCGGCCTCTTACCACATTTGAAGTAACTATTACGCCTCATTTGTCCTCACCACAATGAGACGTAATACTACATGAATAGATCATAATTAATAGCCCAGCTCTTGATGTAAGGGTCAGATTACTGTAGGTGAACTCTCTGGTCATTTATCCACTTGGTTGCTGTAGTCAGTAGGGCTAAAATGTTTGAATTTGAGAATTTTAAGAAAAATAGTGTCTGCCCCTAGCTGCTCCCTCCTCGTCCACTCACCATAGAGTTTTATGAGAAGCAAGTGGACTCTCATCCATCAGTGATAATCTGTCGTAACTGAAGATGGATTTTTAACAAATGTTCAGTCCATGAGGAAAAAGACATTTTCTCTAATTGTACTGTTAGTTTCATTTTTTCCTCATAAATTAACAGTTAATCATTAAATGTTTGTAAATTAGGCTTACTTTGTCAGCTGTTTGCATGACAATAGCCCAAGGTCTGCCATTGGTGTAAGCGTATTAGATGGAGGCAGATTCTTGCTGATTACCTTGCTCATTATACATCAACCAAGCAATAAACCGATTCAAGATCCCAAGTGTGAAAGAAAAGTAAAGTTTATTAAAATAAACATTTTTCTAGAAAACAAAGTTTTTTTTTTTCAATTCCTCATCTTTAGACCTCATTTTGAAGTCCGTGAATCACGTTTGTAACGGATAGTACACATGCACATTGTAAGATTGCACTTACTGAGTGTATTGGGGGACACTCATTTGGCAGCGGATTAACGTAGTCAGGCACGGGTTTTCACTTTAACAGTCCCTGTGGTTTTTTATGGAGTCATAAGCCACAGAAAATATGAACAAGCACACAGTCTTTACATCAATCTTCACATCATAGTATACGGCTTTGAAACGCGGTCACTAAACACGCCAAACCTCTGTGTCCAGTTATCGTGGATGACCGCATGCCATACAGTTCATTAATGTCCATGGAGCACATCAGGCACCAACATATGACATTACGGTTGCAGTCTGTAATCATGCTGGACCTTACTCCGTTCAGTTACCATGGGTGACTGCACGGTTCCCCATACGCTGGGTTACCTTCCAGGAGCTCCTGCTCCACACGCTAACTCCTGTCAGTACTCTCTCTCTCTCAGGGAAGCTGCCGAACTGGGATCACCGTCCCGGGCAATGCCTTGCTCACTAGGCCACCTGACAGTCCAGATCCTCAGATGGGCTGTAGCTTCCCCAAAGGCAGTGCCATCATGGACTCGGCACACGCATCCTCTCTGTGCGCTATTCAGGACATCCATCCCCATCTGGGAACATCCAACACACAGGCCCCCAGGTCCAAGGCCTCCCCCATGTGCTCTTCAGGGATCTAGTCCTACTCCCAGGACCTTCCAACACAGAGGCCCTCCAGGACCTGGCACACAGACCACTCAGGTCTTTTTCCCATGTGACCACATGGTCACATTATATACTTGTAACCACTCCCATAGGTGGGAGGTGGCTAGTTCAACCATTATAACCACAGATATGCCTCCATTCATATCCTGAGGAGCAAAATGCAGCGCTCCCTAGCTGTAACAGGGATCACTGCATCACAACATTAGAGAGAGACACCAACCACCAAAACTATAGAGTAAACCATAAAAGTCCAGACAAGATTATATAATTTAAAATATATATCTTTATTGAATATTAGCAACCGTTATACTAAAAATAAAACAGATTATGTGCACATATCAGGACAATTAATTAAAATATCAATGTAGTCAATATTGTAAATGGTGGACTAAAAATTAAAACCTACAGTATATTAGGCCATAATTAGAGTAAATAGTCTCCTAATAAGGATATTGTAGATCTCCATGAAGTGAAATAAGTAATTAGATAAAAAAAACTTTCATTGTACCATTAAAAATGAATACAGTGGAGAGGAAATTATATATATATATATATCCTTTATGAAAACAAGGTGCAGCAGTGTCATAAATTAACAAAGTAACAAAACCTCCGTGCAATATTCAAAGTGCGTAGTGCAGAGTGCAAAAAATAATAATGGAGATCCATACCTTAATGTGCCACCTGGTCCTAATAATGCGCACACCCCGACTTGATTCATGGAGATCTACAATATCCTTATTAGGAGCCTATTTACTCCAATTATGGCCTAATATACTGTAGGTTTTAATTTTTAGTCCACCATTTACAATATTGACTACATTGATATTTTAATTAATTATCCTGATATGTGCACACAATCTAAATCTATTTATTTTTTTTAGTATAACTGTTGCTAACATTCAGTAAAGATATATATTTTAAATTATATAATCTTGTCCGGACTTTTATGGTTTACTCCATAGTTTTGGTGGTTGGTGTCACTCTCTGTAATTAAGCGGTCAGCACTTCTTTGATTTAATACCGGTGACAGTCTATTACCTCTTCTGTTATATAATTAATATTTTATATTTCTTACACAAATATTGGTCCCTGAGGTGCTACTATATATTTTAACATACACATTAAAGTCTATGTTGCTATTGACCTGTCTGTGGTTTTTTTTTTTAAAACCTTGCGGCCGCAAAAAACCTCATAATGATAGAGCAAAGTTACTCCTATAAATCTATGGTTCTGTAAAAATCATAGATAGAACATAGATGCCATCAGTGTGCCGATTAATATTGTAATGTATATGAGAAACTTTATAATTTATTTATTTTGCCATTCAATCATGAAAATCACTAATGAAACTCTGATCGAAAACACTGACAAAACTTGGAGTGTTTTTTTGCTTATAAGAAAAAGAATCTGAATGAAGCCTATTAAAAGATTCTAAAAGTTAATAGAAATGATGCTTAGTAGAGGATGAATTGCTGTGCAAACGTGGAATCCCCATTCTACTCTACAGTGTAAGAGTGAGCCTACGCCTCCATTGCTGCATATGATTATAATTATTTTTCCTAACTGCTTGATCATTTGCTATAAATTTCCACAAGATATTACTTGACTATTTAGGATTACTGTTGATGCACGGATGGCAGCCTACTTTAGTACGCTTAATATAAGCAGCCGAGCAAATTTTTTTATTGATCACATTAATTAATTGCAAAATTTATTTATGTTTCACCATCCCCAAATGCGTACAGAAAGCCTCCTCACAAATTAATATACACTTGTCAAATATTTTGCCTGACATGCTGGGTTTAGTAATT
The DNA here is from genome assembly GCF_051348905.1 of Ranitomeya variabilis. Classification (NCBI taxonomy): domain Eukaryota; kingdom Metazoa; phylum Chordata; class Amphibia; order Anura; family Dendrobatidae; genus Ranitomeya; species Ranitomeya variabilis. The sequence continues at coordinate 539,961,808 of NC_135234.1, forward strand.
GTAATGGAAAGAGATTTGTGAGGGCTCAAATAATATGATCGGAAAATGTATTTTTTTTTTTTTTCTCTCTGTGGCAAAGGAAGTAGGTAATTTGTTTCCAGTATGAACTATTTCAGGCTGTGCTCTTTGTTCTCTTCTGGAGTTTTTGTTCGGTGGAAAACCCAGTGTTCCAAACAAATCGTAAAGAATTTCCACTTCATCTTCCTGTTTACTCATATGTGTGCTATTTATTTTATATTAGGCTACGTATTTTATCTTATTACTTTAATGTAAAGCTAAACTAATTGAGGATGGTGATTTGATTTGTTTGCTATACTAATTGCAAATATGTTCTACTAGAAACCTCTGTGTATGATAACGACTGCTCATACCCTTAGGTGTATACATCAGAGCTTTCAGACGAATGCCACTGCAAAGTCATAGAAAGTAAAAGTGTAACAGCTCAGCACATGCCAAAAGGCTACTCACTACCAAGTGAATAGGGTTCAGCATACATATAGGTTATATCAAGCTTACTGGTTTTACATAACAAAGCAAAATCATTGTATAATAGTCCTTCTCTGTATTTATTGCCATCAGTAAACGGAAACCTTGTATTTTTCATAGCTGAGTCTTTGCTACAGTATGGAAGTCTAAGGCCTCATTCGGACATCAGTTCTTCTCTTGAACTCTATCCTTGTTTTTTTCACAGATAGAACACTTGCCTATTATAGTCTATAGATCTGTCCACATGTTTGTGGTTTTTTTTGTGATCCATGGATAATAATGGATAGCAATCTGATGCCAATGATACATCATCCAAGTGCTATCTGATTTTTGCTGCATATTGTGTATGAAAAATTTGTTGTTGTTTTTTTTTGTAGACAAGAAAGAGCTGCCACACTCAGGGGAAATATGGACAAAGATTAAAAATTGGGTTCAGCACACTAGAACAATGGTTGTTTTTTTGTGTGTATAAATAAAATTAGACGTATAAATCTTCTACCCCAATAGTTTTCTGCAGTTTATTGTTAAATTGTACTGTATCTGCCTTAGCTTTAGCTTTTTAGGTCTCATAGTACTGCATAGTAAACTTAATCTGTACGAAATATTCAGTCTGGGAGTAGGTTTTCAAATTGTGGACTTAAACAAATGTTTTTTTCCATTGAAACAATTATTGACCGTTGTTGAAATGTACCCACATTTATTAATTGTTCATAATTCATCAGTGTTTTTGCCAGAAAACTTGTGTACAACACTTTGAAGTTTTGTGCAACACAGAGTTGTGAAAAGATTTTGTAACTTTTGGCTGTTTTATATCAGTATGAAGCAGCTCTGAAAATATGGGAAGAAGTGGGATGTGCATGGTTGTGCCTCCTTATCAAATTCAACAAACGAGGTGACTTTCCTGACTCTAGAAATGTTATTCTAGCCCTTGACTGGAGTAATACTTCTGGCAAGGTGTAAAAAGGTGCACGCCACTGAGAAGATGCACCAAATTAATTAAGTGATGTGCACATCTTAAAGTGGTTGTCCAATGAACGAAGTACAAAGGTTTCCTAAGTGTTTAAAAAGGTCCCTTAGTCTGTTTCAGTAGGCTCCACAATCATGGGGAAGACTGACTTGACATATGTCCAGAAGTTAGTCATTTACACACTCCACAAGGAGGGTAAGCCACAAAAGGTCATGGCTAAAGAAGTTAGCTGTTCACAGAGTGCTGTATCCAAGCATATTAATGGAAAGTTGAGTGGAAGGAAAAAATGTGTTAGAAAAAGGTGCAAAAGCAACCGGGATAACCTAACCGCAGCCTTGAAAGGATTGTTAAGAAAAGGCCATTCAAAAATTTGTGGGAGATTCACAAGGAGTGGACTGCTGCTGGAGTCAGTGCTTCAAGAGCCACCCCACACAGACATGTCCATGGGCTACAAGTGTCGCATTCCTTGTGTCAAGCCACTCATGACCAAAAAAGAGAAAAAAAAACAGGACTGTTGCTCAGTGGTCCAAGGTGTTGTTTTCAGATGAAAGTAAAATATTCATTTCATATGGAAATCCAGGTCCCAGAGTTTGGAAGAAGAGTGCAGAGGCCACAATCCAAGCTGCTTGAGGTCTAGTGTGAAGTTTCCACAATCCGTAAAGGTTGAGGGAGTCATGTCAGCTGCTGGTGTAGGTCCACTGTGTTTTATCACGACCAAAGTCAGCTCAGCCGTCAACCAGGAAATTTTAGAGCACTTCATGCTTTCCTCTGCCGACAAGCTTTTTGAAGATGGAAATATCATTCTCTAGCAGGACAAGGCACCTGTCCACACTGCCAAAAGTACCCATACCTGTTTTAAAAACAACAGTGTCACTCTGCTTCATTGGCCAGCAAGCTCGCCTGACCTTAACCCCATAGAGAATCTATGGGGTATTGTCAAGAGGAAGATGAGAGACGCTAGGCCCAACAATGCAGACGAGCTGAAGGCTGGTATCAAAGCAACCTGGGCTTCCATAACACCTTTGCTGTGCCACACTGCACTGATGCAGTAATTGATGCAATAGGAGCCTTGACCAAGTATTGAGTGCATTTACTGAACATATATTTCAGCAGGCCAACATTTTGGATTTTAAAATCCTTTTTCATGCTGGTGTTATAAAGTATTCTAATTTACTGAGATAATGACTTTTCGGGTTTCATTGGCTGTTAGCCATAATCATCAACATTGGCAGAAATAAACACTTGAAATAGATCACTCTGTAATGACTCTATATAATGAGTTTCACTTTTTGTATTGAAGAACTGAAAATAACTTTTTGATAATATTTTGTGAGAAGCACCTGTAGCAGGGGCTCACAGCTGTTGCTTCCTGTGGGGTAAAACATTACCCTGCATGTTTTATTGCAAGAGTTAGTGTTTCTGCCATGTCTTCGGTCCCCTGAGCTAATCATAAATAAAGTCAATCAGGTACGAGCTCTGGCTGCCGCTGAACTCGTATGTCACTTGATTTATGATGAGCTCAAAGGGCTGGAGAAGAAACACTCGCTCATATGATAAAACAAGCAGAGTAATGTTTTACCTCACAGAAAGCAGCAGCTTCAAGACCCTGCTATGTCATTGGTATAACCTCCTCCTCCCATGGCCAGGACTTAACCCCTTCATGACCCAGCCTATTTTGACCTTAATGACTTGGCCATTTTTTGCAATTCTGACCAGTGTCCCTTTATGAGGTAATAACTCAGCAACGCTTCAACGGATCCTAGCGATTCTGAGATTGTTTTTTCGTGACATTTTGGGCTTCATGTTAGTGGTAAATTTAGGTCGATAATTTCTTCGTTTATTTGTGGAAAAAAACAAAACGGAAATTTGGTGAAAATTTTGAAAATTTCGCAATTTTCACATTTTGAATTTTTATTCTGTAAACCAGAGAGTTATGTGACAAAAAATAGTTAATAAATAACATTTCCCACATGTCTACTTTACATCAGCACAATTTTGGAAACAAAATTTTTTTTTTGCTAGGATATTATAAGGGTTAAAATTTGACCAGTGATTTCTCATTTTTACAACAAAATTTACAAAACCATTTTTTTTAGGGACCACCTCACATTTGAAGTCAGTTTCAGGGTTCTATATTGCTGAAATACCCAAAAGTGACACCATTTTAAAAACTGCACCCCTCAAGGTACTCAAAACTACATTCAAGAAGTTTATTAACCCTTCAGGTGCTTCACAGCAGCAGAAGCAACACGGAAGGAAAAAATGACATTTAACTTTTTAGTCACAAAAATGATTTTTAGCAACAATTTTGTTATTTTCCCAAGGGTAAAAGGAGAAACTGGACCACGAAAGTGGTTGTCCAATTTGTCCTGAGTACGCTGATACCTCATATGTGGGGGTTAACTACTGATTGGGCGCACGGCAGGGCTCGGAAGGGAAGGGGCGCCATTTGACTTTTTGAATGAAAAATTGGCTCCAATCGTTAGCGGACACCATGTCGCGTTTGGAGAGCCCCCGTGTGCCTAAACATTGGAGCTCCCCCACAAGTAACCCCATTTTGGAAACTAGACCCCCCAAGGAACTTATCTAGAAGCATAGTGAGCACTTTAAACCCCCAGGTGCTTCACAAATTGATCCGTAAAAATGAAAAAGTACTTTTTTTCACACAAAAATTATTTTAGCCTCAATTTTTTCATTTTCACATAGGCAACAGGATAAAATGGATCCTAAAATTTCTTGGGCAATTTCTCCTGAGTACGCTGATACCTCATATGTGGGGGTAAACCACTGTTTGGGCGCACGGCAAGGCTCGGAAGGGAAGGCGCGCCATTTGACTTTTTGAATGGAAAATTAGCTCCAATCGTTAGCGGACACCATGTCGCGTTTGGAGAGCCCCTGTGTGCCTAAACATTGGAGCTCCCCCACAAGGGACCCCATTTTGGAAACTAGACACCCCAAGGAACTTATCTAGATGCATAGTGAGCGCTTTATACCCCCGGGTGCTTCACAGAAGTTTATAACGCAGAGCCGTGAAAATAAAAAATAATTATTCTTTCCTCAAAAACAATTTTTTAGCCCAGAATTTTTTAATTTTCCAAAGGGTAACAGGAGACATTTGACCCCAAAAGTTGTTGTCCAGTTTCTCCTGAGTACGCTGATAACCCATATGTGGGGGTAAGCCACTGTTTGGGCACACGTCGGGGTTCGGAAGGGAAGTAGTGACGTTTTGAAATGCAGACTTTGATGGAATGCTCTGCGGGCATTACGTTGCGTTTGCAGAGCCCCTGATGTGCCTAAACAGTGGAAACCCCCCACAAGTGACCCCATTTTGGAAACTAGACCCCCAAATAAACTTATCTAGATGTGTGGTGAGCACTTTGAACCCCAAAGTGCTTCACAGAAGTTTGTAACGCAGAGCCGTGAAAATAAAAAATCATTTATCTTTCCTCAAAAATAATTTTTTAGCCCATAGTTTTTTATTTTCCCAAGAGTTACAGGAGATATTGGACCCCAAAAGTCGTTTTCCAGTTTCTCCTAAGTACGCTGGTACCCCATATGTGGGGGTAAATTACTGTTTGGGCAGACGTCTGGGCTCGGAAGGGAGATAGCACCATTTGACTTTTTCAATGCAAGATTGGCTGGAATCAATGGTGGCGCCATGTCGCGTTTGGAGACCCCCTGATGTGCCTAAACAGTGGAAATCCCTCAATTCTAACTCAAACACTAACCCCAACACACCCCTAACCCTAATCCCAACCCTAACCACAACCCTAACCGCAACACACCCCTAACCCTAGTCTTAACTCTAACTCTAATTCCAACCCTAACCCTAAGGCTATGTGCCCACGTTGCGGATTTATGTGCGGATTTTTCGGCACCGTTTTTGAAAAATCAGCAGGTAAAACGCACTGCGCTTTACCTACGGATTTACCGCAGATTCCCAGTGTTTTTTGTGTGGATTTCACCTGCGGATTCCTATTATGGAGCAGGTGTAAAAGGCTGCGGAATCCGCACAAAGAATTGACATGCTGCGGAAAATACAGCGCAGCGTTTCCGCGCTGTATTTTCCGCACCATGGGCACAGCGGATTTGGTTTTCCATAGGTTTACGTGGTATTGTAAACGTGATGGAAAACTGCTACGAATCCGCAGCGACCAATCCGCTGCGGATCCGCAGCCAAATCCGCACCGTGTGCACATAGCCTAATTCTAACCCTAATTCCAACCCTAGCCCTAAGTGCAACCCTAGCCCTAAGTGCAACCCTGAGTGCAACTTTATCCCTAAGTGCAACCCTATCAAGTGCAACCCTATCAAGTGCAACCCTATCCCTACCCCTAACCCTACCCCTAACCCTACCCCTAACCCTAATGGAAAACAAAAATAAATATATTTTCTGTATTTTATTATTGGCCCTACCTATGGGGGTGATAAAGGGGGGGGGTTATTTACTATTTTTTTTATTTTGATCGCTGTGATAGAACTTATCACAGCGATCAAAATGTACAGGGAACGAATCTGCCGGCCGGCAGATTCGGCGGGCGCACTGCGCATGCGCCCGCCATTTTCCAAGATGGCGGGGCCCATGCGAGAAGACGGAGGACACCGGGAGGGACACCGGGACTAGGTAAGCATGGGGGGGTGCGATCGGACAGCGGGGGGGGGGGGGGGGGCGGAAGGGAGGGGCAGAGGGGAGAGTTAGGCGCTTAGGACAGATCGGAGGGGTAGGGAACACTGACGGCGGCTGCAGATCGCCGCCGCCAGTCGGTGGGGGAGCCAGATCGGGGTCTCCAGCCATGGCAGATGCTATTGCAGCATCGGCCATGGCTGGATTGTAATATTTCACCAATTTTCATAGGTGAATTATTACAGATTGCTCTGATTGGCTGTTGAAAGTGAAACAGCCAATCAGAGCGATCGTAGCCACGGGGGGGGGGGGTGAAGCCACCCCCCCTGGGCTGTAGTACCACTCCCCCTGTCCCTGCATGTCGGGTGAAATTGGAGTTAACCCTTTCACCCGGCCTGCAGGGACGCGATCCGGCCATGACGCATATGCTGCGTCACAGGTCGGATTGGCACAGGTTTTCATGACGCATACGCTGCGTCAAAGGTCGGGAAGGGGTTAAGATATGCGCCGACCATGTCCCTGTAGGGTCAGACACAGCCATTACACAGTATATAGCAGGGGTACATAAGATTATCTCAGAACAAAGAACATTTTGTTTTAACACATCCAATTGTGGAACTTATTATTCCAAGATATATTAATTAAAGTGAACTTTGTTTTGAGGGGCCAACCCCTATAACGCCAGACTTAACAGATCAGCCCAGAGATCTTTTATGATTTTATCATATATACAGATTCACAAATAAAAAAAAAATGTTTTGCTCTTTTTCTGGATTAAGGCAGCGCATACGAAGTGAAAATGCTGAATCGATTTGGTATTTGTCTCGAAAAGTTTACTAATGGGTTCTCTTTTGTATTAAGCAACCAAAAATACCTCAGAGAGCCATATGTAAGCAATTCATAAAATGCGACATTTTTAAACTATCCACACAGAATTAACCATTCAACCTTTGATTCTAAATGAAGCCCTGCTGTCAGATATTAATCTGCAGTATGATGATGATTTTCCAAAAGAATGACTAAACCAGGTGTAGCATAAAATTCTCCTGCTCATTAGCGTTTCTTATTAATTAAAACAGCCATGTACAACTCACTTAAATGCTCCTCAGCTCTGTGCCTCAGAGAGTATATTATATGCAAGGCCTGTTTTATAGCTAGCAAAGTGTCACCTCAACGTATTGAAATTACCTGTCTAATTGTATTAAATGTAGCATGTCTACAAATGTCTACAGTGTGGTTGGCGGTTTCTTGTTTGCTGAAAATCACTTGATGCAGCATTATCCAGAGGCAGCTGTTCACAGGTCCTTCACCTCTCCCCAGAGATGACTGGATGCTTACATAGTTGGACCCCGTCGTATAGAAGGATTGGTGAACATGACAGGTTGTTTGGAAGCCATCTGTTTAAAATGCCTTTTGCTTTGTGTGCAGTAATGAACTTGCGAGAAGCTGTCTTTATATTAATAGTCTGTTATGATGTCCAAACAGGTGGAAGTTGATGGGACTAAAGTGAATGTGTCCAGCGAGTGGAATCTCTCTTCACCGTTGATGTCTGTCAGCATAGGCGACACTCAGGAGACCGTTCAGGTAAGTGCACTTACTCTATTGAGATTAGCCGTATGACTCACTGCTCACCTGAACACTACAGGTAGCGTATAACCAGCTTAGCTTAGCTTTTTAAAACTTTTTCGAACCGGTGGCTGATGAGTCACATGAGGTTCACAACTCCTTGCTGTGCAATTTGCCATTAGGGACAAGATGTCTAAGATATTTTCAATATCTTGTGTATCTTAAACACATAACAATTCTAGGTTGGCTAGTATATTACAAGGGTCAAATATCAGAAAATATTTGTAAATTTAATACCTCTTGCTTTTAAATCTCTCACCATTTTTTTGAGCAAAATGTGGCTATTGACCACCACTCAAAGTTGAATGTGACTCCTAACGTAATAGAGGTTGGGGGACCTTTACTATATAGGAATAAGTACGTTGTGTTACTAGACTGCATCACGTGTCCTCCTGCAGTAAAATTAATGTATTATAATGTATAAATATATGCATGTATCAAGTAGTGCAGAGGCGCCAAAACACAAGTGTCATAAAGTTGGTGATAGAGGCCAGACAGACTGGATTACACAACTGACGGTTCTCCATTTCTGTTTTGCTAAGCAATATGTCAAATGTGTTTACAGGGTTATTGAATCTTTACAATTGATTTTCATCAATTGCTCAGTATCAGTTGTATGTAAAATGTTTTGTGTACCTAGTTGGACAGAAATGTCAATGTAAATGGTTTTTCATCACTTAAGTGCAGTATGTCATGCCAGTATTAACTAGACTGTTTAAACAGCGTTAACTTGATCCATGACACACACTAATATTTCCACAAGAAAATGTAGGATGTAACCTGTAAACGACATATGACATACAGGTATGTCATATGCTGTCTCCCTGCCTTTGATGCGGAGCTCCAAACATGACAGTAAACCTTTCAAATGCCACTGTCAATCTCTGTCAATGCAACAGCATTTACAGTGCATTGGCAGAGGGGAATGCTGTTCTATGCTTTCATCGGCGCACCCCTGGTGTTTGCGTTATGCTGATTGGTCGCCATAATGGCCATGGGGTCTGCTGAAGACTTTTGTGCTTGGTATTCATGTGAAAGCCAGCCCATCACATTCATAGACCATGATTTTTGCTATGCACAGCAATATGAAACTGTGCTGTGTATAGCACAAGTGATCAGATGATTGCAGGTTCAAGTCCTCTAAGGGGACTAACAAATACAATAATAAAAAAAATATTTTTAAACCATATGGAAAAAAATATAGAAGTTGAAATCGACCCTCTTTTCCCCCATTAAAGCCTTCACAACACAGCCAATTTCAATTTTAGTTTTTTGTTTGCTTCTTACCTTCTTCCCAGAGCCATAACTTTTTAATTTTTTGCATTTTTCAGGACAAGTTCTGAATGACACCGTTCATTTGACCACATAATGTACTGGAAAACAAGGGGAGGGATTGTGAAAAAAATGCAATTTTTACATTGTTTTTTGTCATTTGTTTTCATGACATATACGTTGTGTGGTAAAAATCACCATGCAATATGATTCTCCTCAATACGATTCTCCTCAATACGATTGCGGCGATACCAAACATGTCTATTTTTAAAAATTACACAGGTCAACAAAAAAAAAATTTTTTTCTGGTGTCCAAAATATTTTAATGAATTTGGGGTATTTTTGGGGTGCTGATTCTGAATATGTCATCAGTTTTGCCAGATTGGCTCAAGTTTTTGAGATTTTTGGTATCTTATTTATAGCACTTGTTGGTAAATGCGACGCATCATCTCATTAATTTCTTTGGATTAGTACTTGAACTGAGCAGTTCTCAATATAGTTTTGTGTTAATTAGTGTTCTAAAAGTTTGTTCATAGCTTGATTTTTGCACTAACTTTATGTTGTTGTCTGTTTTCCAGTGAAAAGCATGAACTCATCAAGAAGAAGTTGTCTTAACGATCCAGACTCATTCTGTTACATTTGTGGTGAATACACACTGCCAAAACATAGAAGAAACATAACAGACTTCGTAAAAAAAGTGTATTTTGCCTATTTTGGGGTTATGCTTGGGGACCAAAACAAGTTTTGGGCACCACACATAGTGTGCAAAGCATGTATCGAATTATTACGAAAATGGAGCAAAGGACAAAGAAAAAGCTTCAAATTTGGTGTTCCAATGGTGTGGAGAGAGCCAAAAAATCATCATGATGACTGTTATTTCTGTGCAGTGCAAGTGCAAGGATTCAATAAGCATAAGAAACGAAAATGGGAGTAACATGGAATCTGCAAGAAGGCCTGTCCCTCATTGTGAAGATGTGCCTGTACCTGTGTTTACCATAAATAACAGTCATCATGATGATTTTTTGGCTCTCTCCACACCATTGGAACACCAAATTTGAAGCTTTTTCTTTGTCCTTTGCTCCATTTTCGTAATAATTCGATACATGCTTTGCACACTATGTGTGGTGCCCAAAACTTGTCTTGGTCCCCAAGCATAACCCCAAAATAGGCAAAATACACTTGTTTTACGAAGTCTGTTATGTTTCTTCTATGTTTTAACAGAATGAGTCTGGATCGTTAAGACAACTTCTTCTTGATGAGTTCATGCTTTTCACTGGAAAACAGACAACAACATAAAGTTAGTGCAAAAATCAAGCTATGAACAAACTTTTAGAACACTAATTAACACAAAACTATATTGAGAACTGCTCAGTTCAAGTACTAATCCAAAGAAATTAATGAGATGATGCGTCACATTTACCAACAAGTGCTATAAATAAGATACCAAAAATGTCAAAAACTTGAGCCAATCTGGCAAAACTGATGACATATTCAGAATCAGCACCCCAAAAATACCCTAAATTTGATGAAATATCTTTGGCACCAAAAATGCTGTTGACCAGTGTTATTTTAGTGGTGAAAAAAAAAGAAGTTTGAAATAAAATTCTGAGACCTGTAATGTTTTTATATTTGGTCGATGGAGCAGTGTGACAACTTATTTTTTGCGGGGTGAGACAATGTTTTTATTGATATGATTTTAGGGTAGATATGATTCTTTGATCACTTGTTACAGAATTTTTTGCAGTATTGCAGAATCCCAAAAAAATGTAAGTTTGTCGTTCTTGAATTTGTCCTGTTTAAGTTGTTTACCGATCGGGTTAATTATTTTTTATATGTTCATAGATTGGACTTTTCTTAATGTGGCGATACCACATGCGCATTATTTTTTCATTTATTGTATGTAGCCTATACAGCAATACCACAGTATTGCTACATATGGTGAAAATCATGGTCTCCCTGGAAGCCTGGCCAGAGGCAGGGTTTCAAGGGATCTCTGTAATGACAAGCTTGGAGGTCTTGGTCTTCGGTGGCGCTTCCACCTGCATTTGTTAGAAGCAGCTCCTTGTAAGGCTGGGGTCACACTTGGCGTAAGACAATACGCCACGTATTATACGTCCGTACTACGGCCGTAATACGGAGAAATGTTCCCAAAATATTGATCCGTAGTCAGGGTGTGTCAGCGTATTTTGCGCATGGCATCCTCCGTATGTAATCCGTATGGCATCCGTACTGCGAGATTTTCGCGCAGGCTTGCAAAACCGACATCTAATGGATTTATGTGCTCAAATGTTCGGGAAACATATATACAGTATATATATATATATATATATATATATATATATATATATATATATATATATATATATATATATATATATATATATATATATATATGTCATTGAGACACATATATATATATTCTGTATTTAGATTTCATTCAGCGCGATATCTGTGAACAGCCTGTAATTCAATTGCCGGCTTTTCATTTCTCCTGCACAAACCCAACAGGATATGAGACATGGTTTACATACAGTAAACCATCTCATATCCCCATTTTTTTTGCATATTCCACACTACGAATGTTAGTAGTGTGTATGTGCAAAATTTCAGCGCTGTAGCTGCTAAAATAAAGGGTTAAATGGCGGAAAAAATTGGCGTGGGCTCCCGCGCAATTTTCTCCGCCAGAATGGTAAAGCCAGTAACTGAGGGCAGATATTAATAGCCAGGAGAGGGTCCATGGTTATTGGCCCCCCTGGCTACAAACATCTGCCCCCAGCCACCCCAGAAAAGGCACATCTGGAAGATGCGCCTATTCTGGCACTTGGCCACTCTCTTCCCACTCCCTGTAGCGGTGGGATATGGGGTAATGAAGGGTTAATGCCACCTTGCTATTGAAAGGTGACATTAAGCCAGATTAATAATGGAGTGGCGTCAATTATGACACCTATCCATTATTAATCCAATTGTTTGAAAGGGTTAAAAAACACACACACACACATGATTTAAAAGTATTTTAATGAAATAAACACAGCGGTTGTTTTAATAATTTATTGCGCTCTCAATCCATTTGCAGACCCTCGCTTGGCAAAATAATGAACGACAAGATACATACCCTCAGCTGAACTGTCACGTCCCACGAGGTAATCCATCTGAAGGGGTTAAAATATTTTACAAGCAGGAGCCCTGCTAATGCAGCTGTGTGCTCGTGCTTGTAATTCCCCGGCGAATAAATGAAATGTAGGTCATTGACCTACATTTCCTTCAGTCGCGGTGATGCGCCCCCTGGTGGATGTCCTCATATGACCTGGAGCGTGGGAAAAAGTTCCCAGGCTGCAGTTCATGAGAACATCCAGCAGGGGCGCATCACCGCGACTCAATGTAAGTACAGATCCAGCTTTCCTTCCAGCACCCGGGGATTACAGGCACGAGCGAGTGGTTTATCGCAGCTCGTGCCTGTAATATTAGTTAACCCCTTCAGATGGATTACCTCGTTGGACGTGATAGGACATCAGAAGGTATGTATCTTGTGCGTTTATTATTTTGCCAAGCGAGGGCCTGCAAATGGATTGAGAGAGCAATAAATTATTAAAACAACCGCTGTGTTTATTTCATTAAAATACTTTTAAATCATGTGTGTGTGTGTTTTTTAACCTTTTCAAACAATTGGATTAATAATGGATAGGTGACATAATTGACGCTTCTCCATTATTAATCTGGCTTAATGTCACCTTACAATAGCAAGGTGGCATTAACCCTTTATTACCCCATATCCCACCGCTACAGGGAGTGGGAAGAGAGTGGCCAAGTGCCAGAATAGGCGCATCTTCCAGATGTGCCTTTTCTGGGGTGGCTGGGGGCAGATGTTTTTAGCCACGGGGGGGCCAATAACCATGGACCCTCTCCTGGCTATTAATATCTGCCCTCAGTCACTGGCTTTACCATTCTGGCGGAGAAAATTGCGCGGGAGCCCACGCCAATTTTTTCAGCCATTTAACCCTTTATTTTAGCAGCTACAGCGCTGAAATTTTGCACATACACACTACTAACATTCGTAGTGTGGAATATGCAAAAAAAATGGGGATATGAGATGGTTTACTGTATGTAAACCATGTCTCATATCCTGTCGGGTTTGGGAAGGAGAAATGAAAAGCCGGCAATTGAATTACCGACTTTTCACTAACACCGCTGCGTATTTCTCGCAAGTCACACTGCTGGTCCGTGTGGAATCCGTATTTTTCTCGCCCCCATAGACTTTCATTGGCGATTTTTTTGCGCAATACACTGACAAACGCAGCATGCTGCGATTTTGTACGGCCATAGAAAGCCGTATATTACGGATCCGTAATATACGGCTGATAGGAGCAGCCCCATTGAGAATAATTGTGCCGTATGTTATGTGAGTTTTACGGACGTAGTTTCTGCGCTCTTATGTCCGTAAAACACGCATGTGTGACCCCGGCCCAACACACAGCCATTACCTGCCGAGTATGGGGTGAGCTCACTCCTTGATCCAGCTCCGTAGACCCGCTTCCTACTTGCTCCGTAAATGTACGTCAGATTTCATTAAAGGGCTAAAAATTAAGAAGCATAAAATATTTGTCCTCTTTTAATTTTTTTTTATCACTTGAGTGCATGAAAATATCGAAATATGAAATAAATTAACCCGATCCGTAAAGGCATTGTGAGAAAAAAAAATCAAAAGTCCTGAATTGTTCTTATTTGCAGATGCAACAATACAGAAATATGTAATAAGAGACAATCAAAACAACTACACAAAAAGTATGTCAATGAAAACATTGTCTCTGTGCATGAAAAAACAGCCTCACTTAGCTCCATATGCCGAGAATCAAAAATGTTATGGTTCTCGGAAAATAATAACACAAGTAAATTTTTTTTTTTTACACATTTCTCAATTTTTTTTCACCACTTAAGTAAAAAAAAGCAAAAAAAAACATGCATGCTTGGTATGTGTGTACGCGTGCTAACCTTGCTTTGCTGGCATCAGGATTTGTTCAGGTTTTGCTAGCAAATCTGCATGGCTAAAACTCACCAAATCTGCAACATATGCACAAGCCCTTATAGTACATCACAATCTAAAATGGATGGTGTCATTCAAAAGTACAACTCATCCAGAAGAAAAAAAGCTCTCCCTTGCCTATGTCGATGGAAAATTCAAAACCTTATGGCTTTTGAAAATAAGGGAAGGGAAAAACAAAAGCATAAATATTAAAAAAATTGCCCAGTCATTAAGGAATTTGATGTCCACCTTCGGGACAATTTTTTTCTTACATTCAGCTTCCTATGACCTACGTGACCATAAAGACTGCTTAGGAGGGCTGGTCCAACTGACAGATTCCCTTTAAGAAACTCCGCCTATGGCCAATTTCATAAGAGGCCAAACACTGTATTTTTGTGACTTGAGAACAAAACCAAAGTACCTGTAGGAAACTCATGCAAACAAGTAGAAAGTGCACAGACTCTGACTACTCGTATATTGTCCGTTGATTCCAGTGCTATAGGATGCAATCACCACAATATAAAGCCTACACATTTCCAAGATTTTTCAGTCTACATTCCCATTGATAAGAGCAGTCGGTCTGAAATGAAAATCGGAAGAGAGATGTTTGCAGCTTTGCCATGTTTAGCTCACATAATGTTACCTAGAGTTATACCATTTTCAGGAAGTTTGCAAAAGAGATGAATTACACACTTTATTTTAACACCACTGTCAGTATGGCTTCAAAGAGGACCTTTCTCCACTTTTGCAAGTTAAGCTGACTAGCTCATGATGAAGTGCTGAGTAAAACGTTGTTTTCATTTTTGTTATTTCTCCTCTCTGTTGCAGAGATATTGACATTTTCCCCTTCAACCAAGGGGACATTAACAGAGATTTTTCTCTGAGGGCATTTACTACCCCTTTATAACACTGCCCAATCATAAGACGGTAGTGTCATACAGAAGATAAAAAAGGCAAATGCCCATATGGGTTGGGGGACCAACATTATAATGTGTATGGGGACCTCAACAGATGATAACCAGGGGAGATTAGGATATGGCATGTTGGCTAATCCTTTTGTTTTTTACAGATAAGCCACTGCCAGACATCACAGACATAGACAACATGGGTGCGCTCCAATGTATGGGAGAGTCAGTACGATGGTTGCCAGTGAAACAATCGTTCGACTGACACCTACCAAATGTGTATAGGAGGGCTTTCGAATGTATCATTCTGAAAAAGGGTTAAATTTAAAAGTCTTCGGGTATGTGCACACATTAAGTATTTCCCCTTTTTATTTTGACCACAAGATTGTCTGTGTGTTGGAAGACATCCTGGGGCTAGCTTGAATGAGTCAGGATCAACAGTTGATAGACTGGACTAGACGTGTTTGTATGATGTCACATTTGTGGTCCACCTGGACACAGCTGGTAGCCATCTCAACTAGGCCATTATTAGCAGCCTATAGAAAGTACCGCAAATAATGATGTCCCTTTTTGTGCTGGCAAATTCATTTAGGTTTCTAGCCTGATGAAGGTAGTCACCCATTTCAAGCCCCCTCTGCTAAGATTGTACTATGCACTAGTGCACAGTGAATAAGTCATTGATACCCAACTAGGTGGAACTAATTTTCTGTGGCAAGGGAGCAGAGTTAGGAGGAGATGCACTCAAACCTCTGCTTATTTACAAGAAATGACAAATTATATTAATTAGCTGTGAACTGGTGAGAGGTTACATTGATATATTTTTATTTCTGTATCATGATCCCTCTTATTTGAATAAGTTTAATCTGTTATTTGACATTTGTGGCGATTCAAGTAGAAGTAAACCAAACTGTACACATTTATGCAGCCTCATTCATCACTCCTTTTAATATTTTTTTGTTAGAAATACAGAATACACTTGCACAGAAGTTTTAACTGAACTTTTGAAATTCTTTGGTTAAGAAAGACATTTACCGTATATAAATGGACAAAAGCTGCTTCCTTCTGTATTGATTTGAAGGTCATTTTTTTTTTTTTTTTTTTAGTTCTCAGCTATTTAGCCCTTTTGTGTGGGTTCTGTACACCTCGCTCTTCTTGAGCATCCATCATTAGTATATTACAAGAGTATTCCCTGATGTGTACTCAGCCAGAAGGTCCCAGTGTATGCCATTGTATAGCCATGCAGTAGCATATATTGCCTATAAGCCATATTATTTAAAAATGGTATACAAAGCAGTATACTTTATTGTTGGTTACCCACTGTATAGAAGAGCACAGTTTTCATTTTCTTTGTAAAATATATAGGCCAGTAATTTCTTTCCAGATCCACAAGAACACTCTTAGCCTGTTTTGGGAGTTTATGGATAAAGCAGAAGTCCTGTTGGTAACTACACAAAATATCATGGAAAATTATATTTGAAGTTAGCATTCTAGATCTAGGACATTATGAATGTACCTCATTTTTAGTGCACTGCTACCCATGCAGTCCTTCACACTATAAAAAAAAAGTTAAAAACTCAGGCGTTAAACATATTTTTCTATTGTAAGAAGATCCTAGAAATGGAACATGTCTAATTATTATTTTTTACACAAGTTACCCAGTGTGCACATATACTCTTGGAAAAGCTTCCTGTGTTTTCTTTGACATTGCCACAGGTCTCCATTTAACAGACTATGGCTAAAAGTTTGTTCTTTGGGACCTGATCTGTCCAGCATTCATGAGCATGTGGTTTATTTAACTGTACAGGGAAGGACAGCAGGCAGTATTTTCCTATACAGGTTACCATAGCCGAAAGAAAATAGTGCATGTCTTTATAATATATATATATATATATATATATATATATATATATATATATATATATATATATATATATATATATATATATATATATATATATATATATATATATACACTCACCGGCCACTTTATTAGGTACACCTGTCCAACTTCTTGTTAACACTTAATTTCTAATCAGCCAATCACATGGCGGCAACTCAGTGCATTTAGGCATGTAGACATGGTCAAGACAATCTCCTGCAGTTCAAACCGAGCATCAGTATGGGGAAGAAAGGTGATTTGAGTGCCTTTGAACGTGGCATGGTTGTTGGTGCCAGAAGGGCTGGTCTGAGTATTTCAGAAACTGCTGATCTACTGGGATTTTCACGCACAACCATCTCTAGGGTTTACAGAGAATGGTCCGAAAAAGAAAAAAAATCCAGTGAGCGGCAGTTCTGTGGGCGGAAATGCCTTGTTGATGCCAGAGGTCAGAGGAGAATGGGCAGACTGGTTCGAGCTGATAGAAAGGCAACAGTGACTCAAATCGCCACCCGTTACAACCAAGGTAGGCCTAAGAGCATCTCTGAACGCACAGTGCGTCGAACTTTGAGGCAGATGGGCTACAGCAGCAGAAGACCACACCGGGTACCACTCCTTTCAGCTAAGAACAGGAAACTGAGGCTACAATTTGTACAAGCTCATCGAAATTGGACAGTAGAAGATTGGAAAAACGTTGCTTGGTCTGATGAGTCTCGATTTCTGCTGCGACATTCGGATGGTAGGGTCAGAATTTGGCGTAAACAACATGAAAGCATGGATCCATCCTGCCTTGTATGGAGCATCTTTGGGATGTGCAGCCGACAAATCTGCGGCAACTGTGTGATGCCATCATGTCAATATGGACCAAAATCTCTGAGGAATGCTTCCAGCACCTTGTTGAATCTATGCCACGAAGAATTGAGGCAGTTCTGAAGGCAAAAGGGGGTCCAACCCGTTACTAGCATGGTGTACCTAATAAAGTGGCCGGTGAGTGTATACTGTGTGTATATATATACACTGCTCTAAAAAATAAAGGGAGCACTTGAACAGAATATAACTCCAAGTAAATCAAACTTCTGTGAAATCAAACTGTTCACTTAGGAAGCAATGCTGTTTGACAAACAATTTCACATATTGTTGTGCAAATGGAATAGACAACAGATGGAAATTATTGACAATTATCAAGACACACTCAGTAAAGGAGTGGTTCTGCAGGTGGGGACCACAGACCACATCTCAGTACCAATGCTTTCTGGATGATGTTTTGGTCACTTTTGAATGTTGGTTGTGCTTTCACACTCGTGGTAGCATGAGATGGACTCTACAACCCACACAAGTGGCTCTGATAGGATGGCGCATCAATGCGAGCTGTGGCAAGAAGGTTTGCTGTGTCTGTCCGCGTAGTGTCCAGAGGCTGGAAGCGCTACCAGGAGACAGGCCAATACACTAGAAGACGTAGAGGGAGCCGTAGGAGGGCAACAATCCATCATCAGGACCGCTACCTCAGCCTTTGTGCAAGGAGAAGCAGGAGGAGCACTGCCAGAGCCCTGCAAAATGACCTCCAGCAGGCCAAAAATGTGCATATGTCTGCATAAACGGTTAGAAACCGACTCCATGAGGATGGTCTGAGTGCCCAACGTCCTCAGATAGGGGTTGTGCTCACAGCCCAACACTGTGCAGGACGCTTGGGATTTGCCGCAGAACACCAGGATTGGCAAATTCGCCACTGGTGCCCTGTGCTCTTCACAGATGAAAGCAGATTCACACTGAGCACATGTGACAGACATGACAGAGTCTGGAGATGCCGTGGAGAGCGATCTGCTGCCTGCAACATCCTTCAGCATGACTAGTTTTGCAGTGGGTCTGTATTGGTGTGGGGTGGCATTTCTTTGGAGGGCCGCACAGCCCTCCATGTGCTCACCAGAGGTAGCCTGACTGCCATTAGGTACCGAGATGAGATTCTCAGACCCCTTGTGAGACCATATGCTGGTGCGGTTGGCCCTGGGTTCCTCCTAATGCAGGACAATGCCAGACCTCATGTGGCTGGAGTGTGTCAGCAGTTCCTGCAAGATTAAGGCTTTGAAGCTGTGGACTGGCCCACCCGTTCCCCAGACCTGAATTCGATGGAACACATCTAGGACATCATGTCTCGCACCATCCACCAACGTCACATTGCACCACAGACTGTCCAGGAGTTGCACATGCTTTCGTCCTGGTATGGGAGGAGATTCCTCAGGAGACCATTCACCGCTTCATCAGGAGCATGCCCAGGCGTTGTAGGGAGGTCATACAGGTACGTGCCGGCCACACACACTACTGAATCATTTCCTTGTCTTGAGACATTTCCACTGAAGTTGGATCAGCCTGTTACTTTATTTTCCACTTTGATTTTGAGCATCATTCCAACTCCAGACCTCCGTGGGATATTAGTTATGATTTACGTTGATCATTTTTAGGTTTTATTGTTCTCAACACAATCCAATATGTAGTGAATAAAGATTTACAACTGGAATATTTCATTCAGTGATACCTGGGATCTGGGATTTTAGTGTTCACTTTATTTTTTTGTTCAGTGTATATGTGTGTATATAATAGAATCCTGTGGTAAATCTGATCACTCAGCGGCACACGGGAACATGATCTCTTTAAAAACTCCCTTTGGTTTATTATAGTCAGCATAAACCAAGTTGAAGTAAAACAAACATTGCCCTCTGGGAAAACAGGAAAACAAAACAAAATGATAGCACAAATCACAGTCGTTCTGAGAGCGGGGTTCTTCCCGCTCACCATTAGCAGAACATCTGGTCCAGGTTGGTTCCAGCACAACTACTTCTCTGGAGTGTTCCTCTCCAGACACTGAACACCTACTGTCTCTGGAGGCCAGGTATTTAAGCCCCAGACCACAGCCTGGAGTGCAGATAAGGAGGACAACCTTCCACCCGCTCTATGGATATCCACATAAAACCCAGCCCACTAAATAAATTAGCTGTATTGAGTGCTGGAGGAAAATCTCTGGGTTTTATATTTCTGACACCATTAAGCTCAGTGAAACATATCTTCCTCCAGCACTCCATCTGTGACTTTCTCACATCATACACATGCGCATACACTATTGAACACATCACTAAATACATTTCTTAAGGTGCTATTGACATGAAATTCTCATCAGATGTCAGGAACAACCCATCTAATCCACACAGGCAATTATTACACGGTTATGTGTAATAATGAGAAATGACACCAGAAAAAAGTATTGAACACACTTACAGAAATGTATTTAATACTTCGTACAAAAGCCTTTGTTGGTGATGACAGCTTTGTGACTCCTCCTGTATGAAGTAACTGGTAGCATGCATTGCTCAGGTGTGATATTGGCCCATTCTTCTGAACAAACGCTCTTGAAATCCTGAAGGTTTGTGGGCTCCTTATGAGAACTCTGAGCTTTAGTTCCTTCCATAAATTTTCTATTGGATTCAGGTCACATGACTGACTGGGGCCTTTCTAGCAGCTTTTTCTTTCTTTGAAACCAATTGAGAGTTTACTTCACCTTGTGTTTGCAATCATTGTCTTGCTGAAATTTCCACCCTTGTTTCATCTTCTTCATTCTGGTAGATGGCAGCAGATTTTCATCAAGAATTTCTTGGCACATTTATCCATTCATACTTCCTTCAATTATATGAAGTTTACCAGTGGCGTATGCTGAAAAGCAATCCACACCATCATATTCCCTCCTCCAATTTACACTGTTGCTATTGTGTTTTTGGTGATATTCTGTGCCTTTTGGCCTCCAAACATGGTGTGTACTATGGCATCTGAAGAGTTCATTTTTTTCATCTCATCTGACCAGACTATATTCTCAAAGTATTTTACAGGCTTGTCTGAATGTTGGTGAGCCAACTTTAAACACACTTGAATCTGTTTTTTATTCAGCAGTGGAGTTTTGCATTGTGATCATGCATACAGGCCATGGCAGATGAGTGCTGCATTACTCATCGTTTTCTTTGAAACAATTATACTTGCTGATTCCACGTCTTTCTAGAACTCTTCACATGTGGTCATTGACTCTTGGACAACTCTTCTGTAAATTCTTTTCACTCCACTGTCTGAAATCCTTTAGGAAGCTTCTGGTCATGGCCGGTTTATAGTGAAATGATGATCTTTCCACTGCCGGATTATAGCCCTAACAGTGCTAACAGGAGTCTTGAGTAGTTTAGAAATGACAGTCATATGTTTTGCAACAATAGGGTTGTGAGGGTCTTGAGACTGCTCACTGAATTTACCCATAGTGAGATGTTTCTTGTTTGGCACCTTGGAAATGAGACACCTTTTTATAGGCCATCAGTTGAACCAGCTGACATCATTTTTTACTAAGTGACAGAATTGCTTTCTAATTATACTGAGAGATTTCAGTTGTTGTCATGACTTTCCATGACTTTTTGCACCTCTCTTCACTTGTTCAATACTTTTTCTCCGGCATTTCTCTTTATTACACATAACTTAATTTATGGATATCTATGGTTTGATTTCTTTGCCCTTGTGGATTAGGTGTTGCCACCGACTTCTTGTGAGAATTTCATGTTAATATCACCTTTAGAAATTTTATATATATATATTTGTGTGTATAAAATCACTACCGCCGATCAGACAGTCGTGATTCCCATGCTGTCAAATGACAGCATGAGCCCGCAGCTGTAAACGGATGTAAAAAGTTTACCTCCGGTCACTGGCATCTGCTCATGGGACTGCTGCTCTCATTAACCTACGCCTGCTGCCGCTAATAACAGTGAGAGCAGGTCGCGGCGAATGGGAGTATTTATCAGCCAGCGCCTGCGCTCTAAATAAATTGTATTTTTCTTTTTTTTTTTTCAAACGGCATGGCTTTCCCTGTATTTTTGATAACCAGCCAGACAAAACTGACAGCTGAGGGCTGCAACCATCAGCTGTCAGCGTTAGCAGGGCTGGTTATCTAGAATAGAGAAGGGTCCCCACACTGTGTTTTTAATTATTTAAAAAAACGCCATAGGGTCCCCCATATTTTTGACAACCAGCCTTGCTAAAGCAGGCAGTTCATGAGGAGAATTTCACTGTGGTGAATTTGCACTGTGGTAAACTCACCTCTGCACCGTGAGACTTTTTCTGTGCTTGCGGTGATCTCACCAGAGGTAGGTCACTGCAGTTCATTGGGCCGGATTTGAACGCAACCTCAGTGACCGGCTCACTGATGGTACACTCGCAGCAGCTCATTCATCAGTGGCATTTGAAGGATCCTCCTCCTACACAGCCTATTAAACGATCACCAATCAGTAAAGAGTCAGCTGATTGGCTGGCTGATCGGACCCTTAGCGTATATGCACACGTTGCAGATTTGTCTGCAGAATTTTCTGCACAGAATCTGCATCTCTTGGCAAAAAATGCAGGTAAAAATCTGCGCGTTTTTTCTGTGTTTTTGATGCGTTTTTTTTGTGCAGATTTTTATGCGTTCTTGCAGGCTAAATAAAGATCTATTATTTAACAAAAAAAAGAATTGTGATGTAATTTCTTGTCCAACCTCTTCATTTACATACTCCATTCAAGAATGTTTTACACACACAGCTAGATAGATAGATGATAGATACATCCATAGATAGATATTAGATAGATCAATCGATCTATCTATCTATCTTTAGATATATCTATTATCTATCTATTGATCTATATAGATCTATCTATCTATTATCTATCTACCTATCTGTTATCTATCTATTTATCTATTCTCTATCTTTTATCTATTATCTATCTATTATCTATCTATTGATATATCTATCCATCTATCTATAGATATATATATCTATAGATAGATAAGACCAAGCCCAATGTTTAGTAATAAACATAATAAAATGGTACATAAAGAGTTAAATAAACACACACACAAAATCTGGGTTAGGCCGGGGTCACACTTGCGAGAAACTCGCACGAGTCTCGCACCTCAGACTCTAATATAGTCTTTTTTGTGGGTGTTTGATACCTTTATTCTTCTCTTTAGTTGTTGGTTATTAATCTGGTCCTGAATGTAGTGCGAGTACATTACAGACTAAACCGAGGGGCATTAGCCAAACTAAATATACCAGATATTCTGCGACTTTGAATAACCTTCATTTTAATAAGCAGCAGACATTCCCATTTTATCTTATCTGATTCATCTTTGCTCCCCATTCTTTATTCTTGATATCCTTTTGTCTCTTCCTCTCCTGCTCAATGTCGCTGTCAATTTAAGTGTTGAATTTTGGAATTTGTGCTCAGTTGAATGTAGCATACTTCTATGTCTTTTCAGAAACATCTGCACAGTGTCTGTGTGTCGTATATCTGTGCCCTTCTTTGGTGGCAGAACAGAGATCAAGTCTTTTAATATGCAGAAGTAAAAGGTGTTCCAATTATCTGTTCTTGTTGTGAAGGCGAGACCACCTTGTTCTGTGAGGCTCTTGTTTTGCAGCAAACTCGCTTGTCTCTATCCATAGCAAATGTCCTTTATGTAGAATGGAGGAAGGCCTTCTCTTCGTTTTCCTATGTACCAGTGTCTTGACTTTGTCAGCTGGAACATGCAGGGCAAACCTGTCTTATTATCTGTGCTTACTCTTCATGATTAGGTCACACATTCATTGAATGGAGTTTTCTGTTTGTCACCACATGCCCCCAGTTAAAAGAAAAGGGACTGAATAAATGTCATCCTCCAATGACATTAGCAACCTCTCTTCGTTTTGAGCAAAAAGTAACACAATAGTCAAAAGTCCACTAATTAGGGTGGAGTGCTAATAAAATGATAAAAGGTCTCTTGTTTTCTTTTTCATCTTGCCACGTACTGACAGCTTATCATGCGCTCAGTCCTTGTTTGTTTTGGCACTCGCCCTGTTCATTGTCGGTACTCGGGGCTTTGTTCACCTTTGCAGTTTCCAAAAGCATTTGCTTTATTTATTGGAAGCTGTGGGAAAAGCCCATGCTCTTGTTTCCTTTTATGAAAGTAAATGATGGAATTTTTCTTTACTAACCTTCTATTTGCCGTATTTTCCGTCCCATTAATCTGTCATTAAATGATGCCAGTAGTTGGCACCACTTCCTTTTTTCACACCACTTAAGATTTCAGATTAGAATTGTATCTACCACTGTGATCCTAAAGAGAGAGTGCCATTTGCATTATTTGTTAAACGGGTTTTCACATCTCTGACATTCATGGTATATCCACAGGATGTGACATATTTGTCATATATATGTGGGTGCTTCTATCCTCTGTAAATGCTATTAATAATGAGAATACCCATTTTAAAAAAATTGCTTAGCTTAAAAAAAAAAAAAAAAAATCACTTTTCTGGAGTCATGCTTCACTCTTGTGCCACATCATCTACTTTGTTGTAGTTTTTCACATTTTCATGGACTTCCACTGTTCTGTCGTTTCAATGCACTGCATCAGCAATTTGGACCACCTTATTAAACTATTGCAGAAGTGGGGAACCACATCTTCCTCTCTTGCCTCCCTTCTTTGAAAGACCACTCTGCCAAAGTATGCAGCGGAGATGGTTATGCTGCATGCTTAACATCTGGCCAGTGCAAAGTAAATTTGTCATGTTTCTTTTTTATATGTGTTCAGAAAAACGGCGATCCGCAAGATTTTATTGTTTTGAATACTAGGGAAAAAGTATTGAAAAAAAAAATGGCATTCTACAAGTACATTCTTGACGGTGCACCGCAAAAACAAGCTTCCATTGTTCTTGCGGCCCCATTGATTTTCAATGGGGGCCGTGTCCGTAAGCCGTGAAAAATATCGAGTAGGCTCGATATTTTTTCACGGCCGTAAAAATGGCCCTCACGGCCATACGGCGCTCCAACGAATTTATGCGGCCCCATTTCTGTTCAGAAAATGATGTTTTTAACTCCAGAATATGTGGTGTGTGAGTATCGACTTCCACCTTGCTGCAGGCTATCTCTAGTACGACCATTGCCATTTATACTGCCAGCAGTGAATTGGCAGAAAGAGAGAACAAGGTTCATGTCACATAAATATTTCTACTCTCAAACTGACTGTAGTTTTATCTACAATCCTCAACATTTAAATTCCAACACCAAGAAGATAAGGTTTTGGAATTCTGACAATCACATGATTGATAGACATGTTAATGATAAGCAACTGATGAAAAAAAAATGGCAGCAAAGTTTAAATATCCCGCTTTTATTTAGTATTGAGTATGAGCTCCACTTGCAGACATGCATGCACTTACATGACTTATTGGTTGGTTTAGCAATGTTGCACTTTGGCATGCAAATCATCAAGATCTGTTTGCAATTGTCAACTAGCGACGTCCCAGATGTCCTTGATGGGAGACAAGTCTGGAGACACTGCAGACCATAGGATCATGTATGGGCCACGCAGGCTGCTCACAGTTGCATGAGTAGCATGTCGTCTGGCTTTGTTGTGTTGAAAAACTGCTCTTAGGACACTTTGGAGAAATGGTCGTACCACTAGTTCCACGGCTAAATCAATGTAACACCAAGCTGTTATTGTGCCTGGAATGAAGTCTAGAGGGATCCAGTTACCATACATTATGCCACGCCACCCCGTCAGATGGCTTATGCTCCACATTGAGCTAGTAGCCAGATACCCAGCTGCAGGTGTTCCTTTACACCACCGCCCACGAAGGCTATCATGTTATAGAGCAAGACTGCAGTAGAGACTGGAGACAATGTGGCGGTAACGTCACACTAATTCTACTAGAGTGGTGTGCTATTATGTTTGGTGGCTTAAAATATGGTAGCAGACCCTTCTATTTTTCTTTTAGGTGTATACACTACAGCTCAGCATTACATTGGTTTGGTCAAGGAGCCATTGTATCCATTTCTCCAAAGTGACTGAGAAACTGTTTTAAAACACAACAACGCAAGGCTGCATTTTGTTTGTGCTGTGAGTAGCCTATGTGGCCTATACGTGCTACCATGGCCTGCAGCGTCTCCTGACCGGTCTCCATCCAGCACATCTGGGATGTAATTGGATGGAAATTGCAAAGGGATTTGGATGTCCATGTGCATTTACATTTGGCAGAATGTTTCTCGGGCAACCATTTTTAACCTCATTGATAGTAATCAATCGCTCCTAATCGATACTGAAGAAAACTAAAAATTTTGATTCAATTTTTTCATCCTTAGAATATCACTTAACACGTCTATCAAACGTGTGATTTTAATATTTCCACAACTTTTCCTCCTTGGTTTAGTAGTTTTAACGTTGAGGCCTCTCACACAGGAGTGATGAATCTCTCTTCCGAGAGAATCGTATCGAAATTGTAATGACACTCGGTTTAAACTCTGATCAGCGTTTGAGCCGAGTGTCGTTTTACTGTGATCTGATTCTCTTGGGTGAAAGAATTGCTGCACAGGTGTGGAGAAGACGGAGAACTTAATTTCTCCATTGCCTGGGTCTGCGTATATCGGACTGCACTTTGATGACATTCAAGTGCAGTCCAATGTTTTACACGCACTCATACACATGAAAGGTTGCACATGATCTGATCTATAGAGCCGCTCACAATATGCTGTGATTTTTTTTTTTTCTCATGCCAAAATGGCGTAAACTAAAATAAAATGCAGACCTGCACTTGACCATAGAATACATTGGTCTGAGTGCTATCTGATCAAACATTGGATAGCCCCCATCCGAGTTATATGCTTGTGCGAGCGAGCCCTGAGGAGTGTATAAAACATTACTGGGTCACTTTCACATTAAGATATGTACACCAAATTATTGAATACAACAGAAATTATTGGTTGGGACTTGATTCCATCACATACAAAACAAGTATATAGTCTGCATTACCATTTGTTTTTGTTTGTTTTTTTCACAAACACTTTTTACATCTATTTGCAGTTATAGTGTAGGTATGGAGTTCATTGAGTAGAAGTGATAAAATGTGCCAATTGTTTGTGTAGTCTTTTTATCTGTTTCTCCCATACACAGGAGCTCTTTCTCCCATACACAGGAGCGCGTTCTCCCATACACAGGAGCGCGTTCTCCCATACACAGGAGCGCATTCTCCCATACACAGGAGCGCGTTCTCCCATACACAGGAGCGCGTTCTCCCATACACAGGAGCGCGTTCTCCCATACACAGGAGCGCGTTCTCCCATACACAGGAGCGCGTTCTCCCATACACAGGAGCGCGTTCTCCCATACACAGGAGCGCGTTCTCCCATACACAGGAGCGCGTTCTCCCATACACAGGAGCGCATTCTCCCATACACAGGAGCGCGTTCTCCCATACACAGGAGCGCGTTCTCCCATACACAGGAGCGCGTTCTCCCATACACAGGAGCTCCTTCTCCCATACACAGGAGCGCATTCTCCCATACACAGGAGCGCGTTCTCCCATACACAGGAGCTCGTTCTCCCATACACAGGAGCTCGTTCTCCCATACACGGGAGCGCGTTCTCCCATACACGGGAGCGCATTCTCCCATACACAGGAGCGCGTTCTCCCATACACAGGAGCGCGTTCTCCCATACACAGGAGCGCGTTCTCCCATACACAGGAGCGCGTTCTCCCATACACAGGAGCGCATTCTCCCATACACAGGAGCGCGTTCTCCCATACACAGGAGCGCGTTCTCCCATACACAGGAGCGCGTTCTCCCATACACAGGAGCTCCTTCTCCCATACACAGGAGCGCATTCTCCCATACACAGGAGCGCGTTCTATCATACACAGGAGCGCGTTCTCCCATACACAGGAGCTCGTTCTCCCATACACAGGAGCTCGTTCTCCCATACACGGGAGCGCGTTCTCCCATACACGGGAGCTCGTTCTCCCATACACGGGAGCGCGTTCTCCCATACACGGGAGCGCGTTCTCCCATACACTGGAGCTCGTTCTCCCATACACGGGAGCGCGTTCTCCCATACACGGGAGCGCGTTCTCCCATACACGGGAGCGCGTTCTCCCATACACGGGAGCGCGTTCTCCCATACACGGGAGCGCGTTCTCCCATACACGGGAGCGCGTTCTCCCATACACGGGAGCGCGTTCTCCCATACACAGGAGGATTTCGAGTTAAAAATTCCTGGTAATGCCTCCCTTGTACTTAATATAAATTATAACCTAAAGGTTACAAGCAAATACTTCCGCAATGGAATGGAGAAGTAAAAAAAAATATTATTTTTTCCTCAGCTCTGCAGCCACTATTCCATGATGTTACCAGTTTATCATGTATAAATGGTGACAGGTCCTCTTTAAGAGTAGGCAAAAAATATATACCTCTGCAAACAGAATATGGTGCTATGGATCTCTAATTTGTTGATTAAAACTGCAGTTTTACTTATAGTGGAACATTTATTAATGCATGTAATTTGAATAAGAAGATTTGTACATAAATAATAATAATAATCTTTATATAGCGCTAACATATTCCGCTGCTCTTTACAGTTTGCACACATTATCATCACTGTCCCCGATGGGGCTCACAATCTAGAATCCCTATCAGTATGTTTTTGGAATGTGGGAGAAAACCGGAGAACACGGAGGAAACCCACGCAAACACGGGGGGAACATACAAACTCCTTACAGATGTTGTCCTTGGTGGGATTTGAACCCAGGACTCCACGCTGCAAGGTTGCGTACTGCCCGGAATTATATTCTTATGATATTGTTGTATTCTGTATGAATCTACATGATGTCTGATGATGAGATGCAATGATTACCTCTATCCCCTATATCCATTTTAGACCTGATTTTTTACATCCTTAATTCACAATAATACTTTCTGTATTTTATTAGTCAGAACTTTCATACTTGAAATAATTCCTAAATTTTGTTTTTCTTTTTCCATTCAGTGCCTTAGTCGTGATGCAGCTGGCAATATTGGCATTCAGTTCTTGGGCACAGTGGTGAGTACAATTTTGCCATGCTTGAATGAAAGAGTGCTTTTTTGTGTACAATATAACAAATAATCACAATTAACTACTACAGTCAATAGATATACCAAGTGAACAAGTGATCTCTGTAATTCCTTTTAGATCTCAGAATATGTGGTATATGAGTATTGGCTGCCATGTTGATGCAGGATTTCTCTAGTGTGGCCGTCATTAGCATTTTATAGCCAGCGATGAATGCACATAAAGAGCGCATAAGCTTCATGTCACATGGATGTTTCAGTTGCCTGTGCCCGGACTGTAGTAATATCAATATTACATTGCTTTCACATTTGAGTGTGTAAAACAAACTATGTGAAGCAGAGTCTATTAGTTACAAAATTATTAGTTACGAGTGAGTATACTCGTTGCTCGGGTGGTCTCTGAGAATTTGTGAGTGCTCAGAGATTTAGTTGTTGTCAACGCAGCTGCACGACTTACGGCTCCTAGTCAGCCTGAGGTTGCCTGGTTGCTAGGGAATCCCCACATGTATTTAGGCTGTCCAGCAGCCGCAAATCATGCAGCTGCGTCAACAAAAACTAAATCTCCGAGCACTCACAAATACTCGGAAAACCCGAACAACGAGTATACTCGCTCATCACTAAAAATGATCAAAATATGGAGTGTATATCATGCACCAATATTTTTGTTTATTTTTAAAAAAACTTTTTACATCAACGTAATGAACTGGGTCCATGAACAGGAATTGATAAGAGTAGCTCAATTTTTAATTGAGGGACACTTTTTGGTGCAGAATATTGCTAGATATGTACACTAGCCTTTAGGCTGCTTTATAGGGTGGTAGAAGACCTCCTGAAGGGGGAGGGAGTGTACTCTAGCTTTATTGTCAGTTTTGATCAGCGGTATTGTTGCGCTACTGGCCCAAAATGTGTGTCATAACTCTGTTGACGGGCTCCTTCCCTGTCCCTAATGCTAGCAGCACCCTACCTCTCCCTGCTCCCCGGATTACTTCTGATGGTGAAGATGCCATGGCCACGTACCTTGCCTTAGCTTCTGAATCTGTCCTCTGTCTGAACTCTTCCTCTACCCAGGGAAGAGGGAAGTAGTATTGTACTGTAATACAGCAAGCAGACTAACAAGTTAATACGAACAGGGGTAATGAAAAATACCAAACATACAAATATACTCACACATGAACAGAGGGATGCATTGGGGAGTGGAGTATGGGGTTAAACCACAGTAGGAGTAGAAGATTCAAATTATCACACACTCAAAACCTAGCAACAGTCACTGATAAACCCACCAACCGCTTTCTACTATAAACTAACAACAACCTCCAGCCATGCAGCTAAGCTACAGTTAAGGTACCTTCACACGAAGCGACGCTGCAGCGATAGCGACAACGATGCCGATCGCTGCAGCGTCGCTGTTTGATCGCTGGGGAGCTGTCACACAGACCGCTCTCCAGCGACCAACGATGCCGAGGTCCCCGGGTAACCAGGGTAAACATCGGGTTGCTAAGCGCAGGGCCGCGCTTAGTAAACCGATGTTTACCCTGGTTACCAGCGTAAAAGTAAAAAAAACAAACAGTACATGCTCACCTGCGCGTCCCCCAGCGTCTGCTTCCTGACACTGACTGAGCTCCGGCCCTAACAGCACAGCGGTGACGTCACCGCTGTGCTTTCACTTTAGGGCCGGCGCTCAGTAAGTGTCAGGAGGCAGACGCTGGGGGACGCGCAGGTGAGCATGTACTGTTTGTTTTTTTTACTTTTACGCTGGTAACCAGGGTAAACATCGGGTTACTAAGCGCGGCCCTGCGCTTGGTAACCCGATGTTTACCCTGGTTACCAGTGTAAAACATCGCTGGTATCGTTGCTTTTGCTTTCAAACACAATGATACACGGCGATCGGATGACCAAATAAAGTTCTGGACTTTATTCAGCGACATCACAGCAGGATCCTGATCGCTGCTGCGTGTCAAACTAAACGATATCGCTAGCCAGGACGCTGCAACGTCACGGATCGCTAGCGATATCGTTACAAAGTCGTTTCGTGTGAAGGTACCTTAACTCTGACAAAGAGTGCTAGCCAGGGCACAGATTATATAGGAGATGGGAGTGGCTAACAGTACACAGCTGAGAGCCTAAATGATCCAGGAGCTCTCAACTGAGCACATTAGCCCCTGCACTGCCAAAATAAATTTACACAGTTTAATGAGAAAGTGAAGTACTTCTAATAGAAGTAGGAGAAACCAGATTCTGTGATCTTCTGGCTCCTCTCTGTCACGGCAACCCCATGACACTGTGCTTTATTCCGATGTTGCACAGGCAAAGCTGCCTGATATATAGAACTGAAATTGGCCAGTTCAAGAGCTAATAGTGCACTTCAATGATCCAACCAGCATCAGAGCAGCGCTTACAAGCTTTATTGTAACAAGCTTGTAATAACTGCTCATGATTGGACAATTCTGGTCGACTGGTAAATAAGGCTACATGCCTATAACCCATAAAATTAAAAATAATTTCATTTTTAGCACAGAAAGGATTTTATAACAAGTAAGTTGCAATATTGTTTGTTTTTACAAACACTTTGCAATGTTTTACATTGCTCTTTTGTCGGTGCAGTTTTTGCAAATTAAGTTGCCTAAACTTTTCAGCAGGTAGGTTGAAATCACCCCACAAAAAAACTCCTAGCCTCCTATAATGATATTTGTGTGTATATATATATATATATATATATATAATGTGTGTGTGTGTGTGTTTTTATACATAAAATCCCAATAAAGTACATATACATTTCTGAGTGTAATGTAAAAAAATGGGGAAAAGTTCATGGGGTATGAAAACTCTTTGAAGGCACTGTGTGTATAAAGATATACACATATTCACACATTTAAACTATAAATATACTGTGACAGAGTCACTGGCACAGTATATGGAGGGAGATATGTGTCACTGTGCATAGTGGCGTCAGTGATGTGAAACCAGAATATTTTCCTCCAGCACACGAAGTGTTGTGAGGGTTAAATTAAAGTTGCAGACATGGGCTGGTTTTAGTGGACACCTATGGAGTGGGTGGGAAGGTGTTTCACCAGATCTTCACCTGCACAGCTGTGTGCTAACAGGACCTGTGTGACTGAGTTTAAATAGCTGGCCTTGAGAGGCAGTGGCTCAAGACACATGGGGGTCTGAGAGGGCAAATCCCTCAAGACAACTGGACTTTGGTAGATGTTAGTGTTCCCGTTATGCCAGAAAGACTCTGTTTACTTTGCTGAACCCTGTGGTGGTCTATGCTGTTCCACAATAAACCAGCAGGTCTTTTACCACGAGAAGCATTACTGTGGAAAGCGGGTGAGTCAACCCCTTACAATATATATATATATATATATATATATATATATATATATATATATATATATATATATATATACACTGTGCAGAATTATTAGGTAAGTTGTATTTTAGAGGATTATTTTTGTTATTGATCAACAATCAACCCAAAAGACTCATAAATATCAAAGCTTAATATTTTTGAAAGTTGTAGTGGGTTTTTTTTTTAGATTTGGCTATCTTAGGAGGATATCTTGTCATGATCTCTGCAGGCAGAGATCATAGCAAGCCTATAGAGGGACAAGCTCTCGGAAGATGTAACTATACTGACCATGAACTAAGCCTGCCGCGCAACCAGAAATAGCCAGGTAGCATTTCCTATTTATCGCTAGATGCCCAGCTCTGGCCTAAGACCTAAATAGCTAGCAGAGGGAAATATAAGACCTGGCTCACCTCTAGAGAAATATTCCAAAGAAGACAGTAGCCCCCCACATATAATGACGGTGAGTTCAGATGAAACAACAAACGCAGCAGGAAAATAGCCTTAGCAAATTTGAGGTCCGCTTACTAGATAGCAGAAGACAGATAGTATACTTTCATGGTCAGCAGAAAAACACTAACAAAACACCATCCAGAGATTACCTTAAACTCTGGCATTAACTCATAACGCCAGAGTAGCAATCCCTGATCAACGAGAGCTTTCCAGACACAGTAACAAAACTTCAGCTGTGAACTGGAACAAATAGGCAAAACAAAACATGGACAAAAGTCCAACTTATCTAGTAGTAGTCTAGAAGCAGGAACAAGCACTGAGAGGCATCAGATAACATTGTTGACCGGCAAGAAACCACCAGAGAAATGAGCTTAAATAGCGACACCCACTACTGATGGAACCAGGTGAAACAGGAAAGAGGATGACAAGTCCAATTCCACAAGCGGCCACCGGGGGAGCCCAGAATCCAAATTCACAACAGTACCCCCCCCTCAAGGAGGGGGCACCGAACCCTCACCAGATCCACCAGGGCGACCAGGATGAGCCCTATGGAAGGCACGAACAAGATCAGAAGCATGAACATCAGATGCATTGACCCAAGAATTATCCTCCTGGCCGTAACCCTTCCAGTTGACCAGATACTGGAGACTCCGTCTGGAAACACGAGAGTCCAAAATTTTCTCCACAACGTACTCCAACTCACCCTCAACCAACACCGGAGCAGGAGGCTCAACTGAAGGTACCACAGGTACCTCATACCTGCGCAATAACGACCGATGAAAAACGTTATGAATGGAAAAGGACGCAGGGAGGTCCAAACGGAAAGAAACAGGATTAAGAATCTCCAATATTCTATAAGGGCCGATGAACCGAGGTTTAAACTTAGGAGAAGAGACCCTCATAGGGACAAAACGAGAAGACAACCACACCAAATCTCCAACACAAAGCCGAGAACCAACACGACGATGACGGTTGGCAAAACGCTGAGTCTTCTCCTGGGACAACTTCAAATTGTCCATAACCTGCCCCCAGATGTGATGCAATCTCTCCACCACCGCATCCACTCCAGGACAATCCGAGGATTCCACCTGACCGGAGGAAAATCGAGGGTGAAACCCCGAATTACAGAAAAACGGGGACACCAAGGTGGAAGAGCTGGCCCGATTATTGAGGGCGAACTCTGCCAATGGCAAAAAAGCAACCCAATCATCCTGGTCAGCAGAGACAAAACACCTCAGATATGTCTCCAGGGTCTGATTAGTCCGCTCGGTCTGGCCATTAGTCTGAGGGTGAAAAGCAGATGAAAAAGACAAATCTATGCCCATCCTAGCACAGAATGCCCGCCAAAATCTAGACACAAATTGGGTACCTCTGTCAGAAACAATATTCTCAGGAATACCGTGCAATCGGACAACATTCTGAAAAAACAGAGGAACCAACTCAGAAGAAGAAGGCAACTTGGGCAGAGGAACCAAATGGACCATTTTAGAGAAACGGTCACAGACCACCCAGATGACAGACATCTTCTGGGAAACAGGCAGATCTGAAATAAAATCCATCGAGATGTGTGTCCAAGGCCTCTTAGGAATAGGCAAGGGCAACAGCAGTCCGCTAGCCCGAGAACTACAAGACTTGGCCCGAGCACAAACGTCACATGACTGCACAAAGACTCGCACATCTCGTGACAGGGAAGGCCACCAGAAGGATCTTGCCACCAAATCCCTGGTACCAAAAATTCCGGGATGACCTGCCAATGCAGAAGAATGTACCTCAGAGATGACTCTGCTGGTCCAATCATCCGGAACAAACAGTCTATCAGGCGGACAACGATCCGGTCTATCCGCCTGAAACTCTTGCAAGGACCGCCGCAGATCAGGAGAAACGGCCGACAAAATTACTCCCTCCC
Source organism: Ranitomeya variabilis (assembly GCF_051348905.1). Lineage (NCBI taxonomy): Eukaryota > Metazoa > Chordata > Amphibia > Anura > Dendrobatidae > Ranitomeya > Ranitomeya variabilis. The sequence goes on from NC_135234.1 coordinate 539,996,193, forward strand.
TAAGGATACCTGTGGGTTCAGAATTACCAGGAGAGTCCGGGTCAAAACTCCTAGAAAGGGCATCTGCCTTAACATTCTTAGAACCCGGTAGGTATGACACCACAAAATTAAAGCGAGAAAAAAAATAAAGACCAGCGCGCCTGTCTAGGATTCAGGCGTCTGGCAGTCTCAAGATAAATCAAATTTTTGTGGTCAGTCAATACCACCACCTGATGCCTAGCCCCCTCGAGCCAATGGCGCCACTCCTCAAACGCCCACTTCATGGCCAAAAGCTCCCGATTCCCAACATCATAATTCCGCTCTGCGGGCGAAAATTTGCGAGAAAAGAAGGCACAAGGCCTAATGACGGAGCAGTCGGAACCTTTCTGCGACAACACTGCCCCAGCTCCGATCTCCGAAGCGTCAACCTCAACCTGAAAAGGCAGATTCACATCAGGCTGACGCAACACAGGGGCAGAGGCAAAACGGCGCTTAAGCTCCTGAAAGGCCTCTACAGCATGAGGGGACCAATTAGCAACATCAGCGCCTTGTCTGGTCAAATCAGTCAGTGGTTTAACGACATCCGAAAAACCAGCAATAAATCGGCGGTAAAAGTTGGCAAAGCCCAAAAATCTCTGAAGACCCTTAAGAGAGGAGGGCTGAGTCCAGTCACAAATAGCTTGCACCTTGACGGGATCCATCTCAATGGAAGAGGGAGAAAAAATATACCCCAAAAAGGAAATTTTCTGGACCCCAAAAACGCACTTAGACCCCTTCACACATAAAGAATTAGACCGCAGAACCTGAAAAACTCTCCTGACCTGCTGGACATGAGAGTCCCAGTCATCAGAAAAAATCAGAATATCATCCAGATATATTATCATAAATTTATCCAGAAAATCGCGGAAAATATCATGCATAAAAGACTGGAAAACTGAAGGGGCATTAGAAAGACCAAAAGGCATGACCAAATACTCAAAGTGGCCCTCGGGCGTATTAAATGCGGTCTTCCACTCATCCCCCTGCCTGATCCGCACCAAATTATACGCCCCACGAAGATCAATTTTAGAGAACCACTTAGCACCCTCTATACGAGCAAACAAATCAGTAAGCAATGGCAATGGGTATTGATACTTAACAGTGATCTTATTCAGAAGCCGATAATCAATACATGGTCTCAAAGAGCCGTCTTTTTTTGAGACAAAGAAAAACCCAGCTCCCAAGGGAGAAGAAGATGGACGAATATGTCCCTTTTCCAAAGACTCCTTTATATATTCCCGCATAGCAGCATGTTCCGGCACAGACAGATTAAACAAACGACCCTTGGGATATTTACAACCCGGTATCAAATCTATGGCACAATCGCACTCACGGTGCGGAGGTAACGACCCAAGCTTGGGTTCGTCAAAGACATCTTGATAATCAGAGAGGAACTCAGGGACTTCAGAGGGAATGGACGACGAAATAGAAACCAAAGGTAAGTCCCCATGAATACCCTTACATCCCCAGCTCAACACAGACATTGCTCTCCAGTCCAAGACTGGGTTGTGAGACTGCAACCATGGCAATCCCAGTACCAAATCGTCATGTAAATTATACAGCACCAGGAAACGAATAATCTCCTGGTGATCCGGATTGATACGCATGGTTACTTGTGTCCAGTATTGTGGTTTATTATTAGCCAATGGGGTGGAGTCAATCCCCTTCAGAGGAATAAGAGTCTCCAAAGGCTCTAAATCAAAACCACAACGATTGGCAAAGGACCAATCCATAAGACTCAGAGCGGCGCCAGAGTCAACATAGGCGTCCGTGGCAATGGATGACAAAGAGCAAATCAGGGTTACAGACAAAATAAACTTAGACTGAATGGTGCCAATGGAAACAGACTTATCAAGCTTCTTTGTACGCCTAGAGCATGCTGATATAACATGAGTAGAATCCCCACAATAGAAACACAATCCATTCTTCCGTCTAAAATTCTGTCGCTCGCTCCTGGACAGAATTCTATCACACTGCATACTTTCTGGCGTCTTTTCCATAGACACCGCCAGATGGTGCACCGGTTTGCGCTCCCGCAGACGCCTATCAATCTGAATAGCCATTGTCATGGACTCATTCAGACCTGCAGGCACAGGGAACCCCACCATAACATCCTTAACGGCATCAGAGAGACCTTCTCTGAAAGTTGCCGCCAAGGCGCACTCATTCCACTGAGTAAGCACAGACCATTTACGGAATTTTTGGCAGAAAACTTCAGCTTCGTCTTGCCCCTGAGATAGTGCCATCAAAGTTTTTTCTGCCTGAAGTTCCAAATGAGGTTCCTCATAAAGCAAGCCCAAGGCCAGAAAAAACGCATCCACATCGCGTAACGCAGGATCCCCTGCTGGCAATGAGAAGGCCCAATCTTGAGGGTCACCCCTGAGCAAGGAAATCACAATCCTAACCTGCTGAGCAGGGTCTCCAGCTGAACGAGACTTCAGGGACAAATAAAGCTTACAATTATTTCGGAAATTCTGGAAGCTAGCTCTATTCCCTGTGAAGAACTCCGGCAAAGGAATTCTCGGCTCAGATACCGGAGCATGTACCACAAAATCTTGTAAATTTTGTACTTTCGTGATGAGATTATTCAAACCCGCAGTTACACTCTGGAGATCCATTATTGTCAGGTGCACACAGAGCCATACAGAGATTAGGAGGAGAGAGAGAAAAAAGACTGCAGCAAGGCAGACTGGAGGAAAAAAAAAAAAAAAATTCCAGCAGACTTCTTATAACTCTCCTTTCTCAACCTGGGTCTTTAACACTTTATTGGCCGGTCAAACTGTCATGATCTCTGCAGGCAGAGATCATAGCAAGCCTATAGAGGGACAAGCTCTCGGAAGATGTAACTATACTGACCATGAACTAAGCCTGCCGCGCAACCAGAAATAGCCAGGTAGCATTTCCTATTTATCGCTAGATGCCCAGCTCTGGCCTAAGACCTAAATAGCTAGCAGAGGGAAATATAAGACCTGGCTCACCTCTAGAGAAATATTCCAAAGAAGACAGTAGCCCCCCACATATAATGACGGTGAGTTCAGATGAAACAACAAACGCAGCAGGAAAATAGCCTTAGCAAATTTGAGGTCCGCTTACTAGATAGCAGAAGACAGATAGTATACTTTCATGGTCAGCAGAAAAACACTAACAAAACACCATCCAGAGATTACCTTAAACTCTGGCATTAACTCATAACGCCAGAGTAGCAATCCCTGATCAACGAGAGCTTTCCAGACACAGTAACAAAACTTCAGCTGTGAACTGGAACAAATAGGCAAAACAAAACATGGACAAAAGTCCAACTTATCTAGTAGTAGTCTAGAAGCAGGAACAAGCACTGAGAGGCATCAGATAACATTGTTGACCGGCAAGAAACCACCAGAGAAATGAGCTTAAATAGCGACACCCACTACTGATGGAACCAGGTGAAACAGGAAAGAGGATGACAAGTCCAATTCCACAAGCGGCCACCGGGGGAGCCCAGAATCCAAATTCACAACAATATCTGTTTGTGCAGATAAATTACTGTGCAGAATTATTAGGCAACTTAATAAAAAACAAATATATTCCCATCTCACTTGTTAATTTTCACCAGGTAAACCAATATAACTGCACAGAATTTAGAAATAAACATTTCTGACATGCAAAAACAAAACCCCAAAAAATTAGTGACCAATATACCCACCTTTCTTTATGATGACACTCAACAGCCTTCCATCCATAGATTGTCAGTTGCTTGATCTGTTTACGCTCAACATTGCGTGCAGCAGCCACCACAGGCTCCCAAACACTGTTCCGAGAGGTGTACTGTTTTCTCTCAATGTAGATCTCACATTTTATGAAGGACCACAAGTTCTCTATGGGGTTCAGATCAGGTGAACAAGGGGGCCATGTCATTATTTTTTCTTCTTTGAGACCTTTACTGGCCAGCCACGCTGTGGAGTAGTTGGAGGCATGTGATGGAGCATTGTGATGCATGAAAATCATGTTTTTCTTGAATGATACTGACTTCTTCCTGTAACACTGCTTGAAGAAGTTGTCTTCCAGAAACTGGCAGTAGGTCTGGGAGTTGAGCTTCACTCCATCCTCAACCCGAAAAGGTCCCACAAGTTCATCTTTGATACCAGTCCATACCAGTACCCCACCTCCACCTTGCTGGTGTCTGAGTCGGAGTGGAGCTCTCTGTCCTTTACTGATCCAGCCTCTGGCCCATCCATCTGGCCCATCAAGAGTCACTCTCATTTCATCAGTCCATAAAACCTTTGAAAAGTCAGTCTTAAGATATTTCTTGGCCCAGTCTTGACGTTTTATCTTATGTTTCTTGTTCAAAGGTGGTCATTTTTCAACCTTCCTTACCTTGGCCATGTTCTTGAGTATCGCACACCTTGTGCTTTTTGTTACTCCAGTAACGTTGGAGCTCTGAAATATGGCAAAACTGGTGGCAAATGGCATCTTGGAAGCTTCACGCTTGATTTTCCTCAATTCATGGGCAGTTATTTTGCGCCTCTTTTGCCCAACACGCTTCTTGTGATCCTGTTGGCTATTTGCCATGAAACGCTTGATTGTTTGGTGATCACGCTTCAAATGTTTGGCAATTTCAAGACTGCTGCATCCCTTTCCAAGACATCTCACAATTTTGGACTTTTCAGATCCCGTCAAATCTCTCTTCTGACCCATTTTGCCAAAGGAAAGGAAGTTGCCTAATAATTAAGCACACCTTATATAGGGTTTTGATGTCATTAGACAACACCCCTCCTCATTATAGAGATGCACATCACCTGATTTACTTAATTGGTAGTTGGCTCTCAAGCCTGAACAGCTTGGAGTAGGACAACATGTATAAAAAGTATCATGTGATCAAAATACAACTTGCCTAATAATTCTGCACACAGTGTATATATATATATATATATACTGTAATATACCGGTATGTGTGTGAATATATGTGCATAAATATAAAATACACACATACAGTGTGCAAGTATTTGTTACGTGTAAAGGAAATGATACATGGTTTTCTTATTATTTATTAAAAAACTAGCTGTACTACCCGGCTTCGCCTGGGTTAATGACTGCTGTTAGCAAAATAGAATGTGTTAACAAAAATTTATTCTGCACGCAAAAACCACAAAACAAATAGATAGAAATGTAATTATTAAAAGGCAAAAACTAAGCTAATAGAAGCATTTCACAACATATATTAGCTTTGTTATACTGAGAATGTCTTTGTTGCCTATATTAACCAATCAGAGCTCAGATTAATTAACTGTAGCAAAATAGAAGCTGAGCTGTGATTGGTTGCTATTGGCAGCCTGATAAATCCCCAGCCAACAGTAAGCCCACCCCCTGGCAGTATATATTAGCTCACACATACACATAATAGACAGGTCATGTGACTGACAGCTGCCGTATTTCCTATATGGTACATTTGTTGCTCTTGTAGTTTGTCAGCTTATTAAATCAGATTTTTATTTTTGAAGGACAATACCAGGCTTGTGTGTGTTTTAAGGCGAGTTTCATGTGTCAAGTTGTGTGTGTTGAGTTGCGTGTGGCGACATGCATGTAGCGACTTTTGTGAGATGAGTTTTGTGTGGTGACATGCATGTAGCAACATTTTGTGTGTCGAGTTGCATGTGACAGGTTAGTGTAGCAAGTTGTGTGCAGCAAGATTTGTGCATGGCGAGTTTTGCGCGTGGCGAGTTTTATGTGTGGTGCGTTTTGAGTATGTGCAAGTTTTGTGTGAGGCAACTTTAGCATGTGTTGCAACTTTTGTACATGTGGCAATTTTTCTGTGTGTGCAAGTTTTGCATGAGGTGAGTTTTCCATGAGGTGAGTTTTGCACGTGTGGCGAGTTTTGCGTGAGCCTAGTTTTGCATATGGCGAGTTTTGCATGTAGCGAGTTTTGCGCGTGGCGAGTTTTGAGTGGTGACTTTTGTGTTTCGACTTTTATGTGGCGAGGTTTGTGTGTGTGTGTTGAAATGTGTGCTGAGGGTCGTATATGTGTTCAAGCACGTGGTAGTGTGTGGCGCATTTTGTGTTTGTGTTCATATCCCCGTGTGTGGTGAGTATCCCATGTCGGGGCCCCGCCTTAGCAACTGTACGGTATATACTCTTTGGCGCCATCGCTCTCATTCTTTAAGTCCCCATTGTTCACATCTGGCAGCTGTCAATTTTCCTCCAACACTTTTCCCTTCACTTTTTCCCCATTATGTAGATAGGGGCAAAATTGTTTGGTGAATTGGAACGCGCGGGGTTAAAATTTCACCTCACAACATAGCCTATGACGCTCTCGGGGTCCAGACGTGTGACTGTGCAAAATTTTGTGGCTGTAGCTGCGACGGTGCAGATGCCAATCCCGGACATACACACATACATACACACACACATTCAGCTTTATATATTAGATATACCTGTATGTAATCTCCTGTATATAGTATATACCTGTGTGTCATCTCACCTATATATAGTATATATCTGTGTGTCATCTCCTCCTGTATATACCTGTATGTCATCTCCTATACATAGCATATACCTGTATGTCATCTCCTCCTCTATATACTATATACCTGTAGGTAATCTGCTCCTGTATATAGTATATACCTGTGTGTCATCTCCTCCTGTATATAGTATATACCTGTATGTTATCTCCTCCTGTATGTAGTATGTACCTGTATGTCATCTCCTCCTCTATATAGTATATACCTGTGTGTCATCTCTCCTGTATATAGTATATATCTGTGTGTCATCTCCTGTATATAGTATATACCTGTGTGTCATCTCTCCTGTAAATAGTATATACCTGTGTGTCATCTCATCCTGTATATAGTATATATCTGTATGTCATCTCCTCCTGTATTAGCCCTCGTTCACACGTTATTTGGTCAGTATTTTTACCACAGTATTTGTAAGCTAAATTGGCAGCCTGATAAATCCCCAGCCAACAGTAAGCCGACCCCCTGGCAGTATATATTAGCTCACACATACACATAATAGACTGGTCATGTGACTGACAGCTGCCGGATTCCTATATGGTACATTTGTTGCTCTTTTAGTTTGTCTGCTTATTAATCAGATTTTTATTTTTGAAGGATAATACCAGACTTGTGTGTGTTTTAGGGCGAGTTTCGTGTGTCAAGTTGTGTGTGTTGAGTTGCGTGTGGTGACATGCATGTAGCGACTTTTGTGAGATGAGTTTTGTGTGGCGACATGCGTGTAGCAACTTTTTGTGTGTCGAGTTGCATGTGACAGGTTAGTGTAGCAAGTTGTGTGCAGCAAGTTTTGCGCATGGCGAGTTTTGTACATGGCGAGTTTTATGTGTGGTGCCTTTTGAGTATGTGCAAGTTTTGTGTGAGGCAACTTTTGCATGTGTTGCAAGTTTTGTGCATGTGGCAATTTTCCTGCGTGTGCAAGTTTTGCGTGTGGCGAGTTTTCCATGAGGTGAGTTTTGCACGTGTGGCGAGTTTTGCATGTGGAGAGTTTTGCGCGTGGCGAGTTTTGAGCCGCGACTTTTGTGTTTCGACTTTTATGTGGCGAGGTTGGTGTATGTGTGGTGAAATGTGTGCTGAGGGTGATTTATGTGTTCGAGCACGTGGTAGTGTGTGGCACATTTTGTGTGTGTGTTCATATCCCCGTGGTGGTGTGGTGATTATCCCATGTCGGGGCCCCACCTTAGCAACTGTACAGTATATACTCTTTGGCGCCATCGCTCTCATTCTTTAAGTCCCCCTTGTTCACATCTGGCAGCTGATAATTTGCCTCCAACACTTTTCCTTTCATTTTTTCCCCATTATGTAGATAGGGGCAAAATTGTTTGGTGAATTGGAACGCGCGGGGTTAAAATTTCGCCTCACAACATAGCCTATGGCGCTCTCGGGGTCCAGACGTGTGACTGTGCAAAATTTTGTGGCTGTAGCTGCGACGGTTCAGATGCCAATCCCGGACATACACACACACATACATACATACATACATACACACATACACACTTTCAGCTTTATATATTAGATATAAATCTGAAAATTGTGACATGCATTTGTGTTCTGCCCCATCCCCCCTGTAGTCTGATACCCATAAATAAAATTGAGTGATCAATTGCCACCAGAAATCACATAATTAGTAAATTGATTCCTCCTGTGTGTAATTCATATTTAGTATAACTGCAGCTGGTCTGTGAAAGCCTCAGAGGTTTGTTTGAGAACATTATGGATCAAACCGCATCATGAAAACCAAGGAACACACCAGAGAAGTCATGGCTAAAGTTGTGGAGAAGAGTAAAGCAAGGTTAGGTAATAACAAAAAAACAATATCCCAAGCTCTGAACATCTCACTAAGCACTACTCAGTCAGTCCATCATTCAAAAATGAAAGGAGAAGGGCACAACTCCAAACCTACCAAGACATGGCTGTTCACCTAACTGACATCCCAAGCAGTGACATCACTATTTAAAGAAGCAGCCAAGAGGCCCATGTTTACTCTGCAGGAGTTGCAGAGATCTGCGGCTCAGGTGGGAGAATCAGCAGGACAAATATTAGTTGTATTATCCACAAATCTTTTCTTTTTTTGAAAGAGTGTCAATAAGAAAGCCGAATATGCAAATTGCCTCTGCTGAAAAAAAGAGGACTTAACTCTATAGCGCCACCTATTGGAAGTAGCGATCCTACAAGTCACAATCAACCCTTTAACGAGTCGTGCAATATGACTTAGGATAAAAGCCAAATCAGTATCTCAATTCGCAGACACGGTGTTTCGGGCTGTTGGCCCTTGTCAGTGCGAAGCATGAGAACTGATTTGGCTAGGTGAGAGGCTCTGGACTGGGGTCCAAGGGGTAACGTTTCTCCTTATGGAGAGTGACATACCAGCTGGCTTGTCAAGGTAAGGAGGCTTATTCGCCGTGCAATGCTCCTCTGGGAATTTAAATATGCAAATTGCCTCTGCTGAAAAAAAGAGGACTTAACTCTATAGCGCCACCTATTGGAAGTAGCGATCCTACAAGTCACAATCAACCCTTTAACGAGTCGTGCAATATGACTTAGGATAAAAGCCAAATCAGTATCTCAATTCGCAGACACGGTGTTTCGGGCTGTTGGCCCTCGTCATTGCAAAGCCATTTTTGTAAGCAAGCCATAAGAAGCCCCATTTACTGATTGCAAAAATCCATGCAAGTGACACAGAGAGAATGTGGAAAAAAGGTGCCCTAATCATATGAGACCAAAGTAGAATGTATGGGGTTAAATGCAAAATGTTACATGTGGTAAAAAATAAACACTGCACATCGCCTTGAAAACACCATCCCCACCATCAAACGTGGTGGTGGCATCATGCTGTGAAGATACTTTTTATTCAGCAAGGACAGGATAGATGGTCGGAGTTGATGGGAAGATGGATGGAGCTGAATACAGTGCAATCCTGGCGGAAAACCTATTGGAAGCTGCAAAAGACTTGAGAATTGTGTATGTTCACGTTCCAGCCTATTATATATATATATATATATATATATATATATATATATATATATATATATATAGGCATGAACAGTCTATAGTTTTAAGGGTAGGTTAATTGATAGAATATCAAAAATAAAATGTAGAAAATCACATTGTATAAATTATATACATTTACTTGCATTTTGCAGTGAGAAATAAGTATTTGATCCCCTATCGACCATTAAGAGTTCTGGCTCCTACAGACCAGTTAGACGCTCCTAATCAACTCGCTACCTGCATTAAAGACAGCTGTCTCACATTCACCTTTATAAAAGACCCCCGTCCACAGACCCAGTCAGACCCTAACCTCTACAACATGGGCAAGACCAGAGTGCTTTATAAGGATGTCAGGGACAAGATCATAGACCTGCACAAAGCTGGAATGGGCTACAAAACCATAAGTAAGACGCTGGGTGAGAAGGAGAAAGGAGAAAATGGAAGAAATACAAAATGACTGTCAATCAACATCGATCTGAGGCACCATGCTAAATCTCACCTCATGGTTTATCCTTGATCACAAGGAAGGTGAGAGATCAGCCTAAAATTACATGGGGGAGCGTGTTAATGATTTCAAGGCAGCTGGGACCACAGTAACCAAGAAAACCATTGGTAACACATTACACCGTAAAGGTTTAAAATCCTGCAGTGCCCACAAGGTCCCCCTGCTCAAGAAGGCACATGTGCAGGCCCATCTGAAGTTTGCCAATGAACACCTGGATGATTCTGTGAGTGATTAGGAGAAGGCGCTGTGGGCAGATGAGACAAAAATTGAGGTCTTTGGCATTAACTCAACTTGCAGTGTTTGAAGGAAGAGAAATGCTGCCTATGACCCAAAGAACACCGCCTCCACTGTCAAGCATGGAGGTGGAAACATTATGTTTTGTGGGTGTTTCTCTGCCAAGGGCACAGGACTACTTCACTGCATCAATGGGAGAATGGATTTAGCCATGTACCGTAAAATCCTGAGTGACAAACACCTTCCCTCTGCCAGGACATTAAAAATGGGTTGTGGCTGTGTCTCAAAACATACAGCCAAGGCAACAAAGGAGTGGCTCAAAAAGAAGCACATTAAAGTCATGGAGTGGCCTAAACAGTCTCCAGACCTTAACCCATTTTTCCATTGGTTGTACTATTCCGTCCATGTGACCCGGGCCGTAATTCCCATGGATTGAATAGTACGTCACATGTGACCAGCCGCGCTCTCAGGGGGAGCGCGGCCAATCACGGCTGATTATCACAGCTGATATCTGGCACTATGTGCCAGGAGCGGTCCATGACTGCTCCCAGCACTTTAAACCCCGGAACACTGCAATCAAACAAGATCGCAGCATTCCGGTGGCATAGGGAAGCACGCAGGGAGGGGGCTCCCTGCGTGCTTCCCTGAGACCCTCAACAACGCGATGTGATTGCGTTGTTCCGAGGGCCTCCTCCCTGCAGGCCCCTGGATCCAAGATGGCCTCGGGGTCCTGCAGGGAGGTGGCTTGTCAGTGCCTGCTGAGAGCAGGCACTGGCAAGCCTCCTGCATTGCCTGTCAGATCGCTGATCTGACACAGTGCTGTGCAAAGTGTCAAATCAGAGATCTGACATTATATAGTGATGTCCCACCCTGGGACAAAGTAAAAAAAAAAGTGTAAAAATATTTTTACAACAATTCCTAAATAAAGACAAAAAAATAAATATTGTTCCAATAAATGCATTTATTTCTATAAATAAAAAACAATAAAAGTACACATATTTAGTATCGCCGCATCCGTAACGACCCAACCTATAAAACTGTCCCAGTAGTTAACCCCTTCAGTGAACACCATAAAAAATAAATAAAAAACAAGACAAAAAACAATTCTTGATCATCATACCGCCGAACAAAAAGTGGAATAACATGCAACCAAAAAGACGGATATAAATAAACATGGTACCACTGAGAACGTCATCCTGTCCCGCAAAAAACGAGCTGCCACACAGCATCATCAGCAAAAAAATAAAAAAGTTATAGCCTTCAGAATAAAGCGATGCAAACATAATTATTTTTTATATAAAATATTTTTTATTGTATAAAAGCGCCAAAACATAAAAAAAATATAAATGATGTGTCGCTGTAATCACACTGACCCGAAGAATAAAACTGCTTTATCAATTTTACCAAGCGTGGAATGGTATAAACGCCCCCCCCCCCCCCCAAAAAAAAAAAAAAAGAAATTTATGAAATGCTGTTTTTTGTTCATTCTGCCGAACAGAAATTGGAATAAAAAGCGATCAAAAGATGTCATGTGCCCAAAAATGGTACCAATAAAAACATCAACTCATCCCGCAAAAAACAAGACCTCACATGACAATATGGACCAAAATATGGAAAAATTATAGCCCTGAAAATGTGGTGACGCAAAAACAATTTTTTGCAATAAAAAGCGTTTTTTAGTCTGTGACAGCTGCCAAACATAAAAACCCGCTATAAATAGTAAATCAAACCCCCTTTATCACCGCCTTAGGGAAAAGTAATAAAATAAAAAAAGTATTTATTTCCATTTTCCCGTTAGGGTTAGGGTTGGGGCTAAAGTTAGGGTTGGGGTTCGGGTTTGGATTAAGTTTACGGTTGGGTTAGGGGTGTGGTCAGGGTTATGGTTAGGGTGGGGATTAGGGTTAGGGGTGTGCTGGGATTAGGGTTAGGGGTGTGTTATGGTTAGGGATAGGGTTAGGGGTGTGTTGGGGTTAGGGTTGGAGTTAAAATTGGGGGGTTTCCACCGTTTAGGCACATCAGGGGCTCTGCAAACGCAACATGTTGTTCAATCTCAATTCCATCCAATTCTGCGTTGAAATAGTAAAACGGTGCTCCTTTCCTTCCGAGCTCTGCCGTGCACCCAAACCGTAGTTTACCCCCATATATGGGTATCTGCGTACTCAGGACAAAGTGGACAACAACTTTTGCAGTCCAATTTCTCCTGTTACCCATGGGAAAATAAAAAATTTGGAGGCTAAAAAATCATTTTGGAATTGGAAAAAAAAATGTTTTTTTATTTTCATTGCTCTTTGTTATAAGCTTTAGTGAAACACTTGGGGATTCAAAGTTCTCACAACACATCTAGATAAGTTCCTTTGGGGGTCACTTGTGGGGGGTTTCTACTGCTTAGGTACATCAGGGGCTCCGCAAACGCAACATGACGCCCGCAGACCATTACATCAAAGTCTGCATTCCAAACCGCCACTTCTTCCCTTCGGAGCCCCGAAGTGTGCCCAAACCGTGGTTCCCCCATACTTATGGGGTATCGGTGCGTACTCAGGACAAATTACACAACATCTTTTGCGGTCCAATTTCTTCTGATACCCTTGGGAAAATGCAAAATTGGGGGCTAAAAAAAAACATTTTTGTGGAAAGAAAGATTTTTTATTTTCACGGCTCTGTGTTATAAACTTTAGTGAAACACTTGGGGGTTCAAAGTTCTAACAACACTTCTCGATAAGTTCCTTTGGGGGTCTAGTTTCCAATATGGGGTCACTTGTGGGGGGTTTCTACTGTTTAGGTACTTCAGGAGCTCTGCAAACGCAACATGATGCCCGCAGACCATTGCATCAAAGTCTGCATTCCAAAATGGCGCTCCTTTCTTTCCGAGCTCTGCCATGCGTCCAAACGGTGGTTCCCCCTACATATGGGGTATCAGCGTACTCAGGACAAATTGCACAACTTTTGTGGTCCAGTTTCTCTGGATACCCTTGGGAAAATACAAAATTGGGGGCTAAAAGATCATTTTTGTGGAAAAAAAATTATTTTTTAATTTTCACGGCTCTACATTATAAACTTTAGTGAAACAATTGGGGGTTAAAAGTGCACAACACATATCTATATAAGTTCCTTAGGTGGCCTACTTTCCAAAATGGTGTCACTTATGGGGGGTTTCCACTGTTTAGACACATCAGGGGCTCTCCAAACGCGACATGGCGTCCTATCTCAATTCCAGACAATTTTGCATTGAAAAGTCAAATGGCGCTCCTTCCCTTCCGAGCTCTGCCATGTGCCCAAACAATGGTTTACCCCACATATGGGGTATCGGCATACTAAGGACAAATTTTACAGAAACTTTTGGGGTCCAATTTCTCTTGTTACTTTTGGTAAAATAAAACAAATTGGATCTGAAGCAGTTTTTTTTTTTGTGAAAAAAAGTTAAATGTTCATTTGTTTTTAACCCCTTTCTGACCTCGGACGGGATAGTACGTCTGAGGTCAGAACCCCCTCTTTGATGCGGGCTCCGGCGGTGAGTCCGCATCAAAGCCGGGACATGTCAGCTGTTTTGAACAGCTGACATGTGCCCGCAATAGCGGTGGGTGAAATCGCGATTCACCCGCCGCTATTAACTAGTTAAATGCCGCTGTCAAAAGCAGACAGCGGCATTTAACCGGCGCTTCTGGCCGGGCGGCCGAAAATGAGCGCATCGCTGACCCCCGTCACATGATCGGGGGTCAGCGATGCTTCTGTATAGTAACCAGTAACCATAGAGGTCCTTGAGACCTCTATGGTTACTGATCCCCGGTAGCTGTGAGCTCCACCCTGTGGTCGGCACTCATAGCACACCTGCATTTCTGCTGCATAGCAGCGATCTGATGATCGCTGCTATGTAGCAGGGCCGATAGCGTTGTGCCAGCTTCTAGCCTCCTATGGAGGCTATTGAAGCATGGCAAAAGTAAAAAAAATAAAAAAATGTGAAAAAAATAAAAAAAATATAAAAGTTTAAATCACCCCCCTTTCGCCCCATTCAAAATAAATAAATAAAAAAAATCAAACCTACACATATTTGGAATCGCCGCATTCAGAATCGCACAGTCTATAAAAAAAAAAAGCATTAACCTGATCGCTAAGCGGCGTAGCAAGAAAAAAATTTTAAACACCAGAATTACGTTTTTTTGGTCGCCACGAGATTGCATTAAAATGCAATAACGGGCGGTCAAAAGAACGTATCTGCACCAAAATGGTATCATTAAAAACGCCAGCTCGGCACGCAAAAATTAAGCCCTCAACCGACCCCAGATCATGAAAAATGGAGACGCTACGGGTATCGGAAAATGGCGCAATTTCTTTTTTTAGCAAAGTTTGGACATTTTTTTCACTACTTAGATAAAAAATAACCTAGTCATGTTAGGTGTCTATGAACTCCTAATGACCTGGAGAATCATAATGGCAGGTCAGTTTTAGCATTTAGTGAACCTATCAAAAAAGCCAAACAAAAAACAAGTGTGGGACTGCACTTTTTTTGCAATTTCACCACACTTGGAATTTTTTTCCCGTTTTCTAGTACACGACATGTTAAAACCAATGATGTCGTTCAAAAGTACAACTTGTTTCGCAAAAAATAAGCCCTCACATGGCCATATTGAAAAAAAAAAAAAAAAAAGTTATGGCTCTGGGAAGGAGCGAAAAACGAACACGGAAAAACGGAAAATCCCAAGGTCATGAAGGGGTTAAACATTCCAAAAATTCCTGTAAAGCACCTGAAGGGTTTTAAAACTTTTTAATTGTGGTTTTGAGCACCTTGTGGGGTGCAGTTTTTAGAATGGTGTCACTTTTGTATTTTGTATAGACCCCTCAAAGTGATTTCAAATGTGATGTGGTCCCTAAAAAAATAAATCGTGTTGTTAAAATGAGAAATCGCTGATCAGCTTTTAACCCTTATAACTCCCTAACAAAAAAAAAATGTTGCTTCCAAAATTGTGATGATTTAAAATAGACATGTGGGAAATGTTACTTATTATGTATACTAGATGGTAGCCCGATTCTAACTCATCGGGTATTCTAGAATATGTATGTAGTTTATTTATGAAGATTTTAGAATAATACATTGAATACACAGGATTCGGCCGGCCGCAACCAATTAGCGAAGCGTGGTTCAAATCCCGGTCCAATTCGCGGCCGGACTGCACCTGTCGCTGATTGTTCACGGCCGGCCATGTAGTATATAACAGCCCACGTAGTAAATAGCACAGCCACGTAGTATATAGCACAGCCACATAGTATATAGCACAGCCCACGGAGTATATAGCACAGCCACGTAGTATATAGCACAGCCACGTAGTATATAACACAGCCACGTAGTATATAACACAGCCACATAGTATATAGCACAGCCCACGGAGTATATAGCACAGCCCACGGAGTATATAGCACAGCCCACGGAGTATATAGCACAGCCACATAGTATATAGCACAGCCACATAGTATATAGCACAGCCCACAGAGTATTTAGCACAGCCACATAGCATATAACACAGCTCACATAGTATATAACAGCCCACGCACACAGTATATAACACAGCCCACGTAGTGTATAACACAGCCCACATAGTGTATAATACAGCCCACGTAGTGTATAACACAGGCCACATAGTGTATAACACAGCCCACATAGTATATTGCACAGCCCACGCAGTATATTTCACAGCCCATGCAGTATATTGCACAGCCCACGTAGTACATTGCACAGCCCACGTAGTATATTGCACAGCCCACATAGTATATTGCACAGCCCACGTAGTATATTGCACAGCCCACGTAGTATATTGCACAGCCTACATAGTATATTGCACAGCCCATACAGTATATTGCACAGCCCACGTAGTACATTGCACAGCCAACGTAGTATGTTGCACAGCCCATGTAGTATATTGCACAGCCCACGCAGTATATAGCACAGCCCACGTAGTATATTGCACAGCCCACGCAGTATATAGCACAGCCCACGCAGTATATAGCACAGCCCAAGCAGTATATTGCACAGCCCACGTAGTATATTGCACAGCCCACGTAGTATATTGCACAGCCCACGTAGTATATTGCACAGCCCACGTAGTATATTGCACAGCCCACGTAGTATATTGCACAGCCCACGTAGTATATTGCCCAGCTCACGTAGTATATTGCCCAGCCCACGTAGTATATTGCACAGCCCATGTAGTATATTGCCCAGCCCACGTAGTATATTGTACAGCCCACGTAGTATATTGCCCAGCCCATTTAATATATTGCACAGCGACGGAGTATACAGCACAGAGCCACGTAGTATACAGACTTAAAATAAAAAAATAAACATATACTCACCTTCCGAAGGCCCGTTGACGTCCTGGCCCTGTGTGCGGTGCACGCGGCAGCTTCCAGTCCCAGGGTTGGTATGAGTGCAGGACCTGTGATGACGTCATGGTCATGTAACCGCGACATCGTCATGGCAGGTCCTTCTTGCAGGACCTGTGATGACGTCATGGTCACATGACCGTGACGTCATGGCAGGTCCTTCTCGCATACCATCCTTGGCACCGGAACCTGCCGCTTGCATGGAGCGGTCACCGGAGCGTCGCGAGGAGTGGGAAAGGCGGCGGAAGGTGAGTATATAATGATTTTTTATTTTTTTATTATTTTTAACATTAGATCTTTTTACTATTGATGCTGCATAGGCAGAATCAATAGTAAAAATTTGGTCACACAGGGTTAATAGCAGCATTAATGGAGTGCGTTACACCGTGGCATAACGCGGTCCGTTAGCGCTGCCATTAACCTTGTGTGAGTGGCTGTTTTGCCACGACCAATCAGCGAGTTGGATTTCCATGACAGACGGAGGCCGCGACCAATGAATATCCGTGACAGACAGAAGACAGACAGACAGATGGAAGTGACCCTTAGGCTGTGTGCACACGTTGCTGATTTTTCGCGTTTTTTTCACATTTTTTCCCAATAAAAACGCTATAAAACCGAAAAAAACAGCATACAAGTTTTGTTTTGTGTACATGATGCGTTTTTTTCCGCGAAAAAAACGCATCGCTGTAAAAAACGCAGCATGTTCATTAATTTTGCGGGTTTTTTTGCATCAAAAACGCGGCAAAAACGCCCAATAAACGCATGCAGATTTCTCGCAGAAAATTTCAGGTTTTTCTCAGGAATTTTCTGAAAGAATTCCTGAACGTGTGCACATAGCCTTAGACAATTATATAGTAGATTGTGTGACATATCTCTGTGATTTAAGGGCATTAATTCAATGTTGGGAAATTTCAAAATTTTTGCCAAATTTCCATTTTTTTCACAAATAAACGCAAGTAATGTCAAAGAAATTTTACCAGTATCAAGAAGTACAATATGTCACGAGAAAACAGTGTCAGAATCACCGGTTTCTGTTGAAGCGTTCCAGAGTTATTGCCTCATATATGGACAGTGGTCAGAATTGTAAAAATTGTCCCGTTCATTAACGTGCAAACCACCCTTGGGGTAAAGGGGTTAATCCCATAGAAAACTTATGGAGGTAGTTGAATCTTCGAGTTGCCAAGAGACAGCCTCAAAATCTTAATGATTTAGAGATGATCTGCAAAGAGGAGTGGACAAAAATTCCTCCCGACATGTGCGCAAACCTCATCATCAACTACAAAAAAATCTGACTGTTGTGTTTGCCAACAAGGGTTTTGCTACCAATTATTAAGTCTTGTTTACCAGAGGGATCAAATACTTATTTCTCACTGCAAAATGCAAATAAAGTTATTTAATTTATACAATGTGACATTCTGGATTTTATTTTTGATATTCTTTCTCTCAATGTTAAAATTAACCTAGAAAAAATACATACCAAGTGATAAAGCCTTCCTAATACCCTGTCTGATGACAAATGCACACTTAGCAGGATGCAGCAGGCCTCCACTGATAAAGGCTAGGTGCGGCACGAGTGCAAACTACTTGATAAAAACAACCACCCCTATCCTCCAAACATTGCAGGGGTTGGCTGCCTAGTAGAAAAAATGCACATTGATATGACTCACATAGGACGCCAGTCACACTGATAGGTGTGGTGCACAGTGTCTGGTATGCAACCTATTAATGACGCCCCTTGTATTAACAGGCGGGCTGCCCAGCACTATAATATGCAGCACACGGTGACAGACGCCCCCCCAAAAAACCTAACCAACATAAAAAGGCCTGGCCACATCCTGCAAAAAAGGATATGATATAGTGCAAAAAAATGTATGCATATGATAAACACATACACTATATGAGGTATTGGTTTATTATTTTGGCCAAAACAAAGTAAGCCCGCACCCCAACGTCAAGGGTCCCCATAATAATGCGGGTCCTACCACTAATATCATAAAACAGCTAACATAGAAAAAAACTCAGAAAAAATACATACCAAGTGATAAAGCCTTCCTAATACCCTGTCTGATGACAAATGCACACTTAGCAGGATGCAGCAGGCCTCCACTGATAAAGGCTAGGTGCGGCACGAGTGCAAACTACTTGATAAAAACAACCACCCCTATCCTCCAAACATTGCAGGGGTTGGCTGCCTAGTAGAAAAAATGCACATTGATATGACTCACATAGGACGCCAGTCACACTGATAGGTGTGGTGCACAGTGTCTGGTATGCAACCTATTAATGACGCCCCTTGTATTAACAGGCGGGCTGCCCAGCACTATAATATGCAGCACACGGTGACAGACGCCCCCCAAAAAAACCTAACCAACATAAAAAGGCCTGGCCACATCCTGCAAAAAAGGATATGATATAGTGCAAAAAAATGTATGCATATGATAAACACATACACTATATGAGGTATTGGTTTATTATTTTGGCCAAAACAAAGTAAGCCCGCACCCCAACGTCAAGGGTCCCCATAATAATGCGGGTCCTACCACTAATATCATAAAACAGCTAACATAGAAAAAAACTCAGAAAAAATACATACCAAGTGATAAAGCCTTCCTAATACCCTGTCTGATGACAAATGCACACTTAGCAGGATGCAGCAGGCCTCCACTGATAAAGGCTAGGTGCGGCACGAGTGCAAACTACTTGATAAAAACAACCACCCCTATCCTCCAAACATTGCAGGGGTTGGCTGCCTAGTAGAAAAAATGCACATTGATATGACTCACATAGGACGCCAGTCACACTGATAGGTGTGGTGCACAGTGTCTGGTATGCAACCTATTAATGACGCCCCTTGTATTAACAGGCGGGCTGCCCAGCACTATAATATGCAGCACACGGTGACAGACGCCCCCCCAAAAACCTAACCAACATAAAAAGGCCTGGCCACATCCTGCAAAAAAGGATATGATATAGTGCAAAAAAAGTATGCATATGATAAACACATACACTATATGAGGTATTGGTTTATTATTTTGGCCAAAACAAAGTAAGCCCGCACCCCAACGTCAAGGGTCCCCATAATAATGCGGGTCCTACCACTAATATCATAAAACAGCTAACATAGAAAAAAACTCAGAAAAAATACATACCAAGTGATAAAGCCTTCCTAATACCCTGTCTGATGACAAATGCACACTTAGCAGGATGCAGCAGGCCTCCACTGATAAAGGCTAGGTGCGGCACGAGTGCAAACTACTTGATAAAAACAACCACCCCTATCCTCCAAACATTGCAGGGGTTGGCTGCCTAGTAGAAAAAATGCACATTGATATGACTCACATAGGACGCCAGTCACACTGATAGGTGTGGTGCACAGTGTCTGGTATGCAACCTATTAATGACGCCCCTTGTATTAACAGGCGGGCTGCCCAGCACTATAATATGCAGCACACGGTGACAGACGCCCCCCCAAAAAACCTAACCAACATAAAAAGGCCTGGCCACATCCTGCAAAAAAGGATATGATATATTTTTTGCAGGATGTGGCCAGGCCTTTTTATGTTGGTTAGGTTTTTTGGGGGGGCGTCTGTCACCGTGTGCTGCATATTATAGTGCTGGGCAGCCCGCCTGTTAATACAAGGGGCGTCATTAATAGGTTGCATACCAGACACTGTGCACCACACCTATCAGTGTGACTGGCGTCCTATGTGAGTCATATCAATGTGCATTTTTTCTACTAGGCAGCCAACCCCTGCAATGTTTGGAGGATAGGGGTGGTTGTTTTTATCAAGTAGTTTGCACTCGTGCCGCACCTAGCCTTTATCAGTGGAGGCCTGCTGCATCCTGCTAAGTGTGCATTTGTCATCAGACAGGGTATTAGGAAGGCTTTATCACTTGGTATGTATTTTTTCTGAGTTTTTTTCTATGTTAGCTGTTTTAAAATTAACCTACCCTTTAAAATTATAGACTGTGCATATCTTTGTCAGTGGGCAAACTTACAAAATCAGCACGGGATCAAATACTTATTTCCTCTGCTGTATATACACACTGTATTTTTGTGGGCACTAAGATGCACCCGAACATCCATGTGCATGACAGTCCGGCAAGCGCTGCTTCTGATCGACGGTAAAATGATTACCATCGGTCAGACTGCCACTGTTTCCACGCTGTCAAATTACAGCATTGGCCCACATCTGTGATCGTAGATAAAAAGCTTATCTCCGGCCATTGGCAGCAGCAAACCTGAACAGTAAAGTTCGGCATCTGTACCGAATACCCACTGTTTTGGCACGGACACCGATCATTGACTTCGCGTTGATATATACGGTGCACATATATAGCATATTATCTCCAAACATGTCTTTGGCATTCTTCAAATTATTTAATCATTCCCATTAAAGTATTAATTGGGATGTCTATTCAGGCTGTACCTAACACTTAGAATGCTACATTTCAATCGCTTTTACTCTTTCACCTCAGTTTTTTAGGGATAATTGTCTGGACAATCCATATACTTGTGAAGGGACTTTTTGTATGACGGAATTATATTCGGAAATGTTCTTTTTGAGATGAAAGAATGGCGAGCTGATGCGCGTTGGTGAATGTGCCCTTTCAGCAATTTCTCATGGTGACTTAATTAGCAAAGCCATAACAATATTGGTGCTGACTTCCTCCTATTCACATCTATATTCCACATAACACAGAAGTGCTGGCCTTAACATAGCATCTAACAGGAAATGAGCTGTATAACGTGTTACAGCTAGTCTGCAAACATTACATCTAGTCAGTAAAATACAATAGTGTCATAATATATGCAAAACTTTGTTTAGTTTGTTTGTAGTACCCTAATATCTAGGATATCTTTTTTAGTGCTGCAATTTATGGCAAACGCTTGTTAATAGTACCTTAAACAAAATCTGTCAGTAGGATCAATCCTCCTAAGCCGTCTATATGGGCTTGAAGATTACAGAAAGTTGAATAAAATCATACATGGATATCTTTGATCCAGTGTGTTATTCCAGAGAAACACATGTTTTTCTTATATGTAAATGAGCTTTTAAGATCAATGAGCTGGAAATAGATCTGCATAATCTGACACCAGAGCTTATTTTAAACAAAAAGGGGCCTGTGAGACATGTAATGAGTAACAGTGCTCTCTCCTAATGACACCTAACTCTGCAGTAAGATTAGAGCTAAAACTGTGCAGCAGATCTAACTTCGTAAAGCAGAAGTGAACTTTGTCTCATTACTAACACATTTGCAGCAGCACTTGTCCTCTCAAAGTGCTGTCAACTCTGCTGCACTGCTGTGCCTGATTATAACTATCACAGTACAGCAGAGTTGAACCTTGACTCATTACAAACACAAAAAGCACATTGCAGTTGTCTTCTCGCAGTACTGTCAGCTCTGCTGTAATGCCCTTCCCAGGCACTGGCTGCCTGTGAGATTCAAGCTGAAGCACTCAGACAGGACACCTGCAGCTGCAAATGTTTTTGTAATGAGACAAACTTCACTTCTGCTGCACTGTGTTAGTTCTGATCTCACTGCAGAGCGGTGTGTGATTATGAGACCAAAATGTCAGTCCTTACATGTCTCGCACTGGTAATGTCTACTTTCATATATAATAATCTCTAGAGGCAGATTATCATGCAGATCAGTATCTGGCCCATTGTCCTTAACATGTTATTTACAATTAAGAAAAAACATGGATTTCTACGCAATAAGACAAGACATATGATCGCAGATCACAAGGTATTATTTTTAGCCCCGCAGTATATGCTATACTCTTGTTTCTAGTTCCACAGTATATGCCATACTCCTTGTTTCCAGTCTCACAGTATATGCCATACTTCTTGTTTCTAGTCCCGCAGTATATGCCATACTCCTTGTTTCCAGTCTCGCAGTGTATGCCATACTCCTTGTTTCCAGTCTCGCAGTATATGCCATACTCCTTGTTTCCAGTCCCGCAGTATATGCCATACTTCTTGTTTCCAGTCCCGCAGTATATGCCATACTCCTTGTTTCCAGTCTCGCAGTGTATGCCATACTCCTTGTTTCCAGTCCCGCTGTATATGCCATACTCCTTGTTTCCAGTCCCGCAGTATATGCTATAATCTTTTTTCCAGTCTCGCAGTATATGCCATACTCCTTGTTTCCAGTCCCGCAGTATATGCCATACTCCTTGTTTCCAGTCTCGCAGTATATGCCATACTCCTTGTTTCCAGTCCCGCTGTATATGCCATACTCCTTGTTTCTAGTCCCACAGTATATGCCATACTCCTTGTTTCTAGTCCCGCAGTCTATGCCATACTCCTTGTTTCCAGTCTCGCAGTATATGCTATACTCCTTGTTTCCAGTCTCACAGTGTATGCCATACTCCTTGTTTCCAGTCTCACAGTGTATGCCATATTCCTTGTTTCTAGTCCCGCAGTATATGCCATACTCCTTGTTTCCAGTCCCGCAGTATATGCCATACTCCTTGTTTCCAGTCCTGCAGTATATGCCATACTCCTTGTTTCTAGTCCCGCTGTATATGCCATACTCCTTGTTTCCAGTCCTGCAGTATATGCCATACTCCTTGTTTCTAGTCCCGCAGTATATGCCATACTCCTTTTTTCTAGTCCCGCAGTATATGCCATACTCCTTGTTTCTAGTCTCACAGTATATGCCATACTCCTTGTTTCTAGTCTCACAGTATATGCCATACTCCTTGTTTCCAGTCTCACAGTATATGCCATACTCCTTGTTTCTAGTCTCACAGTATATGCCATACTCCTTGTTTCCAGTCTCACAGTATATGCCATACTCCTTGTTTCCAGTCTCAGTATATGCCATACTCCTTGTTTCTAGTCATGCAGTATATGCCATACTCCTTGTTTCCAGTCCTGCAGTATATGCCATACTCCTTGTTTCTAGTCATGCAGTATATGCCATACTCCTTGTTTCTAGTCTCACAGTATATGCCATACTCCTTGTTTCTAGTCTCACAGTATATGCCATACTCCTTGTTTCCAGTCCTGCAGTATATGCCATACTCCTTGTTTCTAGTCATGCAGTATATGCCATACTCCTTGTTTCTAGTCTCACAGTATATGCCATACTCCTTGTTTCTAGTCATGCAGTATATGCCATACTCCTTGTTTCTAGTCTCACAGTATATGCCATACTCCTTGTTTCTAGTCTCACAGTATATGCCATACTCCTTGTTTCCAGTCTCAGTATATGCCATACTCCTTGTTTCCAGTCTCACAGTATATGCTATAATCTTGTTTCTAGTCATCCAGAACATGCACCTGTGCTATATTCCTTATTTTTCTTTCTAGCGTAATATATGGCATTTACATGTTTCTAATCCCAAAAACATATAGCATACTCTTTTTCTAGTACTATATGTCTCACCTAATGTTTCTCACAGTTTGTAGCACTGTAATATTATCATATACTTCTAATGAAATACTGGTAATTATTCTGTTACTATACTCCACTATTGAATAATAATGATTGTGTTGTCACCAGACACAATTATTATTTCTCATATGTTTTCTGTTGCCATTTAATGGGGTGACTAATATTAACATGTGTGACGAAAACATAACTCTAAGGGATTCTTTAATTTGACCCCTCAGTGTCTGCCCAATTTAATGTCAACGCAAGCATTTAAGATTTAACAGAAATTAATGATAACCATCCAAAACAATTTTAAACACAATCAGTTTAACAAGGGAGGATAAATTTAATATGATAATTTAGCTGGCTGAATTGTATCAGCTTAGCAGGGATGTATGCAAATGCATGACCCTTGCTTGGTTTTTTAATGGAAGCTGTGCTGATAGATTTATCAGTTCTATTAAAGAACTTTGGGGAACTTTGGAATTTCAGCAATTGTTCCCTCTGAGGCTGAAAAACAAACCTGATCTCATACTGGGACCATTCTGGTCTGCATATTTCCATAATTTGCCTCTGCAACTAATATGACAGCGAGAGGCAAATAACAGTTTCTAATAATATGAAATGGAGTTGAAGAGGACAGCATTTTAATGTAGTAAAACGACCTCCCTGTGGGGCTGTTATTGCTAATATTGAACAGCAGTTACACAGTTGCAATAGTCGTCTCATAATTGATTTGTTTAATTAGCAAGAGATGGAGCTGGTGCGGTATCTTATCTTCTACCAGTGGTCTGCTGCATAGCAATGAATATTTTTATTTGTCTTGTTTCTCATTAGTAGCTGTGCTTCATTCGGTCCTTTTCTTTGTTTTGAGCTTTATTTTTAAGGAGACATCCCAATTATTTCTAGTCAGACCCAACATATTTAAAGGGAACCTGTCACCTCGTTTTCAGCTATTAAACTGTCCCCCAGTGATAAAATCGCCACCCCTATGACTGAAAGCAAAGGTATGTGAGGGAATCCCCCAACGATACAAAGTGGCTTTTAAAGCTAATACTTGAAGCTTTTCTTTGACAACAACATGTTAGTGAGGCACATTGCATCACTAACACCACACTGGGGCCAGTTTAATAGGTAAAAACGAGGTGAGCTGTTCCCTTTAAGCTCTTCCCAGGTTTTTCTGAGCATTTACTAATTTCTAGGGGTCTATCATGGATCATGCTATATATCCATGAAATCATGGCTATTCCCATGCTATAAGCCTTGTAGTAAGTTAAAAAGCTGAATGCACATGCCACATTTCTCACAATTTATTCACTGGAGGCAGCAGTTTCATTAAGAATTGTGTATCGTAAAGGGAACCTGTCTGCAGGATTGTGCACAGTAACCTACGGACAGTGTCAGGTCGGCGCCGTTATTAAAATACCTTGGCTGATAAAATCTGTCTTGTGGTTGTTTAATCTGTATTTTCAGTTTTCAGTTCATGAGATTTTTGTGCTTCCAGGCAGCCTGAGGGGGGTCTTTATGTGGTGCTCTGCTTAGATGTGCACGTTTATGGGCTTATGACAGGTCTCAGATCCTTCTGTGACCTGCCCCCTTTTTTTACATACTATATAGAATATTGTTTGAAAAAATATAACATTCATCATGCAGGCGGTGGCGCCTGCACTGTAGAATGATACGATGTATAATTCATTTTATGTAGGCATTTTATGTTGGAGAAAAAAAATTATCTCAATCGAAATGGCGCTAGTGGTCACGCATGCGCCGTAGCATCTATCGCGTTCTGATAGATGCTACTGCGCATGCACCATTTTGCTAGAGGAAAAAAAATATTTGGCTCCATCAAGATAGTGCTGGAGACCTGTGCAGTGGCATCTATCGGATTGCCAATAGATGCTATTGCGCAGGCGCCACCACCGGCGCCATTTTGATGGAGCCTAATTTTTTAATGAAAAATGGCGCCTGCGCAGTAGCATCTATCGTGTTCCTATAGATGCTACGGCGCAGGCACCATTTTGCCTCCCCGACGCCATTTTGATTGAGACAATTTTTTTTTCTCTCCAGCAAAAGCCTGCTCAGTAGCATCTATCGTGTTCCAATGGATGCTACTGCGCAGGCACCATTTTGCTAGAGAAAAAAAAAATAGGCTCCATCAGGATGATCTAAATAATTAGTTCAAATTCAGAGCAAAAAATATACATAAAGAGACGGCAATCCCCAAATGACTAAAAGGACAGAAAAACTTCCATAAATATATAAAGAATTCGGAAAAATTGGAGTCATAAAGACGTCATAAAGTATGTACAAAAAATTATTTTTATTAGTACAAACACATGATGTAAATCACAAAATATCCTATAAAATCAATTATTACAAAGGTATTGCAGGTACACTAAAGCGAAGGACACAGGAAAAAAGTCAGGAAAACATCACTGATTGCCAATAGGTGACTGGTTGGATCAAGTTCATAAAGTAATCAGGCCTTACTGTGCACTATAATATGCCTATAAGTAGTGAGCAATGTAATCTAAGATCATAGACTGATTCTTACCCATGTCGGTCACTGTGATGTGTCCTGACTGCCAGCCCCTATACGCGTTTCTCCCCCCGAAGAAGCCTACGCGAAACGCGTGCCAAGGGCACGGTTACAGCCACCACTCTGTATACTTAAAGCGGTGACTGAACCTGCCCCAGCCCTTACTGACAGCCATCCCCAATGCAGAGCCAGTGTTAGTCTGGGCCAGGGGCGCGCTTTGTCGTGGAGCGGCACTGGTTCAGTAACCCACAGTGGCAGCTGTAACCGTGCTGCCGGCATAAGGGCCAGCTGTCAGTCAGTACCAGGGGCACGCTTACAGCCACTAGCTGTATTCTCATAGCGGTGAATGAAATGGGAACGCTTCCGGGGAGAATAAAGTTCATTTTCTCCCCGTAGCGTTAGGATAAGTGTAGATTAATAGCTTTTTTTCTGGTGACTAGCTCCCTTTAACATGATGCTAGTAGATCGCCCTTATTGCTAAGGCTAGGTTCACATTGCGTTAGTGGGTGGTCGCTAACAGACAGCGTTGCATGGCGAAAATGTCGCAAGTAACGCCGTGCAACGGGTCCGTTAGCGCACCCATTGACAGCAATGTAAATTTCGCCTGTAGCGCATCGCTAGCGCGTGCCTTCTTCGGCTCGTGCTAGCGATGTGCTGTTCTTTTGTGACGCGCCGCGGACGCTGCTTGCAGCGTCCTCGGCGCGCCCGAGGTCCGTTCCCCGCTGTGGCAGATCGGGGATCTGCACTAGCGGGGACGTTAACGCGGCCCCGAAAAAGACATTGCGTTAGCGCAATCCGCTAGCGCTAAACGGATTGCCCTAACGCAATGTGAATTTAAGGGACAGGTAATGATGTATCCAGTAGTTACACGTCTGTGAACAAACTGCAAATTACTTCTGGGATTGAGAGTTTGAGGGAATATTCCTCAACAACAGCCATAGTTCACATATTGATTTGCATATTGACACTGGCTTTTTTTTTCAACATCTTAAAGTTTTGTATCATAGGTAGGATAGGGGATAACTTCCTGATCGCTGGGGGGGGTTCTTTGGTGGGATCCCATTGATCCCAAAAACTTGGCTCTGAATGATGCGGAGATTGAGCATGTGGTTCACAGCTCCATTAATTTCCTATGGTACTGCTGGCAAAGCTTAGTATGCAGCTCAGATTAACTTCAAACCTATTCCACCTACAATACCAGAGGCAGGCTAGATTTGGTACACGTGTGATGTGTATATATCCCTGAAGTGCATGCTCTGACTTCCTAGTAGCGCCATTATACAGTACTGTGGTACTACAAGTTCTATAATACTCTCTAAGTATGCCAGGTGGAACGGATTTTTTGAACGTGAGAAGCACATCTTTAGTTCTTATTGTCTGTGCCATAAACGACCCCTAAAGAAGTATGAAATACAATAGGTGGATAGTTTCCCTGCTTTTCCCTACAATGTTAGATATGAATATTATTGGAAAATAATTTCTGTATTTTATAATCTATGCCAACATGTCTGTATGCACATATACAGGTCCTTCTCAAAAAATTAGCATATAGTGTTAAATTTCATTATTTACCATAATGTAATGATTACAATTAAACTTTCATATACTATAGATTCATTATCCACCAACTGAAATTTGTCAGGTCTTTTATTGTTTTAATACTGATGATTTTGGCATACAACTCCTGATAACCCAAAAAACCTGTCTCAATAAATTAGCATATCAAGAAAAGGTTCTCTAAATGACCTATTACCCTAATCTTCTGAATCAACTAATTAACTCTAAACACATGCAAAAGATACCTGAGGCTTTTAAAAACTCCCTGCCTGGTTCATTACTCAAAACCCCCATCATGGGTAAGACTAGCGACCTGACAGATGTCAAGAAGGCCATCATTGACACCCTCAAGCAAGAGGGTAAGACCCAGAAAGAAATTTCTCAACAAATAGGCTGTTCCCAGAGTGCTGTATCAAGGCACCTCAATGGTAAGTCTGTTGGAAGGAAACAATGTGGCAGAAAACGCTGTACAACGAGAAGAGGTGACCGGAACCTGAGGAAGCAGTGGACTGAGTCTGGTGTGGAAACATCCAGAGCCACCGTGCACAGGCGTGTGCAGGAAATGGGCTACAGGTGCCGCATTCCCCAGGTAAAGCCACTTTTGAACCATAAACAGCGGCAGAAGCGCCTGACCTGGGCTACAGAGAAGCAGCACTGGACTGTTGCTAAGTGGTCCCAAGTACTTTTTTCTGATGAAAGCAAATTTTGCATGTCATTCGGAAATCAAGGTGCCAGAGTCTGGAGGAAGACTGGGGAGAAGGAAATGCCAAAATGCCTGAAGTCCAGTGTCAAGTACCCACAGTCAGTGATGGTGTGGGGTGCCATGTCAGCTGCTGGTGTTGGTCCACTGTGTTTCATCAAGGGCAGGGTCAATGCAGCTAGCTATCAGGAGATTTTGGAGCACTTCATGCTTCCATCGGCTGAAATGCTTTATGGAGATGAAGATTTCATTTTTCAGCACGACCTGGCACCTGCTCACAGTGCCAAAACCACTGGTAAATGGTTTACTGACCATGGTATTACTGTGCTCAATTGGCCTGCCAACTCTCCTGACCTGAACCCCATAGAGAATCTGTGGGATATTGTGAAGAGAAAGTTGAGAGACGCAAGACCCAACACTCTGGATGAGCTTAAGGCCGCTATTGAAGCATCCTGGGCCTCCATAACATCTCAGCAGTGTCACAGGCTGATTGCCTCCATGCCACGCCGCATTGAAGCAGTCATTTCTGCCAAAGGATTCCCGACCAAGTATTGAGTGCATAACTGAACATTATTATTTGATGGTTTTTTGTTTGGTATTAAAAAACACTTTTATTTGATTGGTCGGGTGAAATATGCTAATTTATTGAGACAGGTTTTTTGGGTTATCAGGAGTTGTATGCCAAAATCATCAGTATTAAAACAATAAAAGACCTGACAAATTTCAGTTGGTGGATAATGAATCTATAGTATATGAAAGTTTAATTGTAATCATTACATTATGGTAAATAATGAAATTTAACACTATATGCTAATTTTTTGAGAAGGACCTGTACATTTGACTGAACTCGCTACCAAATGCAAATGGTGCTGGAAGGAAGACTGTCACCTGGAGAATTTATAGACCAATACAGTGTGATAGAAATTGGGTATTTGTTTTAGATGCAAACCTCAAAACGTGGGTTTAGTTAATTTTCAATTCACAGCCAAATTTCAATATTTAGTAAAAGACAAAGTTGTATTGTCACCTGCAAGAAACTATCTACGATGCTTAGAAATGGGATATGCAGTTTCCCTTGACATACAATACAATTAGAAAAAGTATAAAAAAAAAGTGATCACTGAAAAGCCTATTATAAGTGGTTACATGTTGGGATGGTTTGTTTAAAAAACAAAACAAAACCGTTTTGAAGGGGCATGGAAGCACAATTCTTGAATATTTCTTTGTTTGGCTTGGCAATGTGGTCTTCCTTAGATAAAACATTTTGATGCTAAGCAGTTCCTTACTTTACAGGGCTTGGTTACTTTTTATGGTAACACACACTGGGCAGGAAGGTCATTGTAATGAAGTAAAACAAAAACCTGAGGCATGAAAGAGAAAGTTAGCAGTTATATGAGATCTCACAGCTCTTTAATATTCCTGCAAATTTGTTCTTTCGAAGTTCTATAGTTGGATAGTAAACAGCCATTTGTTCAATGTTTTTTTCCCTGTTTACGTAAATACAATTGTGCTGCCGAACTGTAAGCAGATAATGGGCCTGCAAAAGACACCCCAGTTTTTAACACAAAATGCCCCATTTTCAGCTCCTTTTTTATGCAGTGTTCCTCTCTGCATTGCTCGTTTGCCGGAGGGGATCTTCATTTCCAATGTTTGTGGCCACTGCGTATGTGTCTTTTGACCTGTTGAGTCATTAAATATTGATTTATCTCCTTGTGAAATGTTTCTATTGTTGTTCTCTACCCTAAGGCATCACTGAGATGGCTGAATAACTTTCTAAGAACTGTAGACTGTTTTTTTTTTTATGTTAATAGCTTTTACTACAAAGTTTGTCATGTGGAGATATGTTTATCAAGAAAAAACTATTAATCAAAAGGTATTTTTTATAACACTGCATTTTAACTTTACTGAGGTCAGCATTGAGCCTCATCCTTAATATTACACACAATATTCATTTATACTTGTGTAAAGTTAAAAAATGAATTAGTCTAATAGAAAGTTAATGTTTTATTGTTCTGCTGATTAAAGTTACAGTGGTCTCAGTTTTCACTATACATACCGTAATCACTGTCAAGGTTTAGAAAATGGGGCTAGAAGCCAAGAAGCCATTGTAACACAACCCCTTCCTTACTTTTCATCAGTAGACTGTTTTGCTTATAAATCCTACATAAAGGTAACACTACAGTAATAAAATAAATAGTTAATAAAAGTTTAAAATATGCACAAATAATTATTAAAAATCAGGGAAATATCAAATACTTAAGCAGGCATGTAAGGGGTAGTGGTGAAAGTTCATATAAAAGTCAATAAATGGAACAATTCATGAGGTTATATATACTACACTCAATACAATATATAATAAGTAAAGTGCCTATGCATAAATATCAGACATTATTGAATATTTTTACACAATATGAAACCTGATCATCAGTGCAATGACCATAATTTACCCTAACCACCACTCACAATGTCCTTGCCCCAAAGCACGTTTTGCAGTCCACTTTCTCAGTTTTTCTTATGAAGAACTGCATACATGTACCAGTATACAGGACTCTACTAAGTGTCATGCAGTGTCTTTACAATACTGCATATGTATTCCACATAATATGACCATTGTGGTAGTCACAGGAACACTTTGCAATTAAGTTTTCAACTGGGTTATTAAAAACATACTGCATAAACCAGTCCAAAGTTATGGAAACAAACATAGCCCTTCTGGCATAACGGGAATAACGAAATAGCATACAGTACAGTCTGTGTGGTTACAGGAATCCACCCGCTGAGAGAGAAAAAAAGAAGCAGCTTTCTTTAAAGGGAACCTGTCACCCCTCAGGCGTTTTTAACTAAAAGAGCCACCTTGTGCAGCACTAATGCTTCATTCTGTCAAGGTGGCTCTTTTAGTTCGGGTCCCTGCAAATGCTGAAATAATCGCTTTTATAATGTGCCCCCTCATACCTGAATTTGTCAGGGGGCCATGTCTTTTCCCCCCTGACACAAACGCCTCCCACCCGTCACTCAGGGCCTCCGTGCGCTGCCTCCATTTCCTTCATGAACGTCCTCGGCGCCTGCACTGTAAGTTGGAAGGGCAGCGAAAACTGCGCATGCCCGAAAAAAAAACTTACAGCGCAGGTGCCGGGGACAGATGGTCTCTGGGCGCTGGCAGCTTCTTCCAGTGTTGAGCGGTCATTGGTACCGCTCATTAAAGTAAGAAATATGCGCTCCACCCCTATGGGAGTGGAGTCGCGTCCATATTCATTACTTTAGTGAGCGGTACCATGTGACCGCTCAACACTGGAAGAAGCTGCCAGCGCCCGGAGACCATCTGTCAGTGAGAAGCAGGGATCGAGCAGGTGAGTATGATGTGACAGCTGCCGCTTCCCCGCCGACCCCCTGGGACAATGACTCGAGAATAAGCCGAGAAGGGCACTTTTACTCCAATAAAATCGGCTGAAAATCTCAGATTATACTCCAGTATATACGGTAAGTGAAAAATAAACCAAAAAAGAAATGGCGCCATTTTCTGAGACCAGTAGCGTCTCCATTTTTCCAGATCTGGGGCTGGTTGATTGCTTATTTCATTGTGCTTCAAGCTGACTTTTTCATTGGTACTATTTTGGGGCAGATACCATGTTTTGAACGCCTGTTATTGCATTTTATTGCTATGTTTCGGTGACCAAAAAATAATAATTCTGGCTCTTTGATTTTTTTTTTCGTTACACCATTTACCTGTTGGATTAATTTAGTTTATATTTTATATATTTTTTTTTAATTTAAATCTTTTTTAAAACTTTTTTTTCTACTTTTTACTTGTTTGAATCGTCCTCTTAGGAGCCCTACTATCTGTAGAAGAAATCATATCTCCAATGAACACCACAGGCCAGCACTCATAGATCTGCGATGACCAGCATTGTCATGGGTCATGCCAACCCGATCGGCGCCCCGCGATCATTTGACAGGGGCACCAATGGGCGGGGTTTGTGAAGCGCTTCCGGCTGGCTCATGCTAAATGCAACTGTCAGTGATTGACACAGCATTTAATATTTTAACTGCCGCAGGTAGATCGCGATTCCACCCGCGGCTGTTAGGGGCACATGGCAAACATAGTAATGTGAGATTGCTTTAACACTAGGACTACTGGACTCGTGACCCTACTGAATGTAGTCATTCTGACTACTGACTTGTTTTCATTTATTTTTAGAGTTTCATTTGTGGTTATTTATTAATAATTATATATTTTTTAATGTATTATTATTGTGAGATCCAACAGTAATGCTTTGGAATGTTTTTTTTCTGATTTTTCATATTTTTCTACAGGAAATAACAAAAGTAAACTAAGTAAAACAATAATAGGCGTTTTACAATCATTTATTAACCCCTTAACGACCGCCGATACGCCTTTTAACGGCGGCCGCTAAGGGTACTTAAACCACAGCACCGTTAATTAACGGCGTTGTGGAAAAAGTGAATAGCGCCCCCCAGGGTCGGATTTTCTCTGGGGTCTCGGTTGCCGGGGGTAGCCGAGACCCCAGAGAACATGATTCGGGGTTTTTTTACCGACCCCCGAGTTGCGATCGCCGGTAACTAACCGTTTATTGGCGATCGCAAAAAAAAAACCAAAAACGCAATCTCCCTTTTAATTTCTCTGTCCTCCGATGTGATCGCACATCAGAGGACAGATAAATGGGGTCCCCGATAGCCCCCCGATACTCACCTGTCTCCCCCGGGGCTCCTCGTGGCTCCCGATGGGTGCCGCCATCTTCTTCCGGCAAAAAAATGGCGGTCGAATGGTACCCGGAGGATCTTTGGGGTCTCGGCTGCCGGGGGGTAGCCGAGACCCCAAAGAACATGATCGGGGTCGGTTCTTACCGACCCCTGTTTTGCGATCGCCGGTAATTAACTGTTTACCGGCGGTCGCAAAAAAAAAAGAAAAAGCGATCGGTAATTCTCTGTCCTCTGATGTGATCACACATCAGAGGACAGAGAAATAGGGGGATTCGGGGACCCTGCTATACTTACCGGTGTCCCTGGGTCCTCCTGCATCCCCTCCTGCCCACCTGCTTCTTCCTATGGAAAGAAAATGGCGGGCGCATGCGCAGTGCGCCTGCTCTCTGCTGCCATCTGCCGGCCGGCAGGAGAGAGGAGTTGGGGCTAAAATTAGGGTTAGGGTTGGGGCTAATTTAGGGTTAGGGTTGGGGCTAAGGTTAGGGTTAGGGCTAGGGTTATAGGCTTCTTTCACACTTGCGTCGGTACGGGGCCGTTGCAATGCGTCGGCCCGATGTACCGACGCACGTTGTGAAAATTGTGCACAACGTGGGCAGCGGATGCAGTTTTTCAATGCATCCGCTGCCCAGTCTATGTCCTGGGGAGGAGGGGGCAGAGTTACGGCCACGCATGAGCAGAAATGGCGGACGCGACGTACAAAAAAAAAGGTTACATTGAACTTTTTTTTGTGACGACGGTCCGCCAAAACACAACGGATCCAGTGCACGACGGACGCGACGTGTGGCCATCCGTCGGCAATACAAGTCTATGGGCAAAAAAGGAATCCTGTGGGCACATTTGCAGGATCCGTTTTTTGTCCAAAATGACGGATTGCGACGGATGCCACATGACGCAAGTGTGAAAGTAGCCTTAGGGTTAGGGTTGGGGCTAAAGTTAGGGCTAGGGTTAGGGTTAAATTTAGGGTTAGGGTTGGGGCTAAATTTAGGGTTAGGGCTAAAGTTAGGGTTAGGGCTAGGGTTGGGACTAATATTAGGGTTAGGGCTAGGGTTAGGGTTGGGGCTAAAGTTAGGGCTAGGGTTGGGGCTAAAGTTAGGGTTAGGGCTAGGGTTGGGGCTACATTTAGGGCTAGGGTTGGGGCTAAAGTTAGGGCTAGGGTTGAGGCTAAAGTTAGGGTTAAAGTTGGGATTGGGGTTTGGATTAGGGTTGGTATTAGGGTTCGGGTTGGCATTAGGGTTACGTTTGGGGTTAAGGTTAGGGTTGGGATTAGGGTTAGGGGTTTATTGGGATTAGGGTTAGGTTTAAGGTTAGGGTTGAGATTAGGATTTAGGGGTGTGTTGGATTTAGGGTTTTGATTAGGGTTATGGTTAGGGTTGAGATTAGGGTTGTTTTGGGGTTAGGGTTGTGATTATCGTTAGGGTTGTGATTAGGATTATGGATCGGGTTGGGATTAGGGTTAGGGGTGTGTTGAGGTTAGGGTTGGAGTTAGAATTGGGGGGTTTCCACTGTTTAGGTACATCAGGGGGTCTCCAAAAATGACAGCCAATTTTGCGCTCAAAAAGTCAAATGGTGCTCCCTCCCTTCTGAGCTCTGCCGTGCGCCCAAACAGTGGTTTACCCCCACATATGGGGCATCAGCGCACTCGGGATAAATTGGACAACAACTTTTGGGGTCCAATTTTTCCTGTTACCCTTGTGAAAATAAAAACTTGGGGGCTAAAAAATCTTTTTTGTGGAGAAAAAAATATTTTTTTATTTTCACGACTCTGCATTATAAACTTCTGTGAAGCTCTTGGGCATTCAAAGTTCTCACCACATATCTAGATAAGTTCCTTGGGGGGTCTAGTTTCCAAAATGGGGTCACTTGTGGGGGGTTTCTACTGTTTAGGTACATCAGGGGCTCTGCAAACGCAACATAATGCCCGCAGACCATTCTATCAAAGTCTGCATTCCAAAACGGCGCTCCTTCCCTTCCGAGCTCTGCCGTGCGCCCAAACAGTGGTTTACCCCAACATATGGGGTACCAGCATACTCAGGACAAATTGGACAACAACTGTTGGGGTCTAATTTCTCTTGTTAGCCTTGTGAAAATAAAAAATTGGGGGCTAAAAAATCTTTTGTGGAAAAAAAATATTTTTTATTTTCACGACTCTGCATTATAAACTTCTGTGAAGCACTTGGTCATTCAAAGTTCTCACCACATATCTAGATAAGTTCCTTGGGGGTTCTAGTTTCCAAAATGGGGTCACTTGTGGGGGGTTTCTACTGTTTAGGCACATCAGGGGCTCTCCAAACGCGACATGACGTCCGATCTCAATTCCAGCCAATTCTACATTGAAAAAGTAAAACGGCACTCCTTCTCTTCCAAGCTCTGTGGTGCGCCCAAACAGTGGTTTACCCCCACATATGGGGTATCGACGTACTCAGGAGAAATTGGACAACAACTTTTGTGGTCTAATTTCTCCTGTTACCCTTGTGAAAATAAGAATTTGTGGGCAAAAAGATCATTTTTGTGTAAACAAATGTGATTTTTTATTTTCACAGCTCTACGTTATAAACTTCTGTGAAGCACTTGGGAGTTCAAAGTGCTCACCACATATCTAGATAAGTTCCTTAAGGGGTCTAGTTTCCAAAATGGTGTCACTTGTGGGGGGTTTTCACTGTTTAGGCACATCAGGGGCTCTCTAAACGTGACATGGCATCCAATCTCAATTCCAGTCAATTCTACATTGAAAAAGTAAAACGGCGCTCCTTCAATTCCAAGCTCTGCGGTGCGCCCAAACAGTGGTTTACCCCCACATATGGGGTATCGGCGTATTCAGGAGAAATTGAAAAACAAAATTTGTGGTAAAATTTCTGTTTTTACACTTGAGAAAATAAAAAAAAAATGGTTCTGAAGTAAAATGTTTGCAAAAAAAAGTTAAATGTAAATTTTTTCCTTCCACATTGTTTCAGTTCCTGTGAAGCACGTAAAGGGTTAATTAACTTCCCGAATGTGGTTTTGAGCACCTTGAGGGGTGCAGTTTTTAGAATGGTGTCACACTTGGTTATTTTCTATCATATAGACCCCTCAAAATGACTTAAAATGTGATGTGGTCCCTAAAAAAAAATGGTGTTATAAAAATGAGAAATTGCTGGTCAACTTTTGACCCTTAACTCCCTAACAAAAAAAAATGTTGTTTCCAAAATTGTGCTGATGTAAAGTAAACATGTGGGAAATGTTATTTATTAACTATTTTGAGTGACATATCTCTGTGATTTAAGGGCATAAAAATACAAATTTTGAAAATTGCAAAATTTTAAAAATTTTCGCCATATTTACGTTTTTTTCATAAATAATCGCAAGTAATATCGAAGAAATGTTACCACTAACATGAAGTACAATATGACACGAAAAAACAATCTCAGAATCAGCGGGATCCGTTAAAGCGTTCCAGGGTTATAACCTCATAAAGTGACAGTGGTCAGAATTGTAAAAATTGGCTCGGTCATTAAGTACCAAATTGGCTCTGTCACTAAGGGGTTAAAGTGCACACATATAAACAACAACTCAAGAACAACCAGCAGAGAAAATGACTACTAGGTCAGTCAGTGCTCCTCCTCAGTACCTGAAGAAGGCCGTTGGGTCGATACCGGTTGTACTTCATAATAACGTTTTATTGAGATTCTGCTCCAATTCTACATTCTACTTCTCCTATAATAATAATTTTTATAATAATAATTTTTATTTATATAGCGCCAACATATTCCGCAGCGCTTTACAACTTATAGAGGGGACTTGTGCAGACAATAGACATTACAGCATAACAGAAATCACAGTTCAAAATAGATACCAGGAGGAATGAGGGCCCTGCTCGCAAGCTTACAAACTATGAGGAAAAGGGGAGACACGGGAGGTGGATGGTAACAATTGCTTTAGTTATTTGGACCAGCCATAGTGTAAGGCTCGGGTGTTCATGTAAAGCTGCATGAACCAGTTAACAGCCTAAGTATGTAGCAGTACAGACACAGAGGGCTATTAACTGCATAAAGTGTATGAGAACACGATGCAAGGAACCTGATTATGTGTTTTGTTTCTTTTTCTATTTTTAATAGG
Organism: Ranitomeya variabilis; assembly: GCF_051348905.1. Lineage (NCBI taxonomy): Eukaryota > Metazoa > Chordata > Amphibia > Anura > Dendrobatidae > Ranitomeya > Ranitomeya variabilis. The sequence goes on from NC_135234.1 coordinate 540,033,791, forward strand.
CCACACAGGGATAGTTAGGTTAATGCGTTGAGGTGGTAGGCCAGTCTGAACAAATGCGTTTTTAGGGCACGCTTAAAACTGTGCGGATTGGGGATTAATCGTATTAACCTAGGTAGTGCATTCCAAAGAATCGGCGCAGCACGTGTAAAGTCTTGGAGACGGGAGTGGGAGGTTCTGATTATTGAGGATGCTAACCTGAGGTCATTAGCGGAGCGGAGGGCAGGGGTAGGGTGGTAGACTGAGACCAGAGAGGAGATGTAGGGTGGTGCTGAGCCATGGAGTGCTTTGTGGATGAGGGTAGTAGTTTTGTACTGGATTCTGGAGTGAATGGGTAGCCAGTGTAATGACTGGCACAAGGTAGAGGCATCGGTGTAACGGTTGGTGAGGAATATGATCCTGGCAGCAGCATTCAGGACAGATTGGAGCGGGGAGAGTTTGGTAAGAGGGAGGCCGATTAGTAGAGCGTTACAATAGTCCAGACGGGAATGAATAAGAGAAACAGTAAGAGTTTTTGCAGAGTCGAAAGTAAGAAAAGGGCGAATTCTAGAAATGTTTTTGAGATGCAGATAAGAAGAGCGAGCCAGTGATCGGATGTGGGGGGTGAATGAAAGCTCGGAATCAAGGATGACCCCAAGGCAGCGGGCATGTTGCTTTGGAGTAATGATTGAACCGCACACGGAGATGGCAATTTCAGGCAAAGGTAGGTTAGTAGAGGGAGAGAACACGAGGAGTTCAGTCCTCCTAAAAAGTACGGCATAATTGACCTTCTAAACATTTGTTGATTCGCATTTCAGGCATCGTCTTTCATTTACGGCGGTACATTGCCCACACAAAGACTTACGGCAAGTCATACAATAGCCAACAGATCTATTATTTTTGCATTTTTCTTTTATCTGGCAAAAATTTTTTTGAAGCATCACATCTGAAGATGTAGCAACTTGGGACATGTCACCGTTTCCCCTAGATATAACATAAGGACCACTCAACTCTGTAACAAGCTTTTGCAAAAATGCCTTGCGTGACATTTTTTCGGGGGTCATCTCCTTGTATACTATCCAATTATTTATACCCGCTAAGTCTAAGGTATTTTCAAATGCGTGAACAGGCCATCTCCTAGTACATGTTCTTGTGGTGTATTTGCGTGCCCATCTGATCTACTACATCTACTCCATATTTTGTTTCATTATAAAACTTTACTTTTTATGGAGTTTTTTTAGCAGATTCAGAAGCAACAAGAACATCGGGATGGACGGAACTCTAAATTGTCACCAGTAACATATCCCTGCTGTTCTGTTCGCTACCACTATACAAATATAATGTTCGTTCATTTTTGACTGGACCTATAAAAGTCTTGATGTTTTAGCTAATTTATACATTTTTTCGCAGAATTATACTGTATGTGAACATGGTTGATCATAAACAAAAGAAAAATGAAAAAAAAACTCGTAATTTTTATCGTTTTCGCGTCATAAACCATTACATTGCATTATTGCTATATTCATGCATTGCCCATTTGCAGATAAAAAAATATTCTTTCTAGCTGTAAACTATAACTAATAACATCAAGCTGTATGCAAATAGTTTTTCCCCCAAAAAAATTGCTCCTTCAGACTATAGAGTACAAAATAATCGAATAATATGACAATAAAATGTTGTATCTGCTATATACTTGTATGAGTTTTTTTAGCTCTTAGGGTATGTGCACACGTCAGCATTTCTTGCAGAAATTTCCTGAAGAAAACCGGAAATTTTCTGCAAGAAATCCGCTTTTTTTTTTTGCGTTTTTTTCCCGTTTTTTTAGCATTTTGCAAGCGAAATTAGCTTGCAGAATGCTAAAGTTTTCCAAGCGATCTGTAGCATCGCTTGGAAAACTGACTGACAGGTTGGTCACACTTGTCAAACATAGTGTTTGACAAGTGTGACCAACTTTTTACTATAGATGCTGCTTATGCAGCATCAATAGTAAAAAGATGATATGTTAAAAATAATAAAAAAATAAAAAAATGGTTATACTCACCTTCTGCAGACAGCTGATCTCCTCAGCTGCGTCCGTTCCTATAGATGGTGTGTGCAGGACCTTCGATGACGTCGCGGTCACGTGACCGCGACATCATCGCGGTCATGTGACCGCGACGTCATCGCAGGTCCTTCACCACACCATCTATAGGAACGGAAGCGGCAGCATGCACCGCTGAGAGGCGGGAAGACTCCGGGGGCCATCGAAGGTGAGTATATGACTATTTTTTATTTTAATTTTTTTTTTTTTTTTACCAATTATACGGTGCCCAGTCCGTGGAGGAGAGTCTCCTCTCCTCCACCCTGGGTACCAACCGCACATGATCTGCTTACTTCCCGCATGGTGGGCATAGCCACATGCGGAAAGTAAGCAGATCAATGCATTCCTAGGTGTGCGGAATCCCCGCAATTCCGCAAATTTAATGAACATGTTGCTTTTTTTTCCGCGATGCGATTTTTTTGCGGAAAAAAATGCAACATTTGCACAAGAAATGCGGAATACACTTAAAATAATGGGAGGCATATGTAAGCGTTTTTTTCGCGCTTTTATAGCGAAAAAACGCAAAAAAAATGCAAAAAATATTGAACTTGTGCACATGGCCTTATGTCTGCATGTGTTCTCTTTGTCTCTTCAGCTGAACTGAAAGTAAACTTACTATCCAGACTACTGTCTACTGCTAGGACCAGAGAAAAACAACACCCTTCTTTAGCATAAGATAAGAGCCTACAGTATTACAAACAAGCTCTTTTCAGTTCAGCATTACACAGTAAGGCCATGTGCACACGTTCAGGATTTTTCAAGTTTTTTTCGCGATAAAAACGCGAAAAAAACCGCTTACATATGCCTCCTATTATTTACAGGGTATTCCGCATTTTTTGTGCAAATGTTGCATTTTTTAACGCGAAAAAATCGCATCGCGGAAAAAAAAGCAACATGTTCATTAAAAATGCAGAATTGGGATTCAGCACACCTAGGAGTGCATTGATCTGCTTACTTCCCGCACGGGGCTATGCCCACCATGCGGGAAGTAAGCAGATTATGTGCGGTTGGTACCCAGGGTGGAGGAGAGGAGACTCTCCTCCACGGACTGGGCACCATATAATTGGTAAAAAAAAGAATTAAAATAAAAAATAGTCATATACTCACCCTCTGATGGCCCCCGAAGTGTTCCCGCCTCTCCGGTGCATGCTCTCTCTTCCGTTCCTATAGATGGTGTGGTTCAGGACCTGTGATGACGTCGCTGTCTTGTGATTGATTGCGTGACCGCTCATGTGACTCACGCGACCAATCACAAGCCGCGACGTCATCGAAGGTCCTGAACCACACCGGCATCTATAGGAACGGACGCCGCTGAGGAGATTGGCTGTCTGCAGAGGGTGAGTATAACCATTTTTTTATTTTTTTTATTTTTTTTAAACATTCTATCTTTTACTATAGATGCTGCATAAGCAGCATCTATAGTAAAAAGTTGGTCACACTTGTCAAACAGTATGTTTGACAAGTGTGACCAACTTGTCAGTCAGTTTTCCAAGCGATGCTACAGATCGCTTGGAAAACCTTAGCATTCTGCAAGCTAATTACTCTTGCAGAATGCTAAAAAAAAAACGCGAAAAAAACGGAAAAAAAATGCAAAAAAAAAAAAGCGGATTTCTTGCAGAAAATTTCCGGTTTTCTTCAGGAAATTTCTGCAAGAAATCCGGACGTGTGCACATACCCTAATAGAACCAGGTAACACAAGGAAAATGTGAAAAGTTGACATCTGAATTGAACTACATCTATATGAACATCAGGGCAAATAAGATACATTGAAAAAATTATGCACAAAACTTTACAGCAACATTTAGTGACAAAAGGACAGCAAAATATAGTAGGTAGTCAAAATGACTACATTTAGTAGTTAAAGGTAAATTTTGAAAAAAACGCGCTATTTTTTCACCAAAATTATTTGTCACAAAATCTTTTTTCACATCCTATTTGAGGAAAAGTCACCGAGTCTCAAGCCGGAATTCCGAAAAATGTAGTCACAGAAGAGAAATAAAAAGTGCAAGTAGTCAAAATGACTATACCAGTAGTCCTTTTGTTAACGTAGTTATTAAGGTTGAAGGAAGACTTTAAGTCCATCTATTTCAACCCATATCCTAACCTAACATGCCCTAACATGTTGATCCATAAGAAGACAAAAAAAAAAAACATGTGGCAAAGAGTAAGCTCCACATTGGGGAAAAAAATTCCTTCCCGACTCCACGTGTGCCAGTAAAGATGTGGGCTCCGCACCGAAACCCGCATTGAAGGGACGGAAAAGACCTATGACGTACCTACAGTGGGGGAAATAAAGTATTTTATCCCGTGCTGATTTTGTAAGTTTGCCCACTGACAAAGACATGAACAGTCTATAATTTTAAGGGTAGGTTAATTTTAACATTGAGAGATAGAATATCAAAGATAAAATCCAGAAAATAACATTGTATAAATTATATAAATTTATTTGCATTTTGCAGTGAGAAATAAGCATTTGATCCCCCCTGGCATACAAGACTATATACTTGGTGGCAAAACCCTTGTTGGCAAACACAACAGTCAGATATTTTTTGTAGTTGATGATGAGATTTGCGCACATGTCAGGTGGTATTTTGGTCCACTCCTCTTTGCAGATCATCTCTAAATCATTAAGATTTTGAGGCTGTCGCTTGGCAACTCGGAGCTTCAACTTCCTCCATAAGTTTTCTATGGGATTAAGGTCTGGAGACTGGCTAGGCTACTCCATAACCTTAATATGTTTCTTTTTGTGCCACTCCTTTGTTGCCTTAGCTGTATGTTTTGGGTCATTGTCTTGCTGGAAGACCCAGCCACGACCCACTTTTAATGTCCTGGCGGAGGGAAGGAGATTGTCACTCAGAATTGTACCGTGCATGGCTCCATCCATTCTCCCATTGATGCGGTGAAGTAGTCCTGTGCCCTTAGCAGAGAAACACCCCCAAAAGATAATGTTTCCACCTCCATGCTTGACAATGGGGACGGTGTTCTTTGGGTCATAGGCAGCGTTTCTCTTCCTCCAAACACAGCGAGTTGAGTTAATGCCAAAGACCTCAATTTTTGACTCATGTGGCCACAGCACGTTCTCCTAATCACTCACAGAATCATCCAGAATTTCTTGGTGACTTGCTGGTCCCAGCTGCCTTGAGATCATGAACAAGATCCCCCCCGTGTAGTTTTAGGCTGATTTCATTCCTCATGATCAAGGTTACCCCACGAGGTGAGATTATACATAGTGCCCCAGATCGATGTCAATTGACAGTCATTTTGTATTTTTTCCATTTTCATATTATTGCACCAACAGTTGTGTCCATCTCACCCAGCGTCTTACTTATGGTTTTGTAGCCCATTCCAGCTTTGTGCAGATCTATGATCTTGTCCCTGACATCCTTATAAAGCTCTTTGGTCTTGCCCATGTGTAGAGGTTAGAGTCTGACTATATGGGCAGGAGTCTTTTATAAAGGTGACTATGTAAGACAGCTGTCTTTAATGCAGTTGACGAGTTGATTAGGAACGTCTTAACTGGTCTGTAGGAGCCAGAACTGTTAATGGTTGGTAGGGGATCAAATACTTACTTTTTACTGCAAAATGCAAATATATATAATTTATACAATGTGATTTTCTGGATTTTATTTTTGATATATTATCTCTCAATGTAAAAATTACCTACCCTTAAAATTATAGATTTGTCATGTCTTTGACAGTGGGCAAAACTTATAAAATCAGCAAGGGATCAAATACTTATTTCCCCCATTGTATATGTCATAGGTAATGAAGGGATTAAAACACAGCAAAAAAAGAAATGCTGCATGTGAACATAGCCTTAGGAAAATCTTTTGTTCTGGTGGAGAGAACTTTATTACATGATTTCATTAGGATTTGGAATGTTAAACACTTGGCTTTCTGTAAATGAAAACATTCTCTGTCTGAACCTTTTGAGTCATAGCTGCTGTTCCAGTAAAGGAAGATGCACTTCGAAGTTTTTACAAGGCAAATTCTTCCTATACTGCTTTTCTGTAACAGGCAAGAATAAGATGAGGTTTCTCGTTGCTATTCAATATGCCACACTATCTCATCTTCAAAGCGCTAGCTGTTATACAGATGAAAATAAGAAACACTTTGATTTATTTTAAATTAGCATTCAGGAACAATACAAAGTGCCCTTATGAGTGCATCAGTGCTCCACATCATCACTTTCAATATAAGATTACATCCCCCACTGAGAAAGAAATCAGCCTCAAAAAGCCTTTTTATTATATTGTATATATTTATTCAATATAAGTGTGTTCAAGTGACAGGCGGAGATCCCAAGGGTATGAGCATGTCCCATTTTTTTTAAAGTCTGTTGTGTTAACTCTTGAAACTACAAACCCCAAATCTTTTGTTTTACTTGACAGTGTATTTTATATTTTCAGCTGTTAGCTTTACTTATGAGATGGTGGTATGATTACCTATCATTATTATGTATGCACAACTGTGTTTAAGATGCGATCCGTAACAATGTATGCTTGCTACAGTATTATCTGCAGGGAATGACGTCACTGAGTAGTGTGGGGCTTGGAGGTGTACCACAGAATTATATGTTGAGTGTAAAGTTATTGTAACACATCAGGTGCCAAAACAGCAGCACCTAAATAAAGAAGAAATGAATGAAATGACGGTTGGGAACCTTGTGATTGTGCCTATCTATTCATCCCAATATTTATTTCTATGCTGTGTTAAATATTTGAAAAAAAAAAATACTTTAGTGATGTATGTATGTGTGTAATAAATGAAGACCATATTGGCAAAGCAAAAATATATAGTGACATTGATAGAGATTTCGGATGCTTTTTAGCTTTGCTGTCATCTGTGTCTAGGTAAATCCCAATTAAATAGTACAAAATGATTTATTGGCATAGAATAATATCATTGTGAAACGTAAATGGTCCCCTCGATAAATTACTTAGTCTGTAATCGGTTAGTGAGTTTCTTAACTACCCAAGCTAACTCTATGAATTAAACATATTGAATAAGAAAATGACGGGGCATAAAAATGAAAGGAATGAAAGAGAGAAACACCGATACAGGAAAAAGAAATCGGTTTACTTCGAGGATGAAGACCGGTTTCAATTATCTCCTGTGGGTTTTATGGACACATAAAGCATCTTTTTCCCATCAAAGCTATACTGTTGTAAGCAATAAAATGTTTACTGGCTGGAAAATGAATTCTATAGAACGGAGTCCATACTCTTGAATGATAAAAGCACATATTTCCAATACGTTTTCTTAAGCACTTTCAACCATTCTTCTTAGGCTTCCTCAGGTGACATGACCTCCTACTAAACATCTGTCACACTTGTTCACTTGACTCAAAATAATAATCCTATGTGAGAAGCAGGATCAATTCATGAGGCATATTGCAAACTCGCTAATAATTCAGACTGAAGTGACAGCTCTTTAGACATGTGTTCTGCAAACAACAGTAAACCACCTGAGACCAGAAAGTACAGGATATGAGCTACTTATAGGAATTCTGGTCTAGTCCACAAGAATTGCAGGAAAACTTCACGTTCTGTTATTTTTCTGTGTAAAACTTCCCTTTGATGTTTGTTATGGATTAAACACTGATACCTAAAACAAAAAAACTTTGAAGGCAGGTTATCCTCTCAAACAGCGCCCTTATGTTTCCAAGTGAATTGCTTCCCTTTCCTAACATTTTTTGCAACCATTGTCTCAAGGAGGTTTTGAAAAAAATGTGATCGTCGGCCGTTGAAACCATAAAATGTGTTATGCTTTCTTTTTTCTTTAATCAAGTGAAATGTTATCATAGGGTAATATATGGCCAGGTATGTTACATATGTCAGATTATTTTTGCTGGAGTATAGCATGTTTAATTATACAATATTCCCTGCCTTAAGAAAGTACAGTGTGTGCATGAAGTTCACTTAAAGAGGTTGTCCAGTACTCAGAAAACTCTTCCCTCAATCATTATATGTACTGTATGTAAAATAATAGCACCTTATACTCGCATGCGTTTCTGTCCCTACAATGACGGTACTAGATCTTCCAGGGCTCATGAGACATTGTCTTGTGAGTGCTGCAGCCAAACAGTTGGGGCTTCACTATCACTTCCCTTGGATGTAACTGACATCCCCGGGAGGTCAGAGAGCAGCAGCTCTCACTTCTTCTAGGTGTCAGTTTAGCCCCTGGGAAGTGAGAGTTAAGCCGCCACTGATTGACTGCAGGACTCACCGTGACACAACGCTGTCACACCAGCCCCAGAGAGCCACTGCCAACATCATCATAACAAAAAAAAGTAAATTATTACATGACCATTAGTTAACCAACCAAATTATTTAAACCCCTTCACGACCTGTGACATATAGGTACGTCACAAGTTGTTTCCCGACATTGGATGGTGGCTGCGGTGCGGGATCAATCCATGGCTGTTAACATGTTAAATGCCGTTCTTAATCTGACAGTGGCATTTAACTCCCTTTTACAAATTCCGCCCATCACAACTGGGGGTCTGCAGAAGAACCCCGTGCTTGTCGCTGAAAATCTCCTATGAACGCCGGCCCATGGCTGAAGCCCTGCAATGTGTAGCACAAGTGATCAGAAGATCACAACTTCAAGTCTCCTAAGGACACTATTGAAGCAAGTAAAAAGTAGAAAAATATGTTTATAAAGGGAATCTGTCACATCATTTTTCGCATATAAGCTGCGGCCACCGCCATTAGGGGCTTATCTACAGAATTCTATAATGCTGTAGATAAGCCCCCGATGTAACCTGAAAGATAAGAAAAACAAGTTAGATTATACTAACCCAGGGGCGGTCCGGGTCCAATGGGCGTTGCAGGTCTGGGTCCGGCGCCTCCCATCTTCATACGATGACGTCCTCTTCCTTGCTTCTGTCGCTACTCCTACGCAGGGGTAATTCTCTGCCCTGTTGAGGGCAGAGCAAAGTACTGCAGTGCGCAGGCGCCGAGCCTCTCTGACCTTTCCCGATGCCTGCGCACTGCAGTACTTTACGCTGCCCTCAACAGGGCAGAGAATTACCCCTGCGTAGGAGTAGCGACAGAAGCAAGGAAGAGGACGTCATCGTATGAAGATGGGAGGCGCCGGACCTGGACATGCGACCCGGACCGCCCCTGGGTGAGTATAATCTAACATATTTTTCAGGTTACATCGGGGGCTTATCTACATTACAGAATGCTGTAGATGTATCAAAATATAAATTGGTAATCGGCGTAACGAGAAAAAAATCTAATTGCCAGAATTACCCTTTTTTGGTCGCCGCAACATTGCAATAATAGCCAATCAAAACATCGCATCTACCCCAAAATGGTGTCAATAAAAACGTCAGCAGAGGACACAAAAATTATGCCCTCACCCAGATACCGAAAAATTGCGACGCTATGGGCCTTGTAAATTGTGAAATTGCACTTTTTTTTTCCAGTTCACTTAGAATTTTTTTTCCCATTTTCAAGTACATTATGTGGTAAAATCAATGATAATGTTCAAAAGTACAACTTGTCCCACAAAAAACAAGCCCTCATACTGCTATAATGACGTAAAAATAAAAAATTTATGACTCTGAGGAAAAAGGTAGTAATAACAAGGAAAATAGAAAAACTGAAAATCCCAAAGTCGTGAAGTATTTAAGGAGGTTTTTTTCCTACCCTTTTGGGATTTTGAAAAATTTTGTGCCAAAAAAAAAATCCACACAAAGTCCACTAGATTCTTCTTTTCTCTTTTGTTTTGTATTTTGCTTTGCTTCCTGGACCATTGTGGGTCCCCTGTTATACACCTCTTTGTCTACATGTCATAGCTCTATATATTTTCTGTATTCACAACAATTCACATTGTGCTTAGAGATGGTAACTTGGCCAACTCCAGCAATGCCGACTACACCTCCATCCAATATAAGTGATGGAAAAAAAAAGTTCTGACCCAGTTCACCCTTATGGCATTATGAGGGCCAAATAAATATGTAAAAAAAAAACCTAGACGCTCAACAATCCATGCAGACACATGGAGAAATTGTATATAATCTCTCCAGAATGGAAAGGGTAAATCCAGCAGTGGAAAAGAGGTTTATTTAGTCCGGTTAAAAAAATGCCATATAAGCATTTGCAAGGTCAGATGCTGACAGTGAAGGGGTCCTCTTGTGCAGGACTTGTCTGGGCTCGACTCTCAGCTCCCACCTGCTCATACACATGTACATGCATATTCACATTAGGCATACGCATAATATGCACACAGTAATACGTTACTCGCACATTTACACATTACGCATGCATATACATAGTACAAACATGCAAACCTGCATATTTACTACACACTGCACATGGATATACACCATGAAACAATTTTTTTTGTTCTTTCATATATAGTTTTAACAACCATAACTTTTTTATGTTTATATATGCTTTACTATGAGGTCTCTTTTTGCAAGACGAGTTGTAGAGTTTTTTAAGTGTCATTTTGAAGGTAAGTGATGTCATTTGTATTAGACCTCATTCATACATCAGAGTTTTTCACATGCGTAAAAAAAATTGTCATTGTTTTGGGTCTGTGTGTCATCAGTGATTTTCATGTACGTATAAATAAATGACAAAGCTTCTTCTATCCTTTGCAACGTTAAATACGGACAGTACATGGCATCTGTTTGTGCCTTTCACGGACCCATAGATTTGTGTTAACAATTTTCATCTGTGCTGCTGGAAAAAAAAGGGACATGTCTCCATTATTTTTGCATGGATAAAAAAAAACAGATACCGTATGTGAATAGCAGCATAGTTTATGATGGGTGCATGTTCTCTCTGTGAAGTTTATGGATAGAATACGTATGTGCAACACGGACATCTGAATGAGTGTAGGTGTGCAGATTCATTGATGCAGGCTTATTGGGGGGATTGCACTAAGATAAGAAAATGAATTTCATGACTTGCACCATATTTGCATTTTAGACACTTTCTGCTCCTTGGTTAAATTAAATCGTATCATCAAAAAATGCGCTTAAGTTTTGACAAAAATTTCTGGCATAAAGTCAGCCAACTAAATAGGACGTGTAGACTTAAACAGTCTAAGGATGCATTAACAGCATGAACCTCTTATAAATTTGGCACAATTTGAGATTGGTTTATAAATATGCCCTACTGTGTTTGAACTCTGCAACATCTGTAAAAAGGAGTCTTTATGTATGTGATGCCCGCTAAGTTAATGCATGTAGTGAGGAGGCAGGAAGAAAAGACAAGCACATCAACACAAGGGACATTCTCTAAAGACCTGAAAAAACACAAGATATCATTTATTTAACCTGCGTGAGAGCAAGAAAAAAGATATACCGTAGCTATATATATATATATATATTTTTTTTTTTTATTTTTTTTCATGTAACGTTGCCTTAAGAGTCAGGTCTAGTAAAGCTTGTTTATTAGGGTCCAAAAAACTTTCAGGCCTGTCAAAGCTGAGAATATTTTGCATTAAAATAATTCACTGCACTTGGTTAATGAGGTACTTCATGAAGATAAAGTATTCTAACCCTGACAGTATCTGCTATTGAATTTGATGGTGGAGTAGCTCCTCAGTGCTCACCCTCCTTTCTGGAATGTTATGTTAAAGTTTAGGGGGCTTAGGCTGCTCCTGGCTTCTTATAACAGCTAGTCCACTGATAGCATCTCCTTAAATGGGTAGCAAAATCTGGGGGCAGGCCACATACCCTGATCTGTGATGTGAAGTCCCAGAATGGAGGGGGAGCACTGAGGAGCTGCTGCACTGTTACAGCGTATAGCAGGTATTATCAAAATTAGAAAAAAAAACACTATGGATGTTATTTTTTTAGTTTATGACGGTATGTCCAAGAGAATAGTCATAGCAATGGACACTGCAATCACCTGATGACAGATGACTCCTACTCCTGACTGGAAGGAAACTAATTTAAGTGTTTCAATCTGGAGGGATGCAATGCAATATCTGGGTGCTAATGGGCTGCCTAGGCCTGCTACACTGATATAGTATTGTAATGTACTTTACAGGCAATCAAATTATTGGAGGTTAAGTCTACTAGAGAACTAAAAGGATGAAAAAAAAAGTTTAAAAATTAAAAAATATTTTTAAAAAACTATTTTGATATGAGAATAAAAAAGTATAAGCATAACAATTTGTCGATGTCAGGAAGGACTTACATGTAGAGAAACCGAAGATCTTAAAAGCATTTGCACACAAATATTTGTGTGAATTTTTGATGTTGCCAATATACGGTACCATCCAGATTGGCTCTTTTGGGTAGTTGGCATATGTCTGCAATATTATCAATAGCCAGTGCACTTTATTTTTATTCAGGACTTCTATGATTGGCCACATAGCTTGGCATTACAAGCCTAGGTGTGGATGTATCATTTATTTAATAGTAGCCCCTAACAGTAGCTTGTAGACCTGCTCAATCAGTAATCTTCTGTTTGTGACACACAGTATATATTGAGGCTAATTAGTTACTGTCAAATGACCCAGTAAATCCTGCAAAACTTTTCTTGCGACCTAGCAGAGTTAATTTCTATGAAATATACTTTAATTTCAAGCCTAATTGTAAAAAGTGTAATTACGTATAACCGTAGATTCTCACTTGAGGAAAAATTATTACAGATGTCTTTCACAGGAAGTGTGATAAAAAGGCACATACACACCACAAAAAGGAATGTTTTTGTAGCTAACTTCAGAGTGCTAGTGTTGCTGTTTGTAGTTTGATATTCATGAAGAGCATCTTTCTTTCTGGAGAGTCGCTCAGTCTTAACTATTCCATGCCTTTCGGTTCCACTGGGAGACTTAACTTTCAGAGGGTCAGGAAATCCCCGTGTTCTATCCCTTGGGTTGCACCAAACACTACACATGAAAAAGTTTGAGATATGTGATATGGTTTTAGTTTGACAATTCTAAAACAAAACGAAGAGGTCACAACACAGACAAATGATTCTTTTAAAGCTATTTTAAGAAATGTTAGTACATTAGCATGCTTTTACAATTCAAATGTGAATAACCTGATTACATTGTGCCTCCTGGAATACGGACAATTGCTAAGTGTAGAGGTAATGTACAGTGTGAACAAAAACATTCTTTAATTTAGAGTTTCACTTGGTCTAATCATAGTAATCAGCATTCTCATTTATGTTATATTGTTGAGTTGCTTTATATAAATAATTGTCCCAACCATTGTTTCTACTGTATTTTATCACTTATGTGAATGAATATGCAAAGGAAACCATTGACAGTATTCACAACATTAGTAAAGATGGTGCGGTACTATTATGACAATTTCCAATGTCACCTTTCCCTAACTGTTTTTTTTTTTTTAAAGCACCACTCCAGTGTTTGTTTTTCTTTATTTCACCGCTGGAGTGGTGCTTAAAATCCAATTTCCCTGTCTTATACTCACCTTCCAGCGTTTTCATCTGTTTTAACTGGCAAAACCCCCCCCCCCCCCATCTTTCTTCTGCAGTTTCTGACCTGCTGGTTGCTCCAGTGGTTTATGGAGAGGTCACTAATCAGTGTAGGTCTATGAGAGCCTCATTCTGTCCTCGTTCTTGCTCTCAGAGACTTGTATTGAGAGCTTTGTGATGTAGGTTCCGACTTCCGGCTACTCTGAAGCTGCGCTCACAAGATGGCGCCTTGGGACTGGACTGGTACAAAAAACGGTGAAGATGACCCCAGAGGGTGAGTATATGACTGGGGACTTATGTTTAAAGCACCACTCGAGAGGGGAAAAAAAAATAACAGCTGGAGTGGTGCTTTAATCCCTTTCCAACGTGGTACCTGCACCCTGGTACTTATTAACGCGGGATGGATTATTATGTCAATGCGATTGTTGGCGCACACAGGCTGTGTGTGCTCGATCACTGCCAGGTGTCAGCTGACAGTTGGCACTAAGTGCCAGGAGAGGTCCTGCACCACTCCCAGCCCTTTAACCCCCTAAATGCTGCAATCAATCTCGATCGCAGCATTTCGGAAGCCAGCACAGGGATGAAAGCCCCCTTTGCCCTGGGATCGAAGACCCCGCGTGTTAGGGGTCGAGTTCCCGCCTCTGCACAGGGGGAATCTCGGGCCATCTCCGCTGCGGTCTCCCATTCTTCTCCTGCCGCAGTGGAGCGTGCTCAGCGGAGACGTCGGTCCCAGCGTTTCGCTCAGTCTGACTCTGTACAAAGAGTTACTGCTGCTTTTCCTGCTTCTGCCATTGAAGTTGGTGCTGGGCAGCGGCGAGCAGACGCTTCTGGGACTAAGTCCTGCTTTTCTCGTTCTGAGCGTGCCCAGAGTAAGATCTCTCAGTGGAGATCGAGGGTCACATGATCAGATACACCAGCTAAGGCCATTGGTCCTTCAGGAAGGTCCTGTAGGTGCTCACGCTCTGTGGCAGCCTCTCATTGGTCCTTCTAGGAAGGTCCTGTACGTGCTGCAACTATTTAAGGCTCGAAAGGCCGCACGGCCATGCGCTAGTATTGTTGTATGTTATGTGCTTTGCGCCAGTGTGGTCATGTGTGTTTGTGTTCAGGGACCCGGCTGAAATAAGCCCCTAGAATGCTGGCACCTCCAGCGTGGAGATTTTGTGTGCATGTATGACCACTGACTGCTCTCAGTTGGGTAGTTAGCCTGTGCCACTGTGAAGTCAAACAGTGCGCAGTGCTTTGAGTTCACGGCTACTCTGTGAAGTAACAGAGTTAGCTCATACCGCCATATAGTTCCGCCGTTTGCTAGCAGCAGGTTCTCCTGCACGGTGGACCCCGGGCTGCGAAAGCATCAATTATAATAAAACCTCTATATTTACTCGGTGCGTTCCGCTAGCCCTAACACCGCGTTGTCACGTCCACCATGGTGACCTGATGACATCCGGGTCACCAGAGCTAGGAAAGTTTTTTGATCATGTGCAGTGGATGATCCGCAAATTTATCTGGCATCCCCATGCTATACAAGCGATCAGCCTGCACCTACAACAAGTTATAGTCCCATAGTGGGACACCTTCAAAAAAATAAAAAAAAAAATAAATAAATAAAACTATATATATTTGGTATTGCCACATCTGGAGCGACCTGACCTATAAAACTGTCCCACTAGTTAACCCCTTTAGTCAACACCATAAAAATAAAAAAAGGCAAAAAATAATGCTTTATCATCATAGCGCTGAGCAAAAAGTGGAATAAAATGCGGTCAAAAAGATGGTTAAAAATAAACATGATACCGCTGAAAACATCATCTTGTCCCTTAAAAAACAAGCCGCCATACAGCTCCATCAGCGGAAAAATAAAAAAGGCTATAGCTCTCAGAATAAAACGATGCAAAAATAATTATTTTTCCTATGAAATAATTTGTGTAAAAGTGCCAAAACATTAAAAAAAATATATAAATTAGGTATCACTGTAATAGTACTACCCGAAGAATAAAGCAGTCTTATTCAGCCTCTCAAAAATTGGAATAGAAAGCGATCAAAAAAAATGTCATGTCTAAAAATGGTACCAATAAAAGCATTTACTCGTCCTGCAGAAACCAAGCCCTTACATGACTCTGTGGGCCAAACTATGGAAAAATTATAGCTCTCCTCAATATATGTTGATGCAAAAAACAGTTTTTTTGCAATAAAAAGCGTCTTTTAGTGTTTGACAGCAGCCATACCAAAAAACCCAATATAAATCTGGTAGAAATAATTGCACCGACCAGAAGAATAAAGTCGTCAAATCACTTATACCGCATGAGAAATGGCGTAAAAAAATAAATAAAACAAATTCTTCACTTGCTGTTGTTTTTTTTTTTCATTCTGCCTCCCAAAGATCGCAGTCAGGCTCGGTGCACATTTATTCTGCACTCTGCGTTGAGCGCTTACATCAGTGTTTCCGTGTAAATTTTTGAAATACGTGATTTATACGGAACTCTCTACAGAAGATTCCCTATAATGAGGCAGATGGAGTCGCTGTGGCGGTCGTCTGACCTCTGATGCCTTCAATGTCCTTTTTAGGATTGCATAAAAGTGCCATCAGCCACAGTCCTTTTCAGAAGTACACAAGACACTGCTAAACAGAGGCCAGACGGAGTCCAGAGTAACTGCTGCCTCATTATAGTGAATGGATCCCTCGGGGGTATCATCTACATCACGTCACTCAGATTTAGATGGAAACCCTAAAGTAAGTGCTCAGCGTAGAGCGCTGGATAAATGTGATTCCAAACATTATGTAAAATATTCCCAATAAAAGCTTCAACTCAATCCACAAACAAAGCAAGATCCCACTCCAGTTTGACAGCTGTCAATGGAAATATAGTGGGCTTCCAAATCACTGGTAATATAAAGGCTCTAGAAAAGCAAAATGGCCCATCACCCTTAAAAGAAATTCAGCAAATTCCCCAAATCCAAATGCCCTCTCTCTTCTGAGCCCCACAGTGTACCAAAACCACATATAGCGTCCACATGTTTGGCATTTCTGAAGCGATGAGAGCCTGCCAAACTTATGGGTACTTGATTCTGGAAATACCTGTGGAGTTAAAATCGTCACTTCACCTGTAGATAAATTCACAAAGGGGTATAAAATCCAAAATTGGGTTACCTGAGGGAGGATTCTGCTCTTCTAGCAATTAGGGGCTCTGTATATGGAGTCTGCAAACTGTTCTAGGAAAATCTGTGCTTCAGGAGGCAAAATAGTAAAAATGTATTTTTTGTATTCACTGCCCAATGGTATAAAATTCTGTGACATACCCGTGGTGTCAATATGATCATTACACCCCTAGATAAATTAATTGAGGTATAGTTTGTAAAATGGGCTCACTTATGGGGGGTTCTGCTGTTCTGGCACCTCATGGGCTCTCCCTGTGGGTCATGGCACCTGCAAACCATAACAGTGAAATCTGGTGCTCCTTGCCATCTGAGCTTTGCACTGTGCCTGAAAAAATATTTCACAATTAACGGAAGGGTATAGGAGTACTTAGGAAAAAATGGACCTCAGTCTGTTGTAAAAAAAAATCCTATTAGCCCTTAGAAAAATTTTAAAACTTGGGGCTAAAACAACATTTTAGTGTTAAAAATGTAATATATTCTTTCTTCACCGCTCAATGGTATAAAATTCTGAGGCACATGTGGTGTCAATATGATCACTGCACCCCTAGATGAATTAATTGGAGAGTGTAGTTTGTAAAATGACATCACATATAGTAGGTTTCTGTTGTTCTGGCACCTCAGGGGCTCTGCCAATACGACATGGCACCCTCAAATCATTCCAGCAAAATCTGAAATCATATATGGCGCCTCTTCCCTTCTGAGCTTTGCACTGTGCCTCAAAAATAGTATTCCCCCACATATGGGGTATCGACGTATTCAGAGAAATTGCACAACAAATGGTGCAATTTCTCGGTACCCTTATGAAAATGCAAAATTTGGGGCCAAAATAAGAGTTTGTGGGGAAAATGTGATTTTAATTTTTTTTTAATTTTCACGGCTCAACGTTACAAACTTCTATGAAGCACCTGGGGGTTCAAAGTTCTCACCACACATCTAAATACATTCCTTGAGGGGTCTAGTTTCCAAAATGTGGTCACTTGTGGAGGATTTCCACTGTTTAGGCACATCAGATCCTCTCCAAATGGGACATGACGTCCGCTAATGATTTCAGGAAATTATATATTCAAAAAAGTCAAATGACGCTCCTTCCCTTCTGCGCCCTGCTGTGCGCCCAAACAGTAGTTGTCTCCCTCAAATGCGATATCGGCGTACTCAGGAGAAATTGCACTACAAATTGTATGATGTAATTTCTCCTGTTACCCTTATGAAAATGCCAAAAAAAAAAAAAGCATCTGGGGGTTCAATGTGCTCACCACACATCTAGATCAGTTCCCTGAGGGGTTTAGTTTCCAAAATGGTGTCACTTGTTGGGGATTTTCTCTGTTTAGACACATCAAATTTTGCATACAAAAAGTCAAATGGCGCTCATTCCCTTCTGAGCTCTGCCGTGCACCCAAACAGTGGTTCTCTCCCTCATGTTGGGTATCGGAATGCTCAGGAGAAATTACACAACAAATTTGGGGGTAATTTTTTTTTCCTGTTTATCAAAATAAAAAAGATGGATCTGAAGTAAATTTTTTGTGAAAAAAAGTTCAATGTTTATTTTTTTCCACATTCCAAAAATTCCTGTGAAGCACCTGAAGGGTTAATAAACTTCTTGAATATAGTTTTGAGCACCTTGAGGGGAGCAATTTTTAGAATGGTGTCACTTTTGGGTATTTTCTATCATTTAGACCCCTCAGAGTGACTTCAAATGTGATATGGTTTTTGTAAATTTTGTTGAAAAAATGAAAAATCGCTGGTCAACTTTTAACCTTTATAACTTCCTAACAAAAATAATTTGGTTCCAAAATTGTGCTGATGTAAAGTAAACATGTGGGAAATGTTATGTATTAACCATTTTTTGTGGCATATCTCTGTGATTTAAGGGCATGAAAATTCAAAGTTTGAAAATTTTCAACATTATTGCCCAATTTCCTTTTTTTTACACATAAATGCAAGTCATATCAAATAAATTTTACCAATGTCATGAAGCACAATGTCATGAAAAAACATTCTCCGAGTCATCGGGATCGGATCCGTTGAAGTGTTCCAGAGTTATTACCTCATAAATAAAGTAACAGTGGTCAGAATTTTAAAAATTGGCCTGGACATTAATGTGCAAACCACCTTAGGGGGTAAATAATTATTTAGCCCCATTACCCCCAAGGGTGGTTTGCACGTTAATGACCGGGCCAATTTTTACAATTCTGACCACTGTCCCTTTATGAGGTTATAACTCTGGAACGCTTCAACGGATCCCAGTGACTCTGACATTGTTTTCTCGTGACATATTGTACTTCATGAAAGTGGTAAAATTTCTTTGATATTACCTGCGTTTATTTGTGAAAAAAATGGAAATTTGGCAAAAATTTTGAAAATTTCGCAATTTTCCAACTTTGAATTTTTATGCCCTTAAATCACAGAGATATGTCACACCAAATACTTAATAAGTAACATTTCCCACATGTCTACTTTACATCAGCACAATTTTGGAACCAACATTTTTTTTTGTTAGGGAGTTGTAAGGGTTATAAGTTGACCAGAAATTTCTCATTTTTACAACACCATTTTTTTTTAGGGACCACATCTCATTTGAAGTCATTTTGAGGGGTCTATATGATAGAAAATACCCAAGTGTGACACCATTCTAAAAACTGCACCCCTTAAGGTGCTCAAAACCACATTCAAGAAGTTTATTAACCCTTCAGGTGTTTCACAGGAATTTTTGGAATGTTTAAATAAAAATGAACATTTAACTTTTCACACAAAATTTATTTCAGCTCCAATTTGTTTTATTTTACCAAGGGTAACAGGAGAAAATGAACCCCAAAAGTTGTTGTACAATTTGTCCTGAGTACGCTGATACCCCATATGTGGGGGTAAACCACTGTTTGGGCGCATGGCAGAGCTTGGAAGGAAAGGAGCGCCATTTTACTTTTCAATGCAAAATTGACTGGAATTGAGATGGGACACCATGTTGCGTTTGGAGAGCCCCTGATGTGCCGAAACATTTAAACCCCCCACAAGTGACACCATTTTGGAAAGTAGACCCCCTAAGGAACTTATCTAGATGTGTGGTGAGCAGTTTGACCCACCAAGTGCTTCACAGAAGTTTATAATGCAGAGCCGTAAAAATAAAAAATCATATTTTTTCACAAAAATTATCTTTTCGCCCCCAATTTTTTATTTTCCCAAGGGTAAGAGAAGAAATTGGACCCCAAAAATTGTTGTGCAATTTGTCCTGAGTACGCTGATACCCCATATGCGGGTGTAAATCACTGTTTGGGCGCATGGCAGAACTCGGAAGGGAAGGAGCGCCATTTGACTTTTCAATGCAAAATTGACTGGAATTGAGATGGGACGCCATGTTGCGTTTGGAGAGCCCCTGATGTGCCTAATCATTGAAACCCCCCACAAGTGACACCATTTTGGAAAGTAGACCCCCTAAGGAACTTATCTATATGTGTTTTGAGAGCTTTGAACCCCCAAGTGTTTCACTACAGTTAACGCAGAGCCGTGAAAATAATTTTTTTTTTTACAAGAATGATTTTTTAGCCCCCAGTTTTGTATTTTCACACGGGTAACAGGATAAATTGGACCCCAATAGTTGTTGTCCAATTTGTCCTGAGTACGCTGATACCCCATATGTGGGGGGGAACCACTGTTTGGGCGCATGGCAGAGCTCGGAAGGGAAGGAGCGCCATTTGGAATGCAGACTTAGATGGATTGGTCTGCAGGCGTCACGTTGCATTTGCAGAGCCCCTGATGTACCCAAACAGTACAAATCTCCCACAAGTGACCCCATATTGGAAACTAGACCTCCCAAGGAACTTATCTAGATGTGTTGTGAGAACTTTGAACCCTCAAGTGTTTCACTACAGTTTATTATGCAGAGCCGTGAAAATAAAAATTCTTTTTTTTTCCCACAAAAATGATTTTTAGCCCCCCAAATTTTTATTTTCCCAAGGATAACAAGAGAACTTGGACCCCAAAAGTTGTTGTCCAATTTGTCCCGAGTACGCTGTTTGTCCCTGTTTGGGCGCATGGGAGAGCTCGGAAGGGAAGGAGCACTGTTACTTTTTCAATGCAGAATTGGCAGGAATTGAGATCGGACTCCATGTCGCGTTTGGAGAGCCCCTGATGTGCCTGAACAGTGGAAATTCCCCAATTCTACCTGAAACCCTGATCCAAACTCACCCCTAACCCTAATCCCAACGGTAACCCTAACCACACCCCTAACCCTGACACACCCCTAACTCTAATCCCAACCCTAATCCCAACCGTAAATGTAATCCAAACCCTAACTTTAGCCCCAACCCTAACTTTAGCCCCAACCCTATCCCTAACTTTAGCTCCAACCCTAACCCCAACCCTAACCCTAGCCATAACCGTAGCCCAAACCCTAATGGGAAAATGGAAATAAATACATTTTTTTTCCCTAACTAAGGGGGTGATGAAGGGGGGTTTGATTTACTTTTATAGCGTTTTTTATAGCGGATTTTTATGATTGGCAGCTGTCACACACTAAACGATGCTTTTTATAGCAAAAAAGTTTTTGCGTCTCCACATTTTGAGACCTATAATTTTTCCATATTTTGGTCCACAGAGTCATGTGAGGTCTTCTTTTTTGCAGGACGAGTTGACGTTTTTATTGGTAACATTTTCGGACACGTGACAGTTTTTGATCGCTTTTTATTCCGATTTTTGTGAGGCAGAATGACCAAAAACCAGCTCTTTGTGAATTTCTTTTGGGGGAGGCGTTTATACCGTTCCACGTTTGGTAAAATTGATAAAGCAGTTTTATTCTTCGGGTCAGTACGATTAAGCGATATCTCATTTATATCATTTTTTT
Organism: Ranitomeya variabilis; assembly: GCF_051348905.1. Taxonomy (NCBI): domain Eukaryota; kingdom Metazoa; phylum Chordata; class Amphibia; order Anura; family Dendrobatidae; genus Ranitomeya; species Ranitomeya variabilis. The sequence continues at coordinate 540,055,248 of NC_135234.1, forward strand.
ATGTTTTGGCGCTTTTATACGATCAAAGCTATTTTATAGAAAAAATAATTATTTTGGCATCACTTTATTCTGAGGACTATAACTTTTTTATTTTTTTGCTTATGATGCTGTATGGCAGCTCGTTTTTTGCGGGACAAGATGGCGTTTTCAGCGGTACCATGGTTATTTATATCCGTCTTTTTGATCGCGTGTTATTCCACTTTTTGTTCGGCAGTATGATAATAAAGTGTTGTTTTTTGCCTCGTTTTTTTTTTTTTTTTCTTACGGTGTTCACTGAAGGGGTTAACTAGTGGGACAGTTTTATAGGTTGGGTCGTTACGGACGCGGCGATACTAAATATGTGTACTTTTATTGTTTTTTTTTATTTAGATAAAGAAATGTATTTATGGGAATAATATATATATTTTTTTTTATTTAGGTATCTTTTTTTTTTTTACACGTGGAATTTTTTTTTTTTACTTTGTCCCAGGGGGGGACATCACAGATTTCTGATCTGACAGTTTGCACAGCACTCTTGTCAGATCAGCGATCTGACTTACAGCGCTGCAGGCTTACCAGCGCCTGCTCTGGACCCGGAAGTAGTCCCTGCAGGACCCGGATGCTGCCCCGCGGCCATTTTAGATCCGGGGCCTGCAGGGATAGGAGGTAAGAGACGCTCGGAGCAACGCGATAACATCGCGTTGCTCCGAGGGTCTCAGGGAAGCCCGCAGGGAGCCCCCTCCCTGCGCGATGCTTCCCTGTACCACCGGAACACTGCGATCATGTTTGATCGTGGTGTGCAGGGGGTTAATGTGCCGGGGGCGGTCTGTGACCGCTCCTGGCACACAGTGGCGGATGTCAGCTGCGATAGTCAGCTGACACCCGGCCGCGATTGGCTGCGCTCCCCCCGTGAGCGCGGCCGATCGCGCTGGACGTACTATCCCGTCGGTGGTCATACGGGCCCACCCCACCTCGACGGGATAGTACGTCAGGTGTCAGAAAGGGGTTAAAAGTTATCTTTTACTTTAAAATATTGGGCTGGAAATGACCTTTTCTTAATCAATATAAGAGGTGTAACCAATGTTTAGAAGCTGAAAGGTGGGACTTGGCCATGAGGCTTGAGCCATAACTCTGAGGCACCAAATGAAGGTTGAAGAATTGAAGAGGAGTTTTTTTTTATCGTGTTTTGATGCAGTTTTTGTGGCAGTTTCATGAGCTACAATAGACATACATAGAAGAGATTCATTTGGTCGTTTTATGGATCCACTCCTCTGACCTTAAAAAATAATTTTAAAAAAATGTTTTGCAACCATTCACATTCTATGTTCACAGCTCTGCATGAGGCAAAGTGTAACCAAAGCTTTAATGTTCATTTCATAAATCAATAATACACATGAAAATAAGCAACTTTGTAATATATCTTATCAGGGAAATTTGCTTCTTTCTCCACCAAAATTGATTAGTCATTATCAGAATTCTCCGTTCTGAGGTAAAGTCTGTATTTCCCTTTACTGGGATAGAAGATGGCCGCTGCTGCTGCTAAGATTCTATGTGTCTAGGAGGGAGAGGAGGAGCGGCTGTCTTCTTAAACTCCTCCCATCTGCTGTCATCTATCTCCGTAATGGGAACATCTTCACTGAATACAGATTCTACCTCAGAATTGTGACTCTTGATAAAGACTGAACAATTCTGTAAGAGAAAGAACCACATTTTCTGACCGTTGCTTTTTTTCATGTGTACTATTGATTTGTGAAATAAAAATTAAAACGACGGTTACACTTTAAAGCCAAGTATGGGGTTATAAGAGATTTATTATTTTTTTTTTCTTAAGAAGATAAAATAAGTATAATTGGCATTTTTGTTAATACAAAGCCATATGGGTACAGAGAATAAAAAGATATCTCCACCTTCTCCGTTCTATCAGTACATGAAAACTGGGGCGCACTCACATGTCATCAGAGTGCGGTTCAATTTTTTTCACAAACCCATAGACCTGTATTACCAATTTTAAGCCGATGCTCAGATCAAAATCGGACATGTCTCGGATTTTTTCTGCTGACCACTTGGTCCAAGGAAAACGGATATGTTACATAGCTGTAGAATATCATAGGTGCAAGTGGTATCTGTGAAAAACCATGGATAGCACTCAGAGGAGAAAATCGGTCGTGTGCACAAGGCCTAACATGGATGATTAGTATACAACCGATTGGGTACTTTAAATTTACTGGCCTCATGCACATTGACTTAGACCCCAACACCAGATTCACAGTCAAAGTAGTTTAAAATAGTAAAGAGAATGAATTTAGAACACTTTCCTTCCAAATCTTTACAGAACAAGGCACCACCATATCATATGTAATAGATCTGCATGTCCCTGTCAACACTATGAAACAGAAACAATTGAGTCCTGCAGTGTGCCATGTTTAATGAGATATTAGGTACATTTACTATAACCCTAAATATTGTAGTTGTGATACATCGTTGCAAAGGTAAAAGCATGGAACAATATGGTTTCCCGCTATAGTACCTTAAAAAAGGTAAAAACAAACTCCCATGAGAAATTAATACACAGTAGTAAAGTGAAGGAATGGTTAAATCAAACTGTTTTAAACCATTCAGTATCTAGAAATTACACATCATTGTAAATTATTTGTATCCTTTGTAATAGTAAGTAAATACCAGAGAATACATCTGTCAATATTGTAGCTGACAGTTTACTGGCACACAATTAGCTTCATTGTGTACATTTTTCTAAAGTTGATTATAATAAAGTGGTTGCTGTATTACAAGTGATAATTTGGGAAGCCTAAATTGCACAATTTGATACAGGTCATTTTAGTTTCTTTTTTGCCTCTGTCGTAGATTGTGAATAAAAAACAACAATGTAAAAGATATGATTATATGTCCTGTGGATTCTCGACAGGACTGTCGAACTGTGTAAAGAATAAGGTATAAGTGCTGTGTCAATGACAATTTGCATTTGCTTGTTCGGCACATGATACATTGTTTCTGATTAGAGTCATTTTATCATCATTATTTAGCGGTTTAAAGCTTTTTTCTGTTGCGGTTTGCATGTTTGGTATCTTTTAGAGACTGGCGTACCCGCTTTATTTTTGAAGCAGAAGATAATTCATGAAAACGCTGGTGGTGTCCGAATTTAAAGAAAATTTTGTTCTGAATCCCTTTCAATTTAGTGCCATAATCTAAACTAATTTCTAATATACTTTCAATAAAAATTCCCTACCTTTCCCTAACTACAATTTTTTTCTTTTTTCCCCCCTGCTACTTCTTTTCTGATGACGCTTCCTGTTGTGAATTTGCTTTTTGCTCCCTCTAGTGGTTACTAGTTTTTTGACTCTGGTTTTTCTGTCATTCCTTTTATCCGCACCTGGGTCGTTAGTTAGGGGTGTTGCTATATAAGCTCCCTAGACCTTCAGTTCAATGCCTGGCAACGTAGTTATCAGAGCTAGTCTGCTGTGCTCTTGTCTACTGATCCTGGTTCCAGTTATATCAGCTAAGTCTGCCTTTTGCTTTTTGCTATTTGTTTTGGTTTTGTATTTTTGTCCAGCTTGTTCCAAATCTATATCCTGACCTTTGCTGGAAGCTCTAGGGGGCTGGTGTTCTCCCCCCGGACCGTTAGACGGTTCGGGGGTTCTTGAATTTCCAGTGTGGATTTTGATAGGGTTTTTGTTGACCATATAAGTTACCTTTCTTTATTCTGCTATCAGTAAGCGGGCCTCTCTGTGCTAAACCTGGTTCATTTCTGTGTTTGTCATTTCCTCTTACCTCACCGTTATTATTTGTGGGGGGCTTCTATCCAGCTTTGGGGTCCCCTTCTCTGGAGGCAAGAAAGGTCTTTTGTTTTCCTCTACTAGGGGTAGCTAGATTCTCCGGCTGGAGCGTGTCATCTAGAATCAACGTAGGAATGATCCCCGGCTACTTCTAGTGTTGGCGTTAGGAGTAGATATATGGTCAACCCAGTTACCACTGCCCTATGAGCTGGATTTTTGTATTCTGCAGACTTCCACGTACCTCTGAGACCCTCGCCATTGGGGTCATAACAGTTTGCCAGGCCAGTATTAAATGTTTAATGCGTTGCAGAAGAGGGATTATAAGAAAGAAGATTCTGAGTTTTTTTTTTTTTTTTTCTTTCTTCTTCCCCTTTACCTCAGAGTGGCTATGCTTGCTGCAGACATGAATGTCCAGACCTTGATTACAAGTGTGGACCAGCTGGCTACTCGTGTGCAGGGCATACAAGACTATGTTATCAGAAATCCTAGGTCAGAACCTAAAATACCGATTCCTGAACTGTTTTCCGGAGACAGGTTTAAGTTTAGGAATTTTGTGAATAATTGTAAATTGTTTTTGTCCCTGAGACCCTGTTCATCTGGAGACTCTGCTCAGCAAGTAAAAATAGTTATTTCGTTCTTACGGGGCGACCCTCAGGATTGGGCTTTTTCGCTGGCGCCAGGAGATCCGGCATTGGCTGATATTGATGCGTTTTTTCTGGCGCTCGGTTTACTTTATGAGGAACCCAATCTTGAGATTCAGGCAGAAAAGGCCTTGCTGGCTATGTCTCAGGGGCAGGACGAGGCTGAAGTGTATTGCCAAAAATTTCGGAAATGGTCCGTGCTGACACATTGGAACGAGTGTGCACTGGCCGCTAATTTTAGAAATGGCCTATCTGAAGCCATTAAGAATGTTATGGTGGGTTTTCCCATTCCCACAGGTCTCAATGATACTATGGCACTGGCTATTCAAATTGACCGGCGGTTGCGGGAGCGCAAAACCGCAAATTCCCTCATGGTGTTGTCTGAACAGACACCTAATTCGGTGCAATGTGATAGAAAAACCGCAAATTCCCTCATGGTGTTGTCTGAACAGACACCTGATTTAATGCAATGTGATAGAATCCTGACTAGAAATGAGCGGAAAATTCATAGACGCCGGAATGGCTTGTGCTACTACTGTGGTGATTCTACACATGTTATCTCAGCATGCTCTAAACGTATAGCTAAGGTTGTTAGTCCTGTCACCGTTGGTAATTTGCAACCTAAATTTATTCTGTCTGTAACTTTGATTTGCTCACTGTCGTCTTATCCTGTTATGGCGTTTGTAGATTCAGGTGCTGCCCTGAGTCTCATGGATCTCTCATTTGCTAAGCACTGTGGTTTTACTCTTGAACCATTAGAAAATCCTATTCCTCTTAGGGGTATTGATGCTACGCCATTGGCAGCAAATAAACCGCAGTATTGGACACAGGTTATCATGTGCATGACTCCTGAACACCGCGAGGTGATACGTTTCCTGGTTTTACATAAAATGCATGATTTGGTTGTTTTAGGGCTGCCATGGTTACAGACCCATAATCCAGTCCTGGACTGGAAGGCTATGTCAGTCTCAAGTTGGGGCTGTCGTGGTATTCATGGGGATTCCCTGCCTGTGTCTATTGCTTCTTCTACGCCTTCGGAAGTTCCGGAGTATTTGTCTGATTATCAGGATGTCTTCAGTGAGTCTGAGTCCAGTGCACTGCCTCCTCATAGGGACTGTGACTGTGCTATAGATTTGATCCCAGGCAGTAAGTTTCCTAAGGGAAGACTGTTTAATCTGTCGGTACCTGAACATACCGCTATGCGTTCATATATCAAGGAGTCTCTGGAGAAAGGACATATTCGTCCGTCTTCTTCCCCCCTTGGTGCGGGATTCTTTTTTGTGGCAAAAAAGGACGGATCTTTGAGACCTTGTATTGATTATCGGCTTTTAAATAAGATCACTGTCAAATTTCAGTATCCTTTACCGCTGTTGTCTGACTTGTTTGCCCGGATTAAAGGTGCCAAGTGGTTCACCAAGATAGACCTTCGTGGTGCGTACAACCTTGTGCGCATTAAGCAAGGTGATGAATGGAAAACCGCATTCAATACGCCCGAAGGTCATTTTGAGTACTTGGTGATGCCTTTTGGGCTCTCCAATGCGCCTTCAGTTTTTCAGTCCTTTATGCATGACATTTTCCGGAAGTATCTGGATAAATTTTTGATTGTTTATCTGGATGATATTTTGGTTTTTTCTGATGATTGGGATTCGCATGTGGAGCAGGTCAGGTTGGTCTTTAAAATTTTGCGTGAAAATTCTTTGTTTGTCAAGGGCTCAAAGTGTCTCTTTGGTGTACAGAAGGTTCCCTTTTTGGGGTTCATTTTTTCCCCTTCTGCTGTGGAGATGGACCCAGTCAAGGTCCGAGCTATTCTTGATTGGACTCAGCCCTCGTCGGTTAAGAGTCTTCAGAAGTTCTTGGGTTTCGCTAACTTCTACCGTCGTTTTATCGCTAATTTTTCTAGCATTGTGAAACCGTTGACGGATATGACCAAGAAGGGCTCCGATGTAGCTAACTGGGCTCCTGCTGCCGTGGAGGCTTTCCAGGAGTTGAAGCGCCGGTTTACTTCGGCGCCTGTTTTGTGCCAGCCCGATGTCTCACTTCCCTTTCAGGTTGAGGTGGATGCTTCAGAGATTGGAGCAGGGGCCGTTTTGTCGCAGAGAGGCCCTGGTTGCTCTGTTATGAAACCTTGTGCCTTTTTCTCCAGGAAGTTTTCGCCTGCCGAGCGAAATTATGATGTGGGCAATCGGGAGTTGTTGGCCATGAAATGGGCATTTGAGGAGTGGCGTCATTGGCTCGAGGGTGCTAAGCATCGTGTGGTGGTCTTGACTGATCACAAAAATCTGATGTATCTCGAGTCTGCTAAACGCCTTAATCCGAGACAGGCCCGCTGGTCATTGTTTTTCTCCCGCTTTGATTTTGTTGTCTCGTATTTACCAGGTTCAAAGAATGTGAAGGCCGATGCTCTTTCTAGGAGCTTTGTGCCTGATGCTCCTGGAGTCGCTGATCCTGTTGGTATTCTTAAAGATGGAGTTATCTTGTCAGCTATTTCTCCGGATCTGCGACGTGTGTTGCAGAGATTTCAGGCTGATAGGCCTGAGTCTTGTCCACCTGACAGACTGTTTGTCCCGGATAAATGGACCAGCAGAGTCATTTCCGAGGTTCATTCCTCGGTGTTGGCAGGTCACCCGGGAATTTTTGGCACCAGAGATCTGGTGGCCAGGTCCTTTTGGTGGCCTTCCTTGTCAAGGGATGTGCGGTCATTTGTGCAGTCCTGTGGGACTTGTGCTCGAGCTAAGCCTTGCTGTTCTCGTGCCAGCGGTTTGCTCTTGCCCTTGCCTGTCCCGAAGAGACCTTGGACACATATCTCCATGGATTTCATTTCTGATCTTCCGCTATCTCAGGGCATGTCCGTTATCTGGGTGATATGTGATCGCTTCTCCAAGATGGTCCATTTGGTTCCTTTGCCTAAGCTGCCTTCCTCTTCCGATCTGGTTCCTGTGTTTTTCCAGAACGTGGTTCGTTTGCACGGCATCCCTGAGAATATTGTGTCAGACAGAGGATCCCAGTTCGTTTCTAGGTTCTGGCGATCCTTTTGTAGTAGGATGGGCATTGATTTGTCGTTTTCGTCTGCTTTCCATCCTCAGACTAATGGACAGACGGAGCGAACCAATCAGACTTTGGAGGCTTATTTGAGGTGTTTTGTCTCTGCTGATCAGGACGATTGGGTGACATTCTTGCCGTTGGCTGAGTTTGCCCTTAATAATCGGGCTAGTTCCGCCACCTTGGTTTCGCCTTTTTTCTGCAACTCTGGTTTCCATCCTCGCTTTTCTTCGGGTCATGTGGAGCCTTCTGACTGTCCTGGGGTGGATTCTGTGGTAGATAGGTTGCAGCGGATCTGGAATCATGTGGTGGACAACTTGAAGTTGTCACAGGAGAGGGCTCAGCGCTTTGCCAACCGCCGCCGCGGTGTGGGTCCCCGACTACGCGTTGGGGATTTGGTATGGCTTTCTTCCCGCTTTGTTCCTATGAAGGTCTCCTCTCCCAAATTTAAACCTCGTTTTATTGGGCCTTACAAGATATTGGAAATCCTTAATCCTGTATCTTTTCGTCTGGATCTTCCTGTGTCGTTTGCTATTCACAATGTATTTCATAGGTCCTTGTTGCGGCGGTACATTGTGCCTGTAGTTCCTTCTGCTGAGCCTCCTGCTCCGGTGTTGGTTGAGGGCGAGTTGGAGTACGTGGTGGAGAAGATCTTGGATTCTCGCCTCTCCAGGCGGAGGCTTCAGTACCTGGTCAAGTGGAAGGGCTATGGTCAGGAGGATAATTCCTGGGTGGTCGCCTCTGATGTTCATGCGGCCGATTTAGTTCGTGCCTTTCATGCCGCTCATCCTGATCGCCCTGGTGGTCGTGGTGAGGGTTCGGTGACCCCTCACTAAGGGGGGGGTACTGTTGTGAATTTGCTTTTTGCTCCCTCTAGTGGTTACTAGTTTTTTGACTCTGGTTTTTCTGTCATTCCTTTTATCCGCACCTGGGTCGTTAGTTAGGGGTGTTGCTATATAAGCTCCCTAGACCTTCAGTTCAATGCCTGGCAACGTAGTTATCAGAGCTAGTCTGCTGTGCTCTTGTCTACTGATCCTGGTTCCAGTTATATCAGCTAAGTCTGCCTTTTGCTTTTTGCTATTTGTTTTGGTTTTGTATTTTTGTCCAGCTTGTTCCAAATCTATATCCTGACCTTTGCTGGAAGCTCTAGGGGGCTGGTGTTCTCCCCCGGACCGTTAGACGGTTCGGGGGTTCTTGAATTTCCAGTGTGGATTTTGATAGGGTTTTTGTTGACCATATAAGTTACCTTTCTTTATTCTGCTATCAGTAAGCGGGCCTCTCTGTGCTAAACCTGGTTCATTTCTGTGTTTGTCATTTCCTCTTACCTCACCGTTATTATTTGTGGGGGGCTTCTATCCAGCTTTGGGGTCCCCTTCTCTGGAGGCAAGAAAGGTCTTTTGTTTTCCTCTACTAGGGGTAGCTAGATTCTCCGGCTGGAGCGTGTCATCTAGAATCAACGTAGGAATGATCCCCGGCTACTTCTAGTGTTGGCGTTAGGAGTAGATATATGGTCAACCCAGTTACCACTGCCCTATGAGCTGGATTTTTGTATTCTGCAGACTTCCACGTACCTCTGAGACCCTCGCCATTGGGGGTCATAACAGCTTCCTTGGAGTATTCCAGTGAATGCTGGGAAACTCGAGCGAAGAGTCATCAGGGTGCCTAGGCTACTGTCACTGCCGCATCCATTGCCCTCTCCCTGAAATGAAGCATCATCAGAGGCGCTAATTTTGGGCGGAGCTAGTCCCTGTGCGATGTGCACAATCACAGCGCGTGCTATGTTGCCAGCTCAGATCAGCAGTGACGAGCCGGCAAAAGAGCAGTGTTACAATAACCGGTGTGCAGAGACCAGTACCTTCACCTGAATGCTCTGTTGTGATACTGCTCTGTTGTCTGCTCCTCACTGCTGATCTGAGCTGGCAACATAACACTCTTTGATTGTGCACAGTGCACAGCGTTCAAGGAATATTCTCAATTCTGAAACTAGCATCACTTATGAAGCTTCGTTTTGGGGAGGGGACATGAGCTGCAGCAGTAACCGCACCCTCTGTCACCTGATGACACTTTGAGTATCCCAGCAGGCACTGGGATTCTCAAAAGAACAGTCATCAGAAAGGAAGTAGGGGGAAAAAGTAGAAAAGCAGTTAGTGTAGTTAGGTAACAGTAGAGAATTTTTAATGCAAGTATATTAGAAATTAGTTTAGATTATGGCACTAAAAAGGTATTTAGAATTAAATTTTCTTTGACTTCGCTCCACCCCTTTAAAGCCTCTTTTCTAATGTCTCTTTGGATATCTTTTGTGGTGGCTCTGCGGACTGTTATTTTTTTATTTTTGTGTATTTTTTTTAAATTCTATATATAACAAAGTAGCGACTTTCAAGCTGAGGCAACTAGAAAAATGGACTGGTCATTTTCGTTTGGCCACATCACGGCTTTCAAAGCCTGAAGCGGTTAAAAGAACTTGCACAAGATGATCATTTCATGGCATTTCATTACTGCTTTTTCTTGTGGTTCCATGCAGAATCCACCTGAAAAAGAACTAAGGTTTGTAAAGAAAGAAAGCATCCACCACATTTTTTCTCTCATCAAGCTGTAACATACAGTTAGGTCCTGAAATATTTGGACAGTCACACAAGTTTTGGAATTTTAGCTGATTATATAACTGTATATTGAATGTTTTCTTAATGTGGGGTTGAAGTGCAGACTCTTAGTTTTAATTTAAAGGGCCACTGTCACCCCCTCCAGCCGTTATGAACTAAAAGAGCCACCTTGTGCAGCAGTAATGCTGCAGTCTAACAAGGTGGCTCTTATAGTTTTTGATTAAGTTATTACCTCAATAAAGCGTTTTGAAAATTGTCCACAAAGACCAGATATTGTACCTGGAGGCGGTCCTAAGCGTCCTGTATGAATCCCCCAACGGCCGTCACTCTTATCTTCAGGGGCGATGGTCGCCGCCCCCTTCGCGCTTTTTCTTCTTAAATCCGGCGCCTGCGCTGTGCGTGCCTGCCTGGGGCAGGCGCAGTCTTCATTGTCGGTCATAGCGCAGATCCAGGGCTCCTGACAGCGGCGGCGGCGGAGCTGTTACCCCAGTGGTGGCCGCTGTCTTCAGGCTCCTCCGGGCGCAGTGCGGTGTTATCCAGCGCTGTACGGTGTTATCCAGCGCTGTACAGGCTCCATGGACGTCACTGCGCTCCAGCAGCTGGAAAACTACAACTCCCAGCATGCCCTGACTGCCAGGTCTATCGGGGGACGCTGGGAAATGTAGTTTTCCTGCAGCTGGTGCAGAACAGACGGCAGAGGCTTGCTGTATTCAGCAACAGGGTGGCCGCACTGCCCGCACAGGTGCAGTCAGGCACCCTGCGTCTGAGTGTGACTCACAATGAACACTGCGCAGGCCCCAGGCAGGCACGCACAGCGCAGGCGCCGGATTTAAGAAGAAACACCGCGAAGGGGGCGGAAACCAGCGCCCCTGAAGAGAAGAGTGACGGCCGTTGGGGGATTCATACAGGACGCTTAGGACCGCCTCCAGGTACAATATCTGGTCTTTGTGGACAATTTTCAAAACGCTTTATTGAGGTAATAACTTAATCAAAAACTAAAAGAGCCACCTTGTTAGACTGCAGCATTACTGCTGCACAAGGTGGCTCTTTTAGTTCATAACGGCTGGAGGGGGTGACAGTGGCCCTTTAAGGTTTTTCACATCCTAATTGAAGTAAGGGTTTAGGAAATACAACTCTTTAATTTTTAAAGGGACCAAAAGTAATTGGACAATTATCTCTAAAGCTCTTTAATGGGCTGCATGGGCTATTTCCTTGTTAATCCATTATCAGGCAGTTTAAAGGTCTGGGGCTGATTCCAGGTGTGGCATTTTTCATTTGAAAACACAACATTCGGTCAAAGGAGGGAAGAGAAATATGCCATCAATAGGCTGAAAAAAAGAGGAAATCCATCAGAGAGATAGCAGAAGTGTTAGAAATGCTCAAATCAACAGATCAGTGCATTCTGCTAAAAAAAAAAAATTAAAGTGCATCGGTGAGCTTGGGTACTTAATAAGGCCTGGATGCCCATGGAAGACATCAGTGGTGGATCATAGAATCCTTTCCACAGTGAAGAAAACCCCTTCACAAAATCCACCCAAGTGAAGACTGTTCTCCAGAAAGTGTTTTGGCATCTAATTCTAACATAAAGAAAACTTTATGAGAGCAAATACAGAGGGTTCACTACAAGGTGCAGACCATTAAACAACCTTAGGGCTCGCTCACACCAGCGTATACATCGGACGGATGCTATCTGAATTTTTCACTTTGAAATCAGATGCCACTCACCCATTTAAGCCTAAGGGTGTGTGGAAAACATCGGACTGCACTGAGATGACAGCCACGTTGCATTTCTTTTTTGATAAGCCAAAGAAAGGCAGCATTTCTATGTTATTTTCCCGTAGTCTAGGAATGATTCTTTCAGTTAATGCAGCACAGGTTTAATTTAAGAATGCCATTGTGTTTAACCAGTGTTCACTTGCATACATACTATTATAAAGTTTACAGACATAGAATTGATTATTAAAATAACTGTGCATAGGAAAAGAATGCGCGAGGAGTGCCGTTCACTGATGTATTTTGTTTTTACTTTGAATCAGTTTTTATTGAATTTTGAAAACACGAACAAACATTTATTGGTTACACAGGACTGTTAAAATAAAGAAACAACAAAACGAGAATGTAACTCATGTCCCAGTAAAATTGCGATCCAATAATAATATACAATAGTCATTGCATATCTAAAACTACGTGCAAAAAAACATATTCACAATAGATAGTAGGATTGTTTCCATGTGAATCAATACATATATTAATGAAAGTTAAACATCCCTTTCCTCCATCTCTAACCATATAGAATTCAGCTATCATTTAAAGGGAACCTGCCACCCCCAAAATCGAAGGTGAGCTAAGCCCACCGGCATCAGGGGCTTATCTACAGCATTCTGGAATGCTGTAGATAAGCCCCCGATGTATCCTGAAAGATGAGAAAAAGAGGTTAGATTATACTTACCCAGGGGCGTTCGCGCTGCTGTCCGGTCCGATGGGTGTCGTGGTCCGATCCAGCGCCTCCGATCTTCTTATGATGACGTCCTCTTCTTGTCTTCACGCTGCAGCTCTGGTGCAGGCGTACTTTGCCCTGTTGAGGGCAGAGCAAAGTGCTGCAGTGCGCAGGCGCCGGGAAAGGTCAGAGAGGCTCAGCGCCTGGGCATTGCAGTACGTTGCTCTGCCCTCAACAGGGCCGACAAAGTACGCCTGCACCGGAGCTGCAGCATGAAGACAAGAAGAGGATGGCATCGTAAGAAGATGGGAGGCCCCGGACCGGACCACGACGCCCATCGGATCGGACTGCCCGCCCAGGTGAGTATAATCTAACCTCTTTTTCTCATCCTTCAGGTTACATCGGGGTCTTATCTACAGCATTACAGAATGCTGTAGATAAGCCCCTGATGCCGGTGGGCTTAGCTCACCTTTAATTTTGGGGGTGACAGGTTCCCTTTAAAACCTGATCCAATCATTGTTTTCCAAGTGAAATAGGTATAAAGGGCATTACCATGTTTACAGCATTTGGCATAGTTATGTTTTTAGTTCCTAAAACTTACTGAATTGAGCTACTGTGTAGTGATGGGCGAACCCGTAGATGTTCGGGTTCGTCAGGTTCAGCCAAGCATTAAAAAAAAGTTTGGTTCGGATACCAGAACGGTACACGAACTCAAACCCACACCCGGACCCCATTCAAATGAATGGGAGGCCCTAACATCCGGAGTTTCTCATGCTGTCCTCTGTATGATAGCACGAGAAACACCAGCTCTGTTCGGGGTAATGTTACACGTTACCACCGGTCACAGCACTGCGGTTCCCACACTGTCGCACAGATGACAGCGTGAGAGCCAGCAGCTGTAACCGGCAGTGAAAAGATTACCACTAGTCATGGGTGTTGGCTGATGAGACTACTACACACATCATCATATGCTTGGTCTCGCTGACAGCAGCTAGAGCAGGCGTATGATGCTGTGTATTCACCAGCCGGTGCCAGTCCACTTAGCAAATAAATTTAAAAAAATGGCGTTGGGGTCCCCCTTGATCGTCATAACCAGCTGAGGGAAAGCTGATGTTAATATTTTGGGAAGGAGCCAATAGCCATAAAGGTTCCCAGGCTATTAATATTATTTCACAGTTTGCTTAGCCTTTTCCCTTCCCTCCAATAAAATAACGTGGGGTCCCCCTATAATTAATAACCAGCAAAGGCTAAGCAAGGCAGCTGCAGGCTGATATTAATAGCTTAGGAAGGGGCCATGGATATTGGTTATTGGACATCAGCCCTCAGCTGCCCCAGAAATGGCGAAGTAGTAGTTGTGACAGTGATGCGACCTCTCACCACACCAGCCTGAACACAGTGAGCTGAGCATGAGAACGCGGCTACCTGTGATGGCGGTAACCTTAATGACGTCATTGCCGGTCTCGCGCAGTTACGTTCTCATGGTCAGCTCAGTGTACCCTGGATGCAGAACTGAGTGGTACGCATCATGCCACCACTCAGGAATGCATCCAGATGTAGCACAGTTGGAGCATGTTGTGAGACATATGGATTATCGGCAGACAGGTGAGGAATACTGTGATTTTCTATTTTTACAATAATAAATATGTAAAAGAGGGTTATTATGGGGGAGTTTTCTTTTCAATTAAAAAATTAACTTTTCTCTGCTTTTTTTTTCAACTAAAATACTGTTTTCTGTGTGTGCCTTTCTTTTGATTACAGGGTTAGTAATAGACTGGGGGCATCTGATCGATGCCTCTCCATGACTAAGCCCTGGGCTTGATGTCAGCGGACATAAAGCAGCTGAAAACAACCCCAAAACTATTACCCCACCTGCAACCGAACAACAGGACAAGTGGAAAAAGCCAGGCAAAGGACCATAATTGATGCATCTAATAGAAGCGCCTTCTCTTGGGTGGCTGTTGCAGGCTGTCTTTTTTTTTTTTTTTTTTTTTTAGGCTGGTCAGGGCCAATATCCATGGTCCCTTCCCAGTCTGAAAATACCAGCTCCCAGCTTTCTGCTTTAGCTTGGCTGCTTATCAAAAATGAAGGGGACCCCACACCTTTTTAGAATAAAAAATATTTAAATAATTAAAAAAACAGCTTGGGGACTGTAGTGCAGCAGTATCCACACTGTGCAGTAAGGCAGTAACCCAGCAAAGTTCAAAGCAAAATGTGTTTTAATGTCCAAATCACAGCAATTTACAGCACGATATCCTCCGGATCGCAGCCGGGAACCATACCCTCTGAAGAGCCTTCTGCTCTCAACCCCCTTCTTCAGGGGTTTTTATAGAGTACCAGCTGCCGTAGGCCACATGCAAAACCCAACAGGGAAGGGAACGGACTGCCCTACTACCATCCTGTAGTCCGTTTCAAAAATAAAAGCCCAGAACAGGTTTTCTTAAATCTGCCTTGGACAAATAGCTTGCCCAAGACCAACACTTACTTTTATTTTGCAATGCAATCACAGCTATGCCTGTGGCTGCAATGCACTCCCACGGCCTCAATACGCCTCCGTGCGTTTAAAGCTGACAGTTGAGGACTGAAACCCATGTCATGTTACAGGCCTCTCTCATCTTTTTAAGTGGGAGAACTTGCACAATTGATGGCTGACTAAATACTTTTTTTCCCCACTGTACTTAGTTATGTGCTGACTAGTCTCACTTAGATTTTCAGTTCTTTTAATTCTCTTTTAGTGAGCGAAGCGGATGAGACTAGTTGTAATTTGACAGTGAGTAAGCAAATCAAATCAATGTTGTCACGTGACTCCCTACCCTCATGGGGAATAGAGGGGAATCATGACTATGCATCGCATGCTCATGATTCGGAGAGGCTTCTGTCACACACGGACTACAGACTTTTCTTCTTGGACCAGATAACCCCTTTAATTTTATGATTAACTTTAAAATTCCTAGTAATTTTTCAAGAATTATTGTTTCAGACAGTCTAGAAAGCATTTACTGTCTACAAGCGTGAGTACCATTTAGCTTTTGTATACCTCCGATAGTTCAGGTAAGTATCGATTCCAAAATGGCTGTTGCTTGCGTTAGTGAAGTAGGTTAGCATGCATCAGAAAGACTAGATATTTGGGCCTGTGAGTCTGAGAGAACACCTATCTTCATATAACTTATAGTGTTCTTTTAATGTGTATATGCGTTTGTTCGGTATAGGATATCAAAGTTTTCAATGTATATAAATACATAGATATGTAGGTGCACACCGCAAACAATCTTCATTTGTGAAATGACTAGTGATGAGCGAATATACTCGTTACTCGAGATTTCCAGAGCACGCTCGGGTGCCCTCCCGAGTATTTTTTAGTGCTCGGAGATTTAGTTTTTATTGCCTCAGCTGAATGATTTACAGCTATTAGCCAGGCTAAGTACATGTGGGGGTTGCCTGGTTGCCGGGGAATCCCCACATGTCATCAAGCAGGCTAGTAGCTGTAAATCATCCAGCTGCGGCGAAAAAAAACTAAATCTGCGAGCACTAAAAAAATACTCGGAGGACACCCGAGCATGCTCGGGAAATCTCGAGTAACGAGTATATTCGCTCATCACTAGAAATGACATTTATGTCACACAAGGGGTTTCTTCACTAAAACTAGAGTACTGTAGGCACATCAGCCAGCTATTCCTTTGCTGTAATATATGGCAACATTATGTGGACGTGTGTCAATGCGCAAATACTAGCAAAGTTTATTATCTACTGGTATTCTTAACTACGCAGGGTTGAGTGGACCCTCTCCCTGTAGCCAGCGCTTTTCCTTGTATAGAATCTATAAACGGCTAAACTTCAAAAGTTCACTGTTTTTTGTGTGAAAGCTATTCAACTCATTGTATTGTATGGCTCATATATTCCTTGAGGGATAAGCACCAGGAAATAGTGGAAAACACCATCTTAGTGATATAACAGCAATATTCTGTTGTAATTCCCAACAAAGCCTACTCTGGCGTAATATTGCATTTATAGACTCAGTTGAGGCTACATTCACATCAAATTTTTCTTACACATTTCGTGTATATGTTGGGGATATCTCTCAATGTATACAAAGAGGGGCCTTGTCGCACTATGAAAGCTGGGATCAAAACTAGTTCTGATCCCATCTATTTAACCTCTTACAGTAGATGTTGCAGTATATTGCTACGACAGCATTTAGTCTTTTCGACAGGATGGGGCATCCTGTCCTCTAGCACCCCAACCTGCGACATGATTGCGGCATCCCGACATTGAATCCTAAGACCTAACAATGTTCTCTTGGTCTGCAATGGTTGTATGCCTATTGGGCTGTGGCACAGACATGGCCTAATAGATTACCTTTCAGGTTTGCACTAGTAGGCAATAATGCTGTGGTATACAGAATTTGAAAGTAGTATATCTACAATCACATTGTGAAGTCCCTTTTTTCAATAATTTATGTTACAGTAGGTTTTCTGTCAGACCACATATGCTTGCCTTCAGTCTCCGGGTGCTCCAGTAAACCTTGAAAGCCTATGACCCTACCACTGGTTTACCAATGGTCCGTCCTTGAAACAGCCAGTGTGTGCTAGAAAAACCTTGACCCAAATATTGTGACCCATTGGTCCTGCCATCAAAACTTGGCCCTTTCAAAGTAATATCCTTGCCCATTTTTTATGCGTTCAACAAACCAGCTTCTCAAACTGAGCATTATATAGATATATTCCACCCCTTACAACGTAATTATTGTTTTCAGTATCAATTTTTTTACAATAACCCATGATGGCACCACGAAGAGAGGGAATCCACCCTTCAAGGACCGGAAACGTACAGGATAAAAGGGCAGTAACTCTGTCATGGATCAGGGGCTATCCGAAATACCTTATCTTCTCTCGCAGAGACCTGTGCACCATCCTCGAATGGCCAGTCTACATTTAATGGCATGGAATTTAAAAGGTTGCTATTAAAAGAGAAGGGGTTTTCTCCTAATTTAATTTCAACCCTGCTTCAGAGAAGAAAGGCGGTCACTACTAAGATTTAAAGTAGAACCACGTGAAAAATTTCGGGTCACTTCATGTGCAAAAATGGAGGATGGAGTACCACTTAATTCTATTTTAGAGTTCCTGACTACTTCTGATCTCACCTTTGGAAGAAGCGTTTTGGGGGCTGTGGTCTCTCCCTAAATACTTATTCTCTGTAATTCTCTCAATGGTGCTTTCATGGGTGATTGAAAAATACATAATTACTTACCAGTAGTGGATTTTTTAGAACCAATGACAGCCCCCTTCTTTCCTGTGGGTAAACACTCTTTGGTTCAGGTATAAGGTCACATTGTGCATAAAGGATATTTGGTGGTGGTGTTTTGAATTGTTGTAATAACCATTGGAGGTCTTCTAGTGCTCTGTAATCCAGCTGATGGATGGGAGCGCTACCGCTCTTTTATCCTGTAGATTTCCTATTCTTGAATGCTGGTTTTCTCTGTGTGGATTTGTCGTGAGTTCCAAAAAATTGCATTACCAGTAAGTAATTACGTCTTTTTTCATAAACCAAAAGTACATATGAAATTAAGTAACTTGGTAATACCGTATATACTTGAGTATAAGCTGAGCTTTTCAGCCCAAAAAAATGGGCTGAAAGTGCCCCTCTCGGCTTATACTCGAGTCATGGTCGGAGGGTGAGGGGGAGCGACGACTGTCAAATACTCACCTGCTCCCGGCGCTCCTGAGTCCTGACGCGGTCCCTGCATGTCCCATGGTCTTCGGGAACGGCAGCTTCTTCCCTTGTTCAGCGGTCACTGGTACCGCTCATTAAAGTAATGAATATGGACTCCACTCCCATAGGGGTGGAGCTGCATATTCATTACTGTAATGAGCGGTACCATGTGACCGCTCACTACAGGAAGAAGCTGCCGCGTCTGGAGACCGTGGGACATGCAGGGACCGCATCAGGAGCGCCGGGAGTAGGTGAGTATTTCATATTCACCTTTCCTCATTCCACCGATGCTCCGTCTTCCACGTCCTCTGCAGTGATTGTTCAGGTCAGAGGGCGCGATGACGTATTAGTGTGCGCGCGCCGCCCTCTGCCTGAACAGTCACTGCGGAGAGACGGGACGCTGAGGAGCAGCGGGCAGTGACGAGAGGTGAGTATGTCATTTTTTTTTTAGTGCAGCAGCATTACATGTGGCACAATGCTATATGGAGCTTCTATGGGGCCATAAAGAACTGTATGGATCATTATATGGGGCATCTATGGGGCCATAAAGAACTGCATGGAGCATTATATGGGGCATCTATGGGGCCATAAAGAACTGCATGGAGCATTATATGGGGCATCTATGGGCCCATAAAGAATTGCATGGAGCATTATATGGGGCCATAAAGAACTGCATGGAGCATTATATGGATCATCTAGGGGCCATAAAGAACTGCATGGAGCATTATATGGGGCATCTATGGGGTCATAAAGAACTGCATGGAGCATTATATGGGGCCATAAAGAACTGCATGGAGCATTAT
Source organism: Ranitomeya variabilis (assembly GCF_051348905.1). Classification (NCBI taxonomy): domain Eukaryota; kingdom Metazoa; phylum Chordata; class Amphibia; order Anura; family Dendrobatidae; genus Ranitomeya; species Ranitomeya variabilis. Next base: position 540,074,244 of record NC_135234.1, read on the forward strand.
ATGGGGCATATTTGTATATGGAACATCTTATTGGGCCATAAAGAACTGTATGGAGCATTATATGGGGCCATAATGAACTGCATGGAGCATTATGTGGGGCTCCTAATTCAATATGGATATTCAAAAACACTTAACCTACTGATGTCTCAATTAATTTTACTTTTATTGGTATCTATTTTTATTTTTGACATTTACCGGTAGCTGCTGCATTTTCCACCCTAGGCTTATACTCGAGTCAATAAGTTTTCCCAGTTTTTGTTGCAAAATTAGGGGTCTCGGCTTATACTCGGGTCGGCTTATACTCGGGTATATACTGTAGCTTATCAGAGAAATCTGTTTCTTTCTCCGCCAGTACTGATCATTCATTTTCAAAATTCTCAATTCACAAGTAAAAAAGTAAAATCTGTATTTAATGAAGCCAGATTGCTATTTTACTGAGAATAGGAGGAGACTGTTGCTACTGATAGGATGTAGATGTGAGGGGAGAAAAGGATGGGCTCTCTCCAGCCACCCTCCCAAACCCTACTCTTATTAGCAGCCAATGCCATATCACATCTCAGCAGTGTAATCATCAGTCTTCACTGAATACAGATTTTACTTCCGAATTAAGAATTTTGAAAATGAATGAACAGTCCTGACGGAGGAAGAAGCAGATTTCTCTGATCAGATACATTACAGAGTTGCTCGTGGTCACATGTATTATTGATTTTATGACACAGAAATTAAAATGACGATTACTCTTTAACAGAAACCATTGTAGCAAAATAATCAGTTTTACTCTCTTCATTGGTCAGTGAATTTATTCTTTCTGATTGGAATACATGTGGTTTTATATATTTACATCTGGTAATCCTTTATATTTCATTTTTATCCTCCATTTTCTTCTATATTTTTTCATATTCATACTTTTAAAAGTATTAATTGAATGCCTCTGCAATGACTGGGAAAAAAATAAGAGCACTTGTAAAGTTTGTATTGATACAGTAAATGTAGCAACAAAGGGGACTTTTCTTTCTATAATTTATCTTTAATAATCGCCATCGTCCTGGTTAGTAACCTTATACTGCATTTCCATACCAGACTTCAATTTGGTCTTGTTAATTATATAGGTCTTTGAAATAGTACCTTTTAGTTGGTTTAGTAAGTAGCTTATAAACTTGTAATTACACCAACAACATAAAAAGGACGTAGGTTACAGAATAGGAAGCAGTGGTTCCAGCAGATGGCAGGTCCTGTTATGTAATTAAGTAGAAGGCTTTGAAAAGATCTCTGATACATGTCAGCCTTTTTCTTGTCATGGATATTTCTTGTCTTGCTCATTACGGCCGTGATAGGTAACAAGGGCTGCCAGCCAAATAGCAAATGCGGCACATGTTCTTCTTTGTGAGAGCTGTACAGTACATTGTGACTGCCGGTGCCTTTGAGGATATGAAAGTGCCACTTATGTCAGCAAATTACTACTGTGTCATATTTACCTAGATCTCAGACAGCTTGTGGTCACCTGTCAGGTTCAGCCTCCATTCTTATCTCCTAAACACCTGCACACGGAATCACCACAGACGGCAAGCCGTCGTTGTCATCAAGTCAAACTTTCTCCTTCTGTGACACAATGAGAATCTGCCAACGTATCATTAGCTTTCCCCTGCACTATATGGTAATTATGAGCACAAGTGAGAAGAAGCAAACTCCATGTGTGGTATTTTATTGATATTTGAAGTCATAGGTGTTTTGAGGTTTCTGCTTCATTAAAGCTTCATGTATCAGGCTGGATCATATTTCCATTTAAAGCCTTTTCTTTTATTTGTAACATATGTCATGAGAAACATTGAGTGACAAGTCCATTGTGTTGTATTTTCGTTTTAGAATGACTTTAGTTAGGCCTTTACCTTTATACAGTACATCTGTAGTGGTTTTAAGTCATTGGCATCAATTGTCTGCTTACACTTTAATTTTATGACTGCTGGAGAAAAATTAGATAACATGAAATTTTGGCATTTACACATGTTTAATGGGGTGTATGAAAATAAGGTACCGGTAAACTGTTTTATCCCAAAGAGTTTTTATATAATATCACGTTTTTCATGTTAACTGTATCTTTATTGAAATTTTTCACCAACACAAGAATAAAACCTCTTTGAATCATTTAAATAGCCTTACATGTATGATCAAAACAGGCTCAAAAGGTCAACTTAATGACATTTTTCACTTCCACAAAGTAATGATTTTGTTATCAACTAATTTTAATGTAGTAGTGACTCCTATTATAACTTACAATCAAGAAAGCCACAGCAGTTAAAAAAGCACTTACATTAAAATTTGTAACTTAATATATTGCAACTATTGTATTATATAGCACTGTGTACTTACAATTGCTCATTTTGCCTTTCTGCCCATTAGGTTTATGACGTCACATGATTAAAAACTGACTAGCTGAATCCTTCTAAGCTCTCTTTTCCCTGCATGAGTCAACACTGGAAAAGTCCCTGGCAAGGGGGATAGGAGTATAGCACCTGGGTCAGGAATTGAAGGAGGAGGGTGACTCATGCAGGGGAAAAATGGACTTCCTGTTTCTACATAGAGCAGAGAAAAGACAAGATTTAACTTGGTAAAAAGGCAAAATGAGCACTTGTAAAAATATGATGATTACAATATATTCAGAGGATAGAAACTTTGATGGAAGTGTCTCTTTAAAGACCAACTCTAGTTTAATGTATATAAACCTCAGCTCTTTAAGATTCACTCCTCTGCTGTATGTTGTAATATGTTTATATTTTGCAATCATGTGTTTTTGTTTGCTGTAACGTTCAATTACTTCAATATTGTTCAAACTGTGCAAAAAAAAGGATATGACCTCAAAGTGTAAGCTTATTACAGGAATCTAAAAATTCTAACGTTTATATAACTTTTTTATTATACATTGGTTAAACTGCATGATATACAACTAGACGCACAGTACACTTGTGTATATGTGTGCGAGATATATATATATATACATATATACGTATATATACATATGAGAATAAAGTGCCATATGTCATTATCTTAGTGTTGTAATTATTTTAATTCTTTTTGTTTATTTTTCAGCTTTTTATGTATTTTTAATATTGGCTAGGCATTATGTACTGCTGGTAAAGTAATAACTAATCTGAAAGGTAACAGTACAGCACCACAGGAAACACTGGGGCTATGTTAATCACATAGGATTTAGATCAAATGACAAGCATAAAAATCCATTTTTAACCGCATGTTGTTGACTTTCTTAAAAAGTGGTGACAGTGATGCATTACATCTCGGTGACATATTGACATTATCAATTATATGTTATTAAACAGCTCAGCTAACTGAATGATTTACCTTGTGTTTAACTGCCTTTTTCAATTAAATGCAGCAAAGGCTTGGGGGATTGGAGCAGAACAGCACAAGCCATATATTTTCCCTTGTTAACACTGGCACTGCTGACATGCAAGTGACGAGAGAGTTAGCCTTTAGCTCTCAGCTGTAATGGGCTAGTTCTTAAAGGCCTACAGAGTGATTAATGATTTGGAGTGGGGCTGAAACACAGGCTTTCTTTTGCTTCCATGCCTTGGATTTTCCTTGCTGACAAATAGCAGCACATTTGGGAGGTGTTACTCATTCTTCTGTTGATTGCATTGGTCCCCTTGGTTGTCCAGTCATAGTCACAGCTTCTGAAAATAAACGTGGCTTCTAAAAAAGATTATCTGAACGTCTCCTTATTGTGTTGTCCAGGGCCCAAATTGTTGAACTTCCACAACAACTCAGACTCTTGGGACAGTATGACCTTCATCCTTTTTTTTTTCATTACATTGGAGTGTAGAGAAATGCTACGAGGGGTTAAGTGAAACCAATCAAGCATCAAGGTTGTTTAATGCAGCCAGGCATTGAAATTAGCACACATTTTAAATTCAATGAGCCCTGCTGTCACTTGCATTCTACTGCTGCCTTTCTTGCTTGTGCCCATACTACGGTTACACAATGTTGATTGTGGGAGCATGTTACTGTCATTCCTCCAGAGACTTACAGGTGTCAGTAATTGTGTCATCAATGAAGTTAATCAAACACTCATGATGGAGTGTGTGCATCTCTCTACTGACCTGGGTCCATTAACACAGTGAAACAGATCAGGGTGAATTCGCACAAGACACTGATGAAAGAACAGCTCATTGAGCTGGCTGGGAATTGCTTAAATACACACATCTTCAAGCAATAGGTGTTTATTTCCAAAGCGTTTGATACCGTGCCACACAAGAGGTTGGTACACAAAATGAGAATGCTTGGTCTGTGGGAAAATGTGTGTAAATGGGTAAGTAACTGGCTTAGTGATAGAAAGCAGAGGGTGGTTATAAATGGTATATTCTCTAACTGGGTCGCTATGACCAGTGGGGTTCGGCAGGGGTCGGTGTTGGGACCTATTCTCTTCAACTTATATTTATTAACGATCTGGTAGAAGGTTTACACAGTAAAATATCAATATTTGCAGATGATTCAAAACTATGTAAAGCAGTCAATACAAGAGAAGATAGTACTGAGCTACAGATGGATCTGGATAAGTTGGAAACTTGGGCCGAGAGGTGGCAGATGCGGTTTATTAATGATAAATGTAAGGTTATACACATGGGAAGAAGGAATCAATATCACCATTACACACTGAATAGGAAACCACTAGGTAAATCTGACATGGAGAAGGACTTGGGGATCCTAGTTAATGATAAACTTACCTGGAGCAGCCAGTGCCAGGCAGCAGCTGCCAAGGCAAACAGGATCATGGGGTGCATTAAAAGAGGTTTGGATACACATGATGAGAGCATTATACTGCCTCTGTACAAATCCCTGGTTAGACCGCACATGGAGTACTATGCACAGTTTTGAGCACGGTGCTCAGGAAGGATATAATGGAACTAGAGCAAGTACAAAGGAAGGCAAAAAAGACTAATAAAGGGGATGGGGTAACTACAATTCCCAGAGAGATTAACAAAATTAGGATTATTAAGTCTAGAAAAAAGACGACTGAGGGGCGAACTAATAACAATGTATAAGTATATAAGAGGACCATACAAATATTTATCCGAGGATCTATTTATACCAAGGAATGTGACAGTCACAAGGAGGCATTCTCTGCGTCTGGAGGAGAGAAGGTTTTTCCACCAACATAAAAGAGGATTCTTTACTGTTAGGGGAGTGAGAATATGGAATTCCTTGCCTGAGGAGGTGGTGATGGCGAACTCAGTCGAGGGGTTCAAGAGAGGCCTGGATGTCTTCCCGGAGCGTAACAATATTGTATTTTACAGTTATTAGGTTCTTTAGAAGGACGTAGATCTAGGGATTTATTCTGATGCAATATAGGCTGAACTGGATGAACAAATGTCTTTTTCCGGCCTTGCTAACTATGTTAGTTTGTTACTATGTATTTATTTGTAAGGTAGGAGCAGACTGTCCACATGAAATTGTTATAACTGGTCATCTCAGCTCAGTCTTGTGATCTTGTGAAAGTCACTGTACAAATATATCTATCACTCAACATAGCAGTGTGATGAACAGGAAAGGGCACTTGTGTCTCCGGCAAACAACGCTGAAGTGTTTCCTGTATATTTGTGCTGATGCCCTCTTAGGGATCATTAAAGCACTTAATTTTTCCTTTTACACAATTGTGTGTTAAGATATCTCAATTGTGTAGCTGTTATGTGTTCGGGCTCCCAGTACAGTAATCTGCTGTCACCACTTGGCCATGCTACTTAAGAGAATGTGTTTAATAAATAGTCTGAACAATTTAAGCGTTACTTCCGCTTAGTTTCCTGTACTTGCCTCTTCAGCTACACAATATTAGAGGGCCTCCTGTTCAAGATGCATCCATTTTCTATTCTTCAGCATTAGTTACGGGAAAGTGACTGCTTTCTGAAATGTGGAGTATTTTAAGAATTTCAACTAAGAGACCACTAACAAGTGAATTTGATGGTTATAAGGCTTGCAAAGGGCTCTGTGGTTTAGCTCTATTAAACTGCATTATTGTAACGGTGGAGCTGTACATTCATTTCTCCCACACAATCAGCATACATGTCAGGTCTCTTTTTTTTTTTCCCCTTCTCTCTCCTCTGTACAAGGGTATTTCAGATCTAAAGTGCCATGCCATTTCTTTTCTTGTCCTCCACGCTCAGTACAACAGTTTTTCTGTACTTTTCAGAAGTGCGGCTTTTGGGTAGAATGCAAAGGTTTCAAAAGAGCCTCATCTCCATCTGGTTCCATTCGATAATCCTTTATCCACCATCTCCAGCTCTCTCATTCCATTGCTTTCTTGCCTGTGGCTACATTTCTATCTCTGCATCAATTAGCAGAGTGATTTATACAACAAGCAAGCAGTTTAGTGGTAATGGTACACAATTAACATCTCATTCCTCCATAAAGGGTATGCTAAATACCCCAGTCACTGCTTTCTCTGCCTGGAATTGAAATAAGTGTTTGTCCTAATTCATATGCTATCTGATGTGAAGTGGACCCGCTTTGTACTGCACTACACCATTAATCTAATTATAGATAGCTGCAAATGAAGTGCTGTCTGAACAGAGGCGGATGTTGGAGGGGGGTGACTAATAGCGCTTTTGTCATGACTGCGAAGTGAGATCGCACATTACATAGCATCATGGCAAAGAAACTCACAATCCAGATAACATTGCTACCTGTTGCATGCGTTTTTCTGCTTTCCTATAATTACAGCCGCACTGCAAACACAACTGTCTTCTGGATAGAAATAGAGCTGTAGATGTGCTGTCATGTGGGTTGCAAGGGAAAATCCTTTGAGTACTGTTGAATTAAATGATGCATCCTGATTGACAGCTACCTTGAGACCGCGCTGATGGAGTTGTCAAAGCATTATGCTGACAGGCTAGTCTAGTGAGTGCAGATGTCCACCGCCGTGCGGCTCTCATGCCTTCCCAACAGCTATCTGCTCATTTACCTTGCTCATCTTGCGTGTTATTCCAAGAGAAGGACGTCTACAAGCTTTCACGTTAAATGTTTTTGTGTGGATGTGTTTATTGCTTGGGCTATTCAACTTGTCTACCAGAGCAGAAGGCTGTATCTTGCATTGGTTTTACCCCAGGCACTTTTTTTTTTCCAAAGCGCAACATGACCTTCACTGCAAAAATATGTAAAACTATGAAGCATTTAAATCTTTAATTGCATTGTGTCGTGGCCCAGGAACACCTTAGGTGCTTTTGTTATCTTGAATTAGTCTTTTTCTGGTTTATACTGTTACTGAAGGCTAACATGGTGTAGCAATCTGTTCTCTCTGCATGTCAGCTTTCAGGGGACTGATGTTGCTGCTGATAAAGAAAATGACTAATTTGTGTTGTTCTGTTGTCTTGCTTCCATGTTAAGGCCCCGTCTCACATAGCGAGATCGCTAGCGAGATCGCTGCTGAGTCACAAGTTTTGTGACGCAACAGCGACCTCCATAGCGATCTCGCTATGTGTGACACGTACCAGCGACCAGGCCCCTGCTGTGAGATCGCTGGTCGTGTCGGAATGGCCTGGACCTTTTTTTGGTCGTTGAGGCCCCGCTGACATCTCTGAATCGGTGTGTGTGACACCGATCCAGCGATGTCTTCACTGGTAACCAGGGTAAACATCGGGTTACTAAGCGCAGGGCCGCGCTTAGTAACCCGATGTTTACCCTGGTTACCAGCGTAAATGTAAAAAAAAACAAACAATACATACTCGCCTTCTGATGTCCGTCAGGTCCCTTGCCGTCTGCTTCCTGCTCTCACTGACTGCCGGCCGTACAGTGAGAAGTGAGAGCAGATCACAGCAGTGACGTCACCGCTGCGCTCTCACTGTACGGCCGGATCTCAGTCAGAGCAGGAAGCAGACGGCAAGGGACACCGAAAGGCGAGTATGTACTGTTTGTTTTTTTTGGTAACCAGGGTAAACATCAGGTTACTAAGCGCGGCCCTGCGCTTAGTAACCTGATGTTTACCCTGGTTACCCGGGTGCTGCAGGGGGACTTCGGCATCGTTGAAGACAGTTTCAATGATGCCGAAGTCATTCCCCTGATCGTTGGTCGCTGGAGAGAGCTGTCTGTGTGACAGCTCCCCAGCGACCACACAGCGACTTACCAACGATCACGGCCAGGTCGTATCGCTGGTCGTGATCGTTGGTAAATCGCTTAGTGAGACGGGGCCTTTACTGTTGATGAGAGGTGTTCTATGTTTTAGCTACCTGACTTTTTTTTTTTTTTTCTCCAGCAGAGATATGAGTGGTAAAGAAATGCATTGTTTTCATTGGTTTCCTTGCTTTTAGGCTACGTTCACACGGTGCGGTTTTTGGTGCGGATCCGCATCCTTTTTCCATGCAGGTTACAGTACAATGTAACCCAATGGAAAACAAAACCCGCTGTGCCGACGATAGTTTTTTCCCCAGGAAAATCAGCGCGGATTTGCCTGCGGAAAAAAGAAGTACCATGTCAATTCTTTCTGCGGATTCCGCTGCGGGTTTCCAACAGCACCAATAGGAAACTGCAGTTGGAAACCCGCAGTGGAATCCGCAGTAGAAAAAGGATCAAAACCCGCAGTGAAAAGCACCGCGGATTTCACTGCGGATTTTACCAAAAAAGGACCTGAAAAATCCGCAGCGAAAAAAGGATCGTGTGAACGTAGCCTTATAGTTGACCTCAATGATTTTTAAGGCAAAAGAAGGGCCAAAGCCAGATCACTGACTGCCACCACAGGTGCACGGAAAACACCGTCCTGATGAGACATGATGAATAATGTAGAAAGAAATTTGTAGTTCCAGCTCCTTAAAAATTCAAATCTATATTAATATACTGTAAAATGTATTGGTGGGTGTTCCTCATGGCAGGGAAAGGGGGATAGAAGTGATGCCTTTCGATCTAAATGACGATCTTTATCAAAGCTGATAACTTTCTGTCTAATCAGTGATTTTTGACATTGGGGAAAACTTTAAAGTGTTTGTGTAAGACTTTTTAATATCCTATTGTCATATGCCATAAATGTCTATGCTGGGAAAATATTTAGTTTTTCCACAGAAAACTTTCTATTATGACATGGTAGCCATAAACCTCAGTTCATGAAAGGAGTGGTCCATTGAAAACAAGTTGGGGACCTGCATAGATCGGCTAACGGGATTCTTTTTATCCCCGACTGTGGAGTTTTTTCTATGTTACAAAATAGACCCCTTCCCTGTTGCTCCATACATTCTCTATGTAGTTGCCAGAAAAAGTTGAGCATAGCTTGCCACAGCCCCATGGAGGAAATGAATGGAGTGATGGCTGCACATGCACACTGCTACTCCATTCCAGCTGGGATAAAAGTTCACCATTCTGCTAGTCATTGAGGGTTCCAGCACTTGGACCTACACCGATCAACAAGTTATCACCTATCCTTTGTGTAGGAGATACCTTCTTTTCACCCTACACCTTTTAAAGATGCAAAAATTTGGATCTCCATCAATGTTAAAATTGGATAGTTTATCATTACTATTAGATAAAATATAAAGAACTTGTAGTCATTTGCACATATCCAATATTCCCTTTCTAGAACCAATCATGGGTGGTCACAGTAAGCAGAACTACAACTAATTCTCACAATCACTTAAGGTACCAGCAGCTGTACCACCAATAAATTTACTTAATTGATGTGTCTTAAAGGTATTTTAAACAAAATCCGTATGCCGTAAAAAAAAAATATAAAGAGTTCTCAACCCTACAGGCCCTTGTTTAAAGGAAGCCTCAGCATTATGCTGTGGGCATGAATCTTGACATCCCAGGTGATCAGCCATTATCACAATGGGAGTTTGAAGTGAATAAGTGAACATATAACACATAGCCAAGTCTGCTGGGGTAAAAGTATTTTCTTTTGTGGTCCTTCTGTGATGTCCTTTTGGCTTAATTGGGCATATGGCTTTATGGTATGAAAATGGGTTGTCTTGTTAACCCCTTAATGACCAGGGGTATTTCAGTTTTGAATTTCTGTTTTTCGCTCCCCTTCTTCCCAGAGCCAACTTTTTCATTTTTTGGTCAGTATGGCCATGCGAGGACTTGTTTTTTGCAGGACAAGTCGTAATTTTAAACGACACCATTAGTTTTAACATATCGTGTACTGGAAAACGGGAACAAACTCTCAAGTGTGGTGAAATTGAAAAAAAAAGTACAATTCCACAATTCTTTTGTTTTTTTTACCATGTTCACTAAATGCTAAACCTGACCTGCCATTATGATTCTCCAGGTCATTACGAGTTCACAGACACTGAACATGTTTAGGCTGTTTTTTATTTACGGTAAGTGGTGAAAAAAATCCAAACTTTGTTAAAAAAAATAAATAAATAAATGCCATTTTCCGAGACCTGTATTGTCTCCATTTTTCGTGATCTGGGATTGGGTGAGGACTTTTTTCTTTTGCATGCCAAGGTGACGTTTTTATTGATACCATTTTGGTGTAGATATGATCTTTTGATCACTCATTACTGCATTTTATTGTACTGTAGCGAAAACCCCAAAAATGTAATTCTGGCATTTTTATTTTTTTTCTTGTTACGTCGTTAAACAATCTGGTTATTTTTTTTTATATATTGATAGATCGGGTGAACCTGGCAATACCAAATATGTGTATATTTGATTTTTTTATTGTTTTATTTTGAATGACGCGAAAGAGGGTGATTTGAACTTTTATATTTTTCTATATGTTTAAAAACTTTTTTCTTTACTTTTTGCATGCTTCAATAGTCTCCATGGGAGACTAGAAACTGCAGTACCCCGAAGATCTGTTACACACAGGTAATGATCAGATCGCCTGTGTGTAGCAGAAATGCTCACTTGCTATGAGCGCTGACCACGGGGTGGCGCTCATAGCAATCCAGCAATGACAACCATAGAGGTGTGGTTCAGACCTCTGGTTGTCATGCCGAATCATCAGTGACCCATTGTCATGTGACGGGGTCACCGATGGGTGGGATTTACGACGCACTTCCAGTAATTGATAGTTACATGTCGCTGTAACACCGGTGGGTATGTATCTTTTTTATCTGGCGTTACTCTGTCTCTGCTTTAACACTTTGTTCCTCTCCCCCTAACTAGCAGGGATACTGTTGTCTGTTACCTGTATGGATGCTGCTCAGTTCCCTGCTCCGCGGCGTAGCTGTACATGTGTTGTGATGTCTTTGCTCCACTGCATGATCGTCTGCATGTGCGGTCCCTGGCTGCCACTGTGGAAGCTATCCATGGGTTGCAAAGTTCTCTGCAGCTGGTGCATGACTTTCCACGTGTGTCCAGGCTTGCAGCTGCTGCCAGGTGCCCCAAGCCTCAGTTCCTGTGCTGACTGTGCTGTAATGGTTTCTGTTATGCTTAGGGTGTGCACTGCCACACCTTCCTACCTATTGCTGAGGGGCAGCTCCTATATAAGCTCACTCTTTCCTGTTGGGCGTTGCCAGAGCTTTGCATTAAGTTTGAGTCAAGACACCGTGTGTTTGTTGTTCAGCTCCTGTTCTGCCTACGTTCAGTTCTAGGAAAGCTGATGCCTGTTATTCCACCTGCTCTCGAGGCTGAGTACCCAGATCTGTTTCTGTTTGTGTCCTGTTTTTCCGCCTGCTCTGGGGGCTGAGTACCCAGATCCACCTTTCCTGGAGGCTGCATATCCAGGCCCGTTTCTGTTGTGTTTTGTGTTCCTGCCTCCCTGAGGGCTGGATTCTTAGGCCTGAACACTTGATCTTGCATCCGTTCCTGTACCTGACCCTGTCTGAACTGTGTCCTTTGTGTTATGTTCCTGAAGTCCCTCTGTGTCTGAAACCTTGTACCCAGTGATTGTGAACTAACCTAGGTTCGTTTTTGCTGAGTGTTTACTATGCTGTATTCAGCCTGCTCTGCGGCGCTAACTCCGTTCGGCCCGGGCCAACACGGCGGTGTTTGCACCATCCCGTTTGAGTTCCTTCCTATGTCTGATACCCGGAGCCTAACGACCGTAGTTTGGAACCTGACGACCGCTGCCTGGTGTCCGGAGCCCGACCACCGCTGCCTGGTCTTGTGCCGTCTGTGTCTCAGCCGTTGACCTGAACTGTCATGCCAGTGTTCCTGGTCCTGTGTCATCCCAGATGTCGTTGTGGTGTCCCTGATGTCCTGATGTAACCGATGACCTGGGCTGCCACGCCTGTGTCCCAGATGTCCTGATGTAGCCGATGATTTGGGCTGCCATGCCTGTGTTCCAGATGTCTTTCCTGTGTCCTGATGTCCCGCCTGTGTCCTGATGTCCCGCCTGTGTCCTGATGTTCCCCGGGATCTACCCTGTGGTGACATCTGTCCTGAGTCTGTGTTTGATGTTCTCCTGCTGAGCCTGTGCTACGCCTGAGGCCTGAGTGAGAGGCCATCCTAGTATGCCCGTGCCAGATGACCCTGGACTGCATCAACCCATGATGACCACTGCCATCGTCTGACGTCTGTCTGAGGTCGGTGTCTGATGTTCTGCTGAGCCTATGATACGCCTGAGAGAGAGGCCATCCTAGTATGCCTGCGCCAGATAACTCTGGACTGCATCAACCCATGATGTCCTCCTGCCTTCGTCTGTTATCCTGAGATGTGTACCCTTCCTTGATGTGCGGAATCAGAAGCCTAGCATCGTAATGTTCTCTTTATGTACTGTGATTTTTTTAAAGTAAACTTTGTTTCTTCATACCTTAAGTTGTGCGGTGTTATCTAGTTCTGCACGCCACTATCTTGTCCACAAGCTCAGCTGCCACAGACCCTGTTCGCTGCCATTCCCTAGTCTGGGTAGGTCCAGGTTCCCTTCTGTGGTCCAGTGGGTCCACATTTTGTTCCCACCTGGGACGCTCACCACACGTTGTCATGGTCTGGCGACGTGGAGGCGTCGGCTGGGCCATGTCTGCGGTCGCTAGCCATAACAGTCGCTGTCCAAGATTGACCGCTGCAATTAACAAGTTAACAGCTGTGGGTGGATTGTGATTCCACCCTCGGCTGTTGCAGGCACATGTCAGCTGTATAGATCAGCTGACATGTGCCCGGAAAGGTGTGGGTGCTGAGCTGAGGAGGAGTCCGACTTGAGCGTACTATTACGCCCAACGTCGGAGAGGGGTTACAACAAAATCATTAATAACAAATCTCTTTGTGGCCCCCATCTGAGACCCCTTTTTCAGTAATCAGAATTTCTACTTGTCTCAATAGCAAGAGTCTATCTGCTGTAATAAAATCCTATACTTAAATTCCCCATCATATTGCCTAGTAATGTAGTGATTGAACTTTAAGTTTTTTTAAGTCAATGATAATAGTTCATAATAAGGGCTGATTTCGTAGCATAATCTACTTTTTGTACCAGTTACCAAGCCAAACAGCCTATGCTTTGTTCGGACTGGCTCATCAAAAACGAGCACAAATCTTGAAAAGCAATACAATCTAAAAAAGAATAGTCATTTGAATTTCTAAAAGGGGAACATTTCGTTGGAATCTTAGACTGTAAACTACTGATACAACGGCCACATTGTCTATGGCTAAAAATAAGTGCGTTATAGTATATGAAGTAATTTCAAATGGCAAGTCATCTTACAAGTGGAAACTAGACCTTTAAAAAAGCTTATTACGTTTCTATAGGTCTTATCTACTTTGTCCTCATTTGTAGGCCTCCAGTCCTCCACAAGTAGGTGGTAAACATAATCTGTAAGTAATAGTATTGAGTGAACGTGCTTGGATAAGGTGTTATCTGACCATGCTCGGTTCCTAACAAAGTGTCTTTGGCATGCTCGAATAATATGTTCAAGTCTCCGCGCCTGGATGTCTTGCGGCTGTTCCACAACCACAATACATGCAGGGATTGCCTAACAAACAGCCAATCCATGTATATGTTGCGGCCGTCGAACAGCCGCGAGACATGCAGCTGCAGTGACTCAAACATATTTTTTGAGCACACCGAAGACAACTCGGTTAGCACACGAGCATTCTCGGATAACACCTTATCCCAGCACGTTCGCTCATCACTAGTAAGTAACCTAAAAGTGTAGCCCTAGCGTGTAATGTTTACTGCTATAGGAAAAGGGCCCATCAGATACTTGTGACTGCCTATCTCTGGGGAACAAGGATCCGGTATATCAATATTTAATATGTCCAGATCATCTTTCAGTAGACCACAGATTCTAGAGGAATATGGATCTTCTGAGAATCCGTTAGAGTTTACCATCTTCAATGCAGCAGTGAAAATTCTGCTACAAAGGAAGTATTGGAAATAAAGCTTGAGGCACTTGGCTCAATTTAGTTTCACCTTTCAAATAAATGTTTAACAAGCTTTAGTAGTTAAATCACAGGTGTAGCTAGGAGGAACAACTGGGATATGTGACTGAGGCACATCTTGTATGGAAGAGAAGGGGTGCGTTAGACACTTTCAGATAGAACATAACTTCACCACTCCCAATATCCCCTCCCATTGTATTTTTCTGCTGCCTAAGGCCGGCCTCACACTAGCGAGTTTTACGGACGTAAGAGCGCAGAAATTACGTCCGTAAAACTCGCAAAATAAACGGCACAATTATTCTCAATGGGGCTGCTCCTATTAGCCGTATATTACGGTTCAGTATTATACGGCTTTCTACGGCCGTACAAAATCGCAGCATGCTGCGTTTGTCAGCGTATTGCGCAAAAAAAATCGCTAATGAAAGTCTATGGGGGCGAGAAAAATACGGATTCCACACGGACCTGCAGTGTGACTTGCGAGAAATACGCAGCGGTGTTAGTGAAAAGTCGGTAATTCAATTGCCGGCTTTTCATTTCTCCTGCACAAACCCGACAGGATATGAGACATGGTTTACATACAGTAAACCATCTCATATCCCCTTTTTTTTGCATATTCCACACTACTAATGTTAGTAGTGTGTATGTGCAAAATTTCAGCGCTGTAGCTGCTGAAATAAAGGGTTAAATGGCGGAAAAAATTGGCGTGGGCTCCCGCGCAATTTTCTCCGCCAGAATGGTAAAGCCAGTGACTGAGGGCAGATATTAATAGCCAGGAGAGGGTCCATGGTTATTGGCCCCCCCGTGGCTAAAAACATCTGCCCCCAGCCACCCCAGAAATGGCACATCTGGAAGATGCACCTATTCTGGCACTTGGCCACTCTCTTCCCACTCCCTGTAGCGGTGGGATATGGGGTAATGAAGGGTTAATGCCACCTTGCTATTGGAAGGTGACATTAAGCCAGATTAATAATGGAGAGGCGTCAATTATGACACCTATCCATTATTAATCCAATTGTATGAAAGGGTTAAAAAACACACACACACACATGATTTAAAAGTAGTTTAATGAAATAAACACAGCGGTTGTTGTAATAATTTATTGTTCTCTCAATCCATCAGGAACACCCTCGCTTGGAAAAATAATAAACGCACAAGATACATACCTTCTGGTGAACCGTCTCGTCCCACGAAGTAATCCATCTGAAGGGGTTAACTAATATTACAGGCACGAGCTGCGATAAACCACTCGCTCATACCTGTAATCCCCGGGTGCTGAAAGGAAAGCAGGATCTGTACTTACATTGATTCGCGGTGAGGCGCCTTCTGGTGGATGTTCTCATGAACTGCAGCCTGGGAACTTTTTCCCACGCTCCAGGTCATATGAGGACATCCACCAGGGGGCGCATCACCGCGACTGAAGGAAATGTAGGTCAATGACCTACATTTCCTTCATTCTCCGGGGAATTACAAGCACGAGCACCGCTGCATTTAGCAGGGCTCCTGCCTGTAATATTAGTTAACCCCTTCAGATGGATTACTTCGTGGGACGAGACGGTTCACCAGAAGGTATGTATCTTGTGCGTTTATTATTTTTCCAAGCGAGGGTGTTCCTGATGGATTGAGAGAACAATAAATTATTACAACAACCGCTGTGTTTATTTCATTAAACTACTTTTAAATCATGTGTGTGTGTGTGTGTGTTTTTTAACCCTTTCCAACAATTGGATTAATAATGGATAGGTGTCATAATTGACGCCTCTCCATTATTAATCTGGCTTAATGTCACCTTCCAATAGCAAGGTGGCATTAACCCTTCATTACCCCATATCCCACCGCTACAGGGAGTGGGAAGAGAGTGGCCAAGTGCCAGAATAGGCGCATCTTCCAGATGTGCCTTTTCTGGGGTGGCTGGGGACAGATGTTTGTAGCCAGGGGGGGCCAATAACCATGGACACTCTCCTGGCTATTAATATCTGCCCTCAGTCACTGGCTTTACCATTCTGGCGGAGAAAATTGCGCGGGAGCCCACGCCAATTTTTTCCGCCATTTAACCCTTTATTTCAGCAGCTACAGCGCTGAAATTTTGCACATACACACTACTAACATTAGTAGTGTGGAATATGCAAAAAAAAAGGGGATATGAGATGGTTTACTGTATGTAAACCATGTCTCATATCCTGTCGGGTTTGTGCAGGAGAAATGAAAAGCCGGCAATTGAATTACCGGCTGTTCACAGATATCGCGCTGAATGAAATCTAAATACAGAATATATATATATGTGTCTCAATGACCTATATATATATATATATATATATATATATATATATATATATATATATATATATATATATACTGTATATATGTTTTCCCGAACATTTGAGCACATAAATCCATTAGATGTCGGTTTTGCAAGCCTGCGCGAAAATCTCGCAGTACGGATGCCATACGGATTACATACAGAGGATGCCATGCGCAAAATACGCTGACACACCCTGACTACGGATCAATATTTTGGGAACATTTCTCCGTATTACGGCCGTAGTACGGACGTATAATACGTGGCGTATTGTCTTACGCCAAGTTTGAGGCCGGCCTAATGCTTTACACTTTTCAGCTTCTTCCTCTTCATGAGGAGCATCTTTGTCATGACTTCGCTTCGCCACCTCAGGATCTTCTGCCGCTTTGCTTGCCCAGCACTGTTCCAATGTTCCCCAACCATGTGTTGGTGGGAGAGGCAATGAAAAGACTTGCAATCCATATATGCTAACAATGGGGGCACTGTGATATTTAATGGGGCAGAATCCCACCACCATTAGATTCTGCTTTTTCAGACTAATGAAAACACTCAGTTGTTTAGGGAATGTTCCCACACAGCGGCTGACAGCCATCTAAGGCCCTACCAGAAAACCACACTGAAGTGGGGGCTGGTGTGGTTTTCAGATTGCTAAAATTGATCATTGATTGATTGTTAATAGCTGTGCAGCTCTGCGGGTGAACCTGCAAAACTGCAAGGCCAGTAATAGTCAATCGTTTAACAATCACTTTCTGAAAACCACACCGAGTAACATAATAATGCAGATTTTAGGCACATTTTGGCTACCCCATGGCCGCCTACAGTTGCTCTATGGGACTGTACACTTATGAAAGCCGCTGATGCAGCAGCCGCAGAATCGCCACATTTACAAATGACTGCCGATTATGAATTGGCGGCTTTCTTATACTGCCCCTGTTGTCTCTGCAGCCGCCTGCCCCGGTGCAAGTTGCAGATGGGCAGATGGCGGTTCACCACAGTCTTATTATGCCTCTGGCTAAACAAAGGTTATATACATTTTAGTGTCCAATTATACAGTATAAATACCAAATACAGGTAAGAGCTTTTTACTCCTTTTGTATTATTATTCTTTTTAATGCTTACTTAAAATACAAATTTTGCAGCTGTTGATATCCAATCCTGTTTTTGGCAGAGAAATAAAAGGACTTCAGAGGTAAACCTTGTACAGTTTGTGTAAATTAGAACTTGTGTCAACATCTACATACACAAAACCAAATGGCGCATGGTTTTCTACCGGTGAAGGAACATATTAGCTCCCATACTGCAGAGCTTTCAGATACAGGCAGAGGAAACTTCATTCATGGCGTGATCCTCATATCAGGTGTGTGTTAGCTGTCAGGGAGGGTAAGTGTTATTAGCATGAACACTTTGTGAATGACTCTTGCGGCAGCAGTGACATCAGCACTCGCTAAGGCTCCTCTACTTCCCAGAAGAGATCAGTGCTCTCTGTAAGCTCTATGTCAGGGGATTACATGCCACACAGTTCAGACTTTCACAGTGAACTCACAAATGGTTATACAATATATACCAGTTGATGTGACATTAATATATTAAACTCTTGCTATATTAGCAGCAGCAAGACATAATTTCAGTTTGAAGTAAAGTTGCTCATATAAGATTTCTGCAACTTTTAGTGACAAGTTGTGGGAGATTATCTGCTCTTAGTAACACGTTGAGACAGGAAATAATCAAATCCAAATTTAGTGTGAAACATACAGGATTAGGTTTCTCATTCTGGACAAATATGGTAAATCCAACTAAACGTATCTAACATGGAACAGAAAAAAGACCACTCCAAAGAAGTGTGTTGCCGGTTGGTGTGTAAAAGATAAGTACCGGTATATGTTTATTAATCCATATAATGTGAAGCAAAATGTACCCTCTCCCGGAGGTCTCAGCATCCATAGATACATTTTCCATGCCTAATAATGCAATTCAATGAAAATAATCCCCACCCCAGTTATCTGCTCATCTCCCTCTACCTTTACATTGCGGAACAGACTGACATGGCCTCCTGGGTTGGAATAAGGCCAGTGAAGTATGCACATTTTCCATTGTAAATAACATAATTACAGGAGGAAAAACTAGATTTGCTAATGTATATGTGCACACGTTCAGGATTTACAGCAGAAGATCCAGATATAAATCCCGATGTGTTAGCAGGACCAATGCTGTTAGATGCGCACTGTTATGATGCCTTTTTTTACAGGCGTTTTTGTTGCACATTTTTCCCCACTCGTTAGTTTGGGTGAAATCTGCATTAAAAACGTTAAAATAGTTGACATGACTGATTTAAATCTGCAAGGAAAATATAAGCCTCATTTACTTTTTTTGAACTAGACAATACTTCAGGTTTTGTGGCAAATCAAGGGGATAAAAACGCGTCAAAAGTGCAGTGTGGGCACATATCCTTAAAATATGAAGGCAAGTCATAAAATTTGTACAGGTAGTCCTTAGATTTACAATATTCTCCTCCATTATGCTTCAATATGTATCACAATACTAGTTTTAGTATAATGTACATTATAGTGGCCTCACAATGGCACAATAAACCACATTGCAGTGCCTTTGGCTGACCGCGTGTGGCGAGAATGGTCTCGGGTTAGATAACATATTTCTCCAAACAACATAGATGAAAGTTGAAATTGTTGGAAATAAATTTTGATCGTTGAAGTGCGTTGATATACAGAGATATGTATTTCCCATTGTGACCAGTAAGAACATGACTATGATTATTTGCTTTTGGACATTTTGATAATAGTATATTTTCCTGTACACTATGAAGGAGTATCAGTCAGTAATTAACGTTTCATTATTTTACATCAGTATCTGTAAGTCAAAACCAGCAGTGGGTGAGAAATGCAGAAGTGGTGTATATGTTTCTATTATACTTTTCCTCTGATTGTTCCACTCCTGGTTTTGGCTTACAAGTACTGACGTAAAATACTGACCAAATACTGAACATGTGAACGTGGCTTTGGGGGTCTAATTTATTGTTTTAGTTTTCCATTTACACCTTTTTTTAATTTGTGCCTTTTTTGTAAATTCTATTTTGTGTGTTCGCCTGTTTTGGGGCTTCCAGATGTTTTCAGCTAAATCATCCATTACGACTTTTTAAAACACATTGTTAATGCAAATGTACTCCAGAGTCCCCCTCGTACCCCACTGGGGTGATTCTATGTACTCTTAATATTTTTTTTTTACACATTTTGCATTATTTTAGTGTAACATGTGACACTTTATTCTAAACACATGCAAAAAACAAGGTAAAAGACAAAAATAAGCTTTTTTATTATTTTGCCCAAAATTCATGAACCACTCCACTTTGAAGGACTTGAACATTGAACAACAATTAATATCCCACAAGACAAAAAAAGAAACGATTAAAAAAAAATTTTCTCTTTATACCCACTGCCGGATACCCACTTTTCAGGCTGAAGCGGATGGGGAATGATCTTCCTGTGTCTTGTGTAAGTATTGAGTATCGAGCATTTTGTCTGCAGCATCTTCAGAGTGAAATCATTGCCTTGCGACGGGAGGAGTGTTACCCCGTCACTACAGCCTGTCACAACAAGAGCAATTGAGCACTACAAACAGTAGCTAGAAAAAGTCATTCTCTCGCTCGTAGCCGCGTTATGTGACAGACCCGTTTTATATTCCTTGACTAGACAATAGTAACTTTTACATCCATTGCAATTGCCATGAACCATGTCCTGAATAACTATATAAAATTGTTATATAGCGATTATATTATTTCTTGTCTATATTTTGTTTTATATTCAGATATTTAATATTCACAGATAATTATGCTGTTTTATCAGTTAAAAGCATTAACAATGACATGATTTTTCTCTGTTCAATATACCATCCCATTCGATTTCTGGCACTGTAGCTGGTGTGTGCATGTGGACATGGGATTAGTAAAAATGATAATCCCCAAGTAGAAACAACCCTATCCAGATATTTGCGCAGAGGTCGACTGCCACATGTCAACATAACTTTATACCCTTGTTTTTATCTATTGTTTTGTTTTTTTTGTTGTATCATTCAATTGCATAATAAGAATAACGAATTACTTCCTACGTCTGAAATCGGCACCCATGACGCCACATCCCAAAGTGTGTCTCTAAGGTGGGCAGCTTCGTTACTGTCCTCCTGCTTTCAGAGTAATTAATTCTAGCCAATACTGAAGTGGCTACTGATACAATCTGGTTTAGGATAGCCTTCATTCTGATGTTATGCTGTATTTCTATAATAAACAGTGTTGGATTCCATTCTACTTTTTCCAGGTTTTTCATATATTCTGTAAGTCCGTGAGAAATAGAAATCAGACAAATATATTGGCACTTTGTTACTTGCATTAATTTGCAGCTTTATGTACAAGATTTGGACACTTAAATAACAAGACAGCATTACACCTCGCAACAATAAAACAAAGATGAGAAAGATCTTAATGTGGCGGCGGTGTAAACCGAACGCCAGCAATTGTGTAATTCTCCACCCTTATTGGAAAGCAGATAGTATAAAGTTGCATGGTGATTCCAGACCACAGATTCCGGCGTTTT
Source organism: Ranitomeya variabilis (assembly GCF_051348905.1). Taxonomy (NCBI): domain Eukaryota; kingdom Metazoa; phylum Chordata; class Amphibia; order Anura; family Dendrobatidae; genus Ranitomeya; species Ranitomeya variabilis. The sequence continues at coordinate 540,095,391 of NC_135234.1, forward strand.
CTATGTATTTTATTATTTAAAAACCATAAGCGGGATTCAGGCGACATCCACAGATCCTGAAACTCTGCAATTTTGTGTAATTATATTTCCCCCCCATAGGTTTAATGAATGACTTTTAAGTACAATCTATCTTTGATAAATAGTCCCTCTGCACTGAATGTTTATTAGATTGACAGGAAAATGCACTTGGCTCGCTTTATTTCCCTGCCACTTATGAGTCAGGCAAATTTTAATTGGAGCAAAAAGCTTTTATTTGCACAGTAATTTTACTCAAGGATCATATCCTTCAGAATCTGGCAGATACTTGTATTTCTTGATTGCAAAACACACACTCAAGAGAGGAGAAAAATACATGCCCAAGATGTCATTATTCAGACTGTCAGATTAGGGGAATTGGACAAGCAACACGTTATCAAATCTTAACAGCTTTACCAGCGATTACCCATATTTCTATTTAAAATGTAAGCCCGAGCGATAAATGGAAAAATGTTTCCTTAACATTGTAAAGCTTATTTCATTAAGGAATGTAAATTACCCGCCGTTACTTTGATTAGATGTAGCCCATTTTTCTTATACGTTTCAAGCTCTTGACATGACTAGTTGTCAGCATTCCCATGTAATATTTGAGACGGCTGCGTGACATTGTTTAACCTAAGACTACTTTAAGAATTATAAATGACCTCCCCCCCCCCCCTCCCGATTATTAGATATCAATAGTAAGAATTGGAACAGAAAATAAATTACTCTCAACTGTCACAAAATATCCGCAGCCTAAAATATAGAACCTTTCCAATACTTGGCCAATGTTCAAATACCTAGACACCACAGAAATGTAAATCTGCGTTACGTGTGCAAACTGCGTGATGTGTGACTTTAGATCCTGCTGTCAATCTCTCCTTGGCTAATCTTGAGCGAACCAGTGTGTCATCGCAAAGAGACCTACTGCCATCTACTGGTGGAAGGCTAGATTATGGTCAGGGATCTCACTTTTTTCTCCTTTGTGCGTGCATGGTTCTCGAGTTGAAACCATGAACAGACTCCTTGTATATAGCATGAATATCTCACTCATGAATATGGAGCTCCGGAACCCCAGAAACTAATACAGTTAATTTGGAACAATCCCTGTTAATTTCCCAAACTCATTCCCACTAATATAATGGAGGAGAGTGATTTAATATGAATTTTATTGTTGTTGTTCATAATATTAATTGCTCATTTTATCAGGTTATATGCTAGAATAGGATCTCTCACTAATGATTTCTTGGGATGAGCAACTGTTAGCAATGCTGATTTTAGTGACAATGTTAATGTATGCAGCTCAAATGCTGAATGTCTGTTGTGAATGGTGGTGGCTGGAAATGTTTCTTATCGTTTTCCATCCCATAATACTGAATTAAATTTGGAAATGAAAATTGTCTCTTAAAATATAAATATATAAAATATATCGGTATATGTATGTATGTATAAAAATTATTCTCTATAGCTTTAGATTTTAAGAGGTAAACTTTTTTCATAAAATGCCGAAACTATCGCTGTTTCAGCAGTAGATGGAATTCCCCCGCTAATCACATAATGTATGAAGTCAAAGTATCTCATGGTATAAACGAATTAACTGGTGAATTTCTTTTGTTAATTTTAAGTATAAACTGCAAGTGTTGACGAAGCATGCAGCCGAGCTCAGCAAGTACATGCCAGAGAAGGTAGAAGAGGACACCAGTAGCATTCTGAGATCACCGATGCCAGGGTCAGTGGTGGCTGTTTCTGTTAAACCTGGTGATATGGTGAGTGCCACTGACTTATTATATCTATGCTGTCAAAAAATTAATTTTTTAAATATTTAGCTTTTGTTTCATTCCATTAATAGTCACGTAAATACATATCCTATTTGTACCTGTGTCTGATTAAGAGACATGAAAAATCATGTTCTACCCTGGTGTTCTTGTATGTAGTCTGTAGAAGGACAAAATCTACTGACATGTATCCAGTGTGCTTTTGGGGGCTCCAGGTCATTATAGAAAGACATGGAAAGAGCAGGCGTATGAGAGGCGTTCAGCTTATGTTCTCATAGAAATGATTCTGGTGACTTGTCACTACGTTCTTCCAGTAGGCATACGTGACCTACTGTCAGCACATAGATTTAGTCAGTGCTATTATACTAAGATTTGAGATCTGTCTTATTATTACTTACGCTACTGTTATATACTTACTCATGCACCAGGAACTATATATGTATATTTTGCTGGGGGTTGTCATTGCACAAATATAATTGTAGATGGATATTAACAGTTCTGTGGTTATTACAGACCTTTTTTAGTAAAATTATGGTGATCTTTTTTTCTCCATTTTAAACCAGTTTCATTTTGTCAGAGGTGATCAATCCTTCAATTAAATGCTGAGACAAAATGCAACAAGAAGCCAAGACATTTTTCAGTGAAGGGAAAAGGATATGTTAAAAATAATAAAAAGTTCATATATATCAAAGGTTTCAGCAAGGTACAGGAGGGAAGCAAGAGGTCACCTTCTGAAACTAGAGGGTGGGAGGCTCTCGGGAAATGTGAGGAAGTACTTCAAGGGAAGGGTGATGAATTCATGCTATTTACAGTGAGAGAATTCAGATATGCTCAGAAAAGACACAAAGCTATCCTAAAAGGGTAAGGAACCAAAGGATATGAAATGCTCAGAATGTTCACGGCAGCCTAGGTGGGCCTCTTACATCTGCACTTTTGTATTGTCTCACTGTTTTGTATTCTAGGTCACAGATAAAATATCACCAGGAGAAGTTAACAGTTCAAGTATACTAAAGTCAATTCAGTCTAAGAAAGTTCCATTTCCGTGTGCACACGTTTTATTAATATATCCTAGGATGTCATAATTTGGCACAATTTGGGAAACTTTAGTTTACTTTTGTGTAATCGTATATTTTACCCCTAATATGTTTATGAAAGGTTTAGACAACTGAAATTGTGGAAAAAAAATTGAAATACATATATTTAATAATTCACAGCATTACAAATCCATAAAAAAATAAAATATCTCTTCCACTGGACACAGTTTGCATTTCCCAAGGTAGAGTTTAGGGACATGGAACCTTTTTGGTTAAGATACTGCACCATACACAGCCGTTAAAGAGGTACAACACCGGTTGTCTACAGCTTCCTTATGTTTCTGTAATTGGCCATGAATATTCTTGAAGGGAAATCAAAGAATTTTACCACATTTATTATTTCATTTGGAGCAGGATATAGAGTTCAAATGGAATTTTCCCTATGGGAGCCGTGTTAGTGAGTCTTTTACCTGCACAATGATATTCAGTTTATCCATTGATGCGGGATTCTCTTAATTTCACAGATTTTGCGTTTCGAGCCCTGGCATACAGTTTAAAAATTTTGAGGGTTTTCTTTGCCAAAATTTATATTGTTTGTCGCTGAATAAAATCCCCCAAAGTTACATTTAAATACTTTGCTTCTGAATACTTCCTGTGAAGGGACTAGAAAGCAGACTGTAAAAAATTGATTCACCTTATCTTACATTGTGTGAAACCCATTTCTTCTGCTTATAGACAGTGGGAGATTCAAACAGTCAGCATGCCTGAGTGCAGAAGAACAGAGCGCTTTTGAATTGTTGTTATATTCAAGGCTGTGGACTCCAAGCCGTTCATGGTCTTTAATATCGATTTAATGAAGGAGCACAGTGCATCCAATCGCTGGATTGGGAATGAAGGATATATGTGTGTATGTATGGTTACCACGAATGAGAAACATACATGTCAGACCTTTGTACTATTTCCCTACTGAAGCAATTCAATGCAAAGTTGTCATTGTAAGAAAGTTGCAGTGGGGGGTTTGAGACCTTCAGCTGTTTCTCCTCTTGTTTCTGGGAAGATTTGGCATGAAGCAATTGGCATGGGTATTTCTTATATTCAGTAAAGCAGACAGGCCAAAAGTCTTTAATGTACGACAGCTAAAAGCAAGGGTCTACATACTACTTTGGGAACCATAATTAGTTATTTAAGCGGATTAAATTGTATACAACACTTCCCCATCACCCATAATTTAATACATTCCATATTGTAATGACCTAATTTCTGTAAATATGAGTAGACTTAATTCCATAAATGAACCAACATAACTTATCAAAGCTAAAACTACTTATCATTACAAACCCATTTAGTAGCCGAGGAATGCGACTTGATTAAAAATTAAAATATGCTGAAATTAACAAAAAGAAAAATTATCATAATAGGGTTTTTCTTTTTTGAAGACAATAGATATGAAGGTTCCATAAATGAAAGCCTCTTTACTGTGACAGTACAGCCTGTATAAGAATAAACTCAGAAATAGTATACTGTGTTTGGTGCACATCATTGTTCTCTATCTGAAATCTCATTTGTCTGATTTAATAATTTCTCACTTTTCAATCTTCATTTCTATTTCATTTCACCAATTCTTTTGACACTTTACATCTCTATGTAACTAGTTTTTAACTTTAACATGACTAATTAACTAGGGCTTAGTTCACATTGTATTTTGGTCTGTTCTGTCTGGTTTTCATTGCATCGTGATGGATATAATACTGAAGTCTGCTGTTCTATTAATACATATTTTTATCAATCCATTATACCATAGATTGATCATACCAGTCATGGCTGCTGTAATAACAGCAGTCATGAACAATGACTAAGAAAGTGATACAATACATTTACATTAATGAGCCTAGGATGAAGCTTGATAGCCAGCTATAGTTTGACCATTATAACGCATACATTTTTTGTTAACTAAATCACTTGAATAATTACAACACTTTGAAATGACTAGAGTATTAATATCGCTTGACGATACTATACCAATCAAGAACACACAATATATAACCTTTATAAGCTTTTCTTTAGACCACAGTTTGTCAAGTCCCACCTTTTCTTTCTTCATGTAAATATGAATATCTCTGAACATGAACTTGCTGGTATTTTATATATTCCATTGGTTGAGATACATACCGTGTAATTAAAATATATATATATATATATATATATATATATATACATACATATATATATATATATATATATATATATATATATATATATATATATATATATATATATATATATATATATATATATATATATATATATATATATATATACGTACCGGTATATAAAAACCACCCATTGTTTGTACCGGTTTTCCTTTTCAAACTCATTCCAGGAGATTCCTCTCAATATGTTGCACTCTTTCTCCGACAGTCCCATAGACAAAGAATGGAGTGGAGGTAGGTGGAGCACACTGGCCTCCATTCCATTCAAGAGTAAGCTCTGTGGAACCTGACTTCTGGAATCCAGAGCCTAAGGGTACTGTCACACTCTGCAACTTTCCAACGATCACGACCAGCGATACGACCTGGCCGTGATCGTTGGAAAGTCGTTGTGTGGTCGCTGGGGAGCTGTCACACAGACCGCTCTCCAGCGACCTACGATGCCGAAGGCCACGGGTAACCAGGGTAAACATCGGGTTACTAAGCGCAGGGCCGCGCTTAGTAACCCGATGTTTACCCTTGTTACCATCGTAAAAGTAAAAAAAAAACAAACAGTACATACTCACATTCCGGTGTCCGTCAGGTCCCTTGCAGTCTGCTTCCCGCTCTGACTGAGTCCGCCGTAAAGTGAAAGCAGATCACAGCGGTGACGTCACCGCTGTGCTCTGCTCTTACTTTACGGCCGGCAGTCAGTCAGAGCGGGAAGCAGACTGCAAGGGACCTGACGGACACCGGAATGTGAGTATGTACGTTTTTTTTTTTTTTTACTTTTACGATGGTAACCAGGGTAAACATCGGGTTACTAAGCGCGGCCCTGCACTTAGTAACCCGATGTTTACCCTGGTTACAAGCGAACGCATCGTTGGATCGGTGTCACACACACCGATCCAACGATGACAGTGGGAGATCCAGCGACGAAATAAAGTTCCAAACGATCTGCTACAACGTACGATTCTCAGCAGGGTCCCTGATCGCTGCTGCGTGTCAGACACAGCGATATCGTATGGATATCGCTGGAACGTCACGGATCGTACCGTCGTAGCGACAAAAGTGCCACTGTGAGACAGTACCCTAAGTCTCAAGGATGCTGTGGGTGTTAACAATCCAATCCTCAGCATTCAGTAAGTTATCCTCAATCCTATACATGGCAAAATCCCCCACCTCCTCTCCAAAAAAAAAAATTGTTACTGGACCAAACCAACACCTTTTTTCAATTCCTGATAAAATACATAAAGTGAGTAGAGACAGACAATTTGGCCAATTAAGTGGCCTTTCTTATTTATTTTACTTGCTTACGTAGTATCCTCATGTTCTGCAGCGCTTTACAGACATCTTGATTGTCCCCATTGGGGCTCACAATCTAAATTCCCTATCAGTATGTCTTTTGAGTGTGGGAGGAAAGCGGAGTACCAGTAGGAAACCCAAGCAAACATTAGTAGAACATACAAACTCCTTGCAAATGTTGTCTTTGGTGGGATTTGAAACCAGGACCCCAGCGCTGGAAAGCAACAGTGCTAACCACTGAGCCAGGAAAAACCCATGTTATTCAACAAAGCCTCGGGATTCCTATCCTCTTTTCTATCCTCCATACACACATTCCATTTCTTCTTTGTGTTGAAGAGTAATCTCTGACAAACTGAGCTCCCAGGGAGGTGCTGTTTGACAAACCCATATGCCTAGCAACTAGTCTGTCCGAGCTGCTTAAGCAGTATACTGGCAGCAAAGAAGAGAGAAAAAGAATTTGAATGTAGTTAAAATTTGGCAATCTCATTCTGGAGTACTTTGCTAACGAGTAACCATTGTTTTAATTTTTATTTTATAAACCAATAGTACACATAAAATCAAGAAACTTTGTAATATATCTTGTCAGAGAAATCTGCTTCGTTCTCCTCCAAGAGTGATGATTTTCAAAATTCTCAATTCCTGATTAAAATTTGTAATCGGTGAAGAAGGATTTTTACATTACTCAGAAAGGAGATGACAGCTGGTTTTTATAAGATTCTATGTAAAAGGGAGGGTCGAGTTTGGAGCTCTGCCTCTGGTTTCTCCCTCCTCTCCACTTCATAGAATCTTATCAGTTGCAACTTTCATCTCCTATCTGAGTAAGATATCAATCTATCTTCTCTAAACACAGATTTAGGCCATGTGCACACGTTCAGTATTTTTCGCGTTTTTTTCGCGTTTTTTCGCTATAAAAACGTGATAAAAACGCGAAAAAAACGCTTACATATGCCTCCTATTATTTTAAGTGTATTCCGCATTTTTTGTGCAAATGTAGCTTTTTTTTCCGCGAAAAAATCGCATCGCGGAAAAAAAAGCAACATGTTCATTAAAATGCGGAATTGCAGGGGATTCCGCACACCTAGGGGTCCATTGATCTGCTTACTTCCCGCACGGGGCTGTGCACACCATGCGGGAAGTAAGCAGATTATGTGCGGTTGGTACCCAGGGTGGAGGAGAGGAGACTCTCCTCCACGCACTGGGCACCATATAAGTGGTCAAAAAATAAGAATTAAAATAAAAAACAGTCCTATACTCACCCTCGATGTCTTCCCGCCTCCACTGCACGCTGCCGTTCGGTTCCTGTAGCTGGTGTGCGGCGAAAGACCTGCCGATGACGTCACTGTCCTGTGATTGGTCGTGAGCGGTCATGTGACCGCTCACGTGACCGTGACGTCACGGAAGGTCCTGTGCGCACAGACCAGCTATAGGAAGAGGAGCCGGACGCCAGTGAGGAGATGTCTGGGTGAGTATAAGCATTTTTTTATTTTTTTTATTATTTTTAAACATTCTATCTTTTACTATAGATGCTGCATCTATAGTAAAAAGTTGGTCACACTTGTCAAACGCTATGTTTGACAAGTGTGACCAACCTGTCAGTCAGTTTTCCAAGCGATGCTACAGATCGCTTGGAAAACTTTAGCATTCTGCAAGCTAATTACGCTTGCAGAATGCTAAAAAAACGCGAAAAAAACGGAAAAAAAAACGCAAAAAAAAAAATGCGGATTTCTTGCAGAAAATTTCCGGTTTTCTTCAGGAAATTTCTGCAAGAAATCCTGAACGTGTGCACATACCCTTAAGGTTCACTAATCATCCTTTACAACAGATCCAGCAGCAATGCTTTGACAAAAAAAGTTGTGCAGACAATTTTTTTTTGTCCTTCTAAAAAAATATATTACAAACGGATAAACAGATCCGTTATTTAGACATCAAAGTCTAAGGCTATGTGCACACGTAGGAAATGTGGTGCAGAATTTTCTGCACTAACTCTGCATCGTGTGCACATACCCTAAGGCTGTGTTAACATGTTTCATTTTTGCTGCGATTTTTCTGCAGGCAAAACCTGCTCTCTTAGCAGTAAAGAAGCGGCTTACAAAAAGCAGGTTTTTGCTGCATTTTGTGCTGCGTTTTTATCAGGTACATTTGTCTTTTGTGCATGTTGATAATATTAAGTGCTTAAAAAAAAACATGATGCAACTTCCTGAGGTTTTTACACCAAAAACGCAGCAAAGCATGAAACCTGCGTTTTTGCACGTACGCATTGCTTTCTATGGGTGAAAAAACACTGCAAAAACGCTGAAAGAAGTGACATGCTGCAGTTTTCAAAAACACAACAGTTTTCCAATTCAGTCCAGAAAAAAATCCAAGCGTGTGCATGAGATCTCTGAACTCTCATAGCTTTTGCTGGTAGTTTAAAACGCAGCTTAAAATTTGCATAAAAAGAAGCAGCAAAAACGCAACCTGTGAACATGGCCTAAGGAAAACAGATCCGTTAAATAGTCATCACACAGTTATTAAATATTATCTCCTTGAATCTGGACTTGTAATATGCTGCCCATATGGCAGCATTATAGGGGCAGGTTTGATTTAACGTAAATGTTTTGTTTAATAAAACAAAAATAAAGGCGCAGAGCAGGTCACAATAATAAAGAGCCACACCCGGAACCATGAGCTTGGGGAGAACTATAATCTCAGACATTACAAATGGTGAGCTCGGGGAGTTCTGCTATAGTCAAACTATCTTTGTGGCACGCTTTCATTTGTAACTAAGAAATTTAGAACGAATAAAAAATGTAGGACAATGGTCATTAGTAAATGTAATTATTAGTTTTTACACAGTTTTTGGGGTCCCGCTGTCGAGTTGATGCAGTATTTATGTAAAACTTCATATATCTACATTATCCTGTTGAAAGTACAACTTATCCTTCCTGTCTCTACGGCCGTCTTCAGCTTTCCCTTCTAAGTTTTCATCTTATAAATTTGTATATTTGGCCTTGACTCTAAGTAACGCAAAGTGACAGCTGCTTTCTAATCCTGTTAGCAGCCTTCTCAATCGAATGTCATGACAAATCTTGTCCTCCCACCTACTCCTCCTAAGCTAAAGAATAAGACGCAGCAACATGTTTAGATGGGACACAAACGGCCTGCGTTCAGCAGACTTTGACATCCAATTATGTAAAGATTTGTGCAGTTTAGCACTTGACAAGCATTCCCAGTTGTAGAACCTCGGAACATCTGTAAGATGGAGGAAAGAACCTTCCTTTCATGTAGTATTTACAGATGCTACGTCTTCATATTCACACTTGTAATATGCCCTGCATTGTATGAAGAAGTTGTGATTGTACTTTCAATATAAAGGAATAGCAGATTCTTCTCCGGTCAGTTGTGACTGCTTGTTCCTAGGCAACAGGGTATAATTCATAAAAGCCTGAGCAGGTGGATGCAGATAGGAGGCCTTGCAGGAGATCTCCTCAATTCTAGATCTAGCACAAAAAATCTCACAAGCACGGTGATAGCTTGGAAGGAAAGCAGTGGAACAAGAATTATGTGGGATACAGCCAAAAAGGATGAGATACTGTGCAGGCATCAAACAGCCACAAAAGAAAACTGTGTATGATATTCACTGATGACCCCTTTAACTATATACTGACATTCACTAAATTCTATCTAAAATATAACTTTTTTGTATGCCATAGTTAATTACATGTAGATTCTCTATGTAATTAGTACTTTATTTAATACAATATTGATATAGACTATATTACATATTAAAATACGTAAAAATAAAATTAGTCTATGGTGTGTGTATACACATGCATATAGTTGTGTGTATGTATGTGTGTATATATATATATATATATATATATATACATATATATATATATATATATATATATATATATATATATATATATAAAATACATGTATATATTTGTAAGTATGTACCGTATATATATAATATAGAATGTGTGTTTGCGTAAGTGTGTATACATATATAGAGATTATATAGAATATATATATATATATACACACGTATTTATATATGCATTATATCCACATATATTATATACTCAAGCACTCACACACATATATATATATACGCACACACATTGTATATACAACCACTGTATACATGTTCATATACACATTCCTATATATGCATATGGATAAAGTTCATATTAAACTCGATATATTGATAAAGTGTATGGTTCCTTTATGTACTTGGTGTGATGTTTGTAAGCTCTAATAGGGGTTATCTCTGCACAATGCAAAACATAGAGAAACTAAACAGACATTGCAATAAAGGAAGATATGAGGGATTGCATCTTTACTACATGAGGCGTTGATGGTAGACTGAATCCTGGCCTAATGATGTGAGTCTATGACCCTGTGCTGAACAAACCAATTATATGTAGTGGGTCATCTTTAATCCTTTGATCTAGACAGGCAGTTGGGGTCAGATCTCTACAAGAGGGGAAAATAGCTTTGTTTAAATTGATGGAATGGGAAATAAAGGCGCCATCAGTGAGTTTGAAACTTTTAAAGTATGACACAATTAGTTTTTTGGGGGGATATATCCGGTTTATATTTTTCTTTGCTTAATAATTCTTTCCAGTGTGAACCAGAATCCAGGTAATTTAATATCACACAGTGCATGTAATGTTTTTAAATAAGGAAAAAATCAGTTTGTACACAGTTAAATTTAATGCAACACACTTATGTGAAAATGTGAAAGTTAACTGGAAATCCGGGTAGAGAGCAGGGCTTTTATTCAGAGCCCAAGATGCATATTAAACTCTCACACCTGTGTCCACCCCAAAAAATCTGTAATTGAAGGATTTCCACTTATGAAGGAAAATCAGCAGGGATGATATTGATCCATCTTTTTAGGGGGCCAGAGTGCAGCAGAAGGTGATACTGTGGAAGGGCCCCATACGCCCTCTGTTTTTCTGCCAAATTAGGCAGAAGGTTCAGAGAGTAGGAGAACAAAAGGCTGGTCTTATTCCATAGTGCAGCTTTATCCCAACCTTCACCACCCCCTTACTGAAAACTGCTTTTTTTCACCTACTTGTTTCATAATGGTGAGCTGCCTGCTTTTGCATTGAAACAGTTACTGTTGAAATAGGCAGGAAACAGTTTTGTTTTAATTGCTAAAATGATTCGGAAGTGCTTCGTGCGCTGCTTCTATACAGCAGGTGCTGTGCATTAATTGGCCTGTGCAGGCCTGACCCAAGGTCCCTTGCAGCGGGCCCAATTTTAGGCTGAGTTTAAATCACTTATTTATTAAATTGTATAACCTGGCGTACATGATGAGCGCTTGCAAGTATTTTATTTCATGGTCTGCAGTTTCTAATGTCATGTGGGTTTGGAAACTTGTGTTTCTTTGGTAATGTATTATCAGCAGGTAAGCTCTAAATACCATCCATCAGGAGCTATTTTTTTACCTAGATACTCTAATGACTGATGAACCTGTCTTTAGTATGAATGTTTAGCACAGTAGAGAGCCATATGCCCCTGGCACGGGTTCCTATGCGCTTCTTGAGTAGAACAGATTAAGACAGAAATGAAATTCTAGTAGTCACTTACTAAATATATATAGCATGGTATTGTAAGGAATCTGATATTTTTTACTGTAAGAAGCTACGAAATATACATGTGACAATTGATATATAGTAGCTATCCTTGCTCAGCCTTGACAGAACGGCATCATGCTTTGTTGCTTTCCGTCTGCTTCGGCCAGACCTTAGCACATTAGAAGTCCCTCCCCTGTGTGGGAAGACCACAGCTGTTACTGTAAATCTCATCCAGTAACTGTATCACCCCATTTTGTGGCTCTGAAGGATGAAATTGAGAAATGGAGCACTGTGCAGTCATCCTTCACGTCTGCAATTTTAGCCTTTGCATTTCATTTTCATGCTTTTATTCCAAAGCAAATGGCACTGGGCGAGCAACAGAGTCCTTGATAAATGTTCGCCATTCCCTTCTATGCTTTTCCTATTCTGTGCCTCATGATTCCAGCCTTGCTGTGTGACATCTATGATACGCCTATGGACAGAAGAGACACAGCACAGTCAATGAGAAGTTCTTGAAGTCATGTGTGATTACTCTCTTACCGTGGTATGTGTATACGGGAACCTTTTCCTAAACTTGACAGGTGCTTTAATTAGATACAAAAAGAAGTTTACATCATTAGCACAACAAAGTCAATGATGAGCCTGCAGACAATCCTCCGGGGAAGTGCGTCTTTGAAAACGAAAGGGACTTGATAGATTTCCATATCATTTATAACTCCCCTAATTGCATTTGGAAGGCTTGCCAATAAAATGGAAAATTGGCAGCCTATATCCATTATAGTAATTTTGCCAACCATGGCAAGCAGCTGGCTTTACTGGATTTTATTTCCCCCACCCATAATTAATCATCAGCTGGAGATGTCTGAAACTTCACATTGGAGCAGAGCTGCGTCACATCCACACTTCCTTTAAAATGCAAAAAAAGGCTTAGTACATGTACTGACAGCTCCTTAAAGCGAACGCATTTAGGTACAAGGCACACTGCCGCTTAATGAGTGTTACTTTGAAAGTCGGATGTGAATGTGACCTCTGACTTTCCCATGTCAAAGGAAAGAACTCTGCAAGCTGGATGAAAGATACAGGATGGAGGGCTGCAAACTTTACTCCAATTAGACAAGGAGCATAGAAGTACATCAGCACAGATTGGGTTTATCAGAGAGACTTGTAGGGCTTGTGACTATTTAGTAGGAGTAGCAGTGAAAGCCGCCTGTCACATCGATTTGGGTTGTGTTCAGTGATCTATGTTTCTTTGTAGAATATGGCTCAAACGAATCTGTTCTTAAAATGAAGGCAGGTGGCTTGTTTTCATTTACTCTCTTTTCACTAGTTTTATGTCCATGGCTTTAAACTTAAGTCCATTGGGATGTGGGTTAGAATTGTCATACATGTGTCTATTTGTAGTCCAGGTCTTGTTAACTTGTGAATATTTCCACCATGTCCTGATTTTTATTCAATAGCAACACACAAACATCATCAAGAGTAAAGCGTAGAATAATTCTTACTGTGTCTGACAGGACCATTACAAATTTAGTTGATGACAACAACATTCTTCTAGCTGAAGAATATAGATTGCAAGCTCTTGGTTGCACAGTTTATTTCTGGGCGATGATTTCGGTTTTCCATCAGAAGCTGAAAGCATCTGTCATCTTTATGTTAGGGGCATCATAGGTTATGACTGTAGCAGATTTGGATCAGAGCAGTGTGGACAAACAACACCTCCAACGTATGTTCACTAAGTCTCATCTTCCAGGACAGCATGATATCTCACATTTCCAACACAAACACCCAGGAAATGCTAATTAAAGCCTCATCCCCAGACATTTTCATAAACTCTTCAATGTGTCACTTCTTCTTGGCTTTAATCCTTTCTCATTCCTTTTTTTTTTAAATCCATGAGATCATAGTGGTCTTATTGGTTTATTGTTACCGTGATTGTGCAACTGGACAGCACTGAAACTGTATAAGTGCCCCTTCCATATTTACTTACCATATACTCAACAGGACATATCTTTTTACACCCATTGTGTATAAAAATATAGAACACCTTAGTCTTAAAACGGCTATATAAAATACATTGTATTTCTAGCCATTACACCTTTGTTTTAACTTTTATCATGTTTACAGTGTATGTGGGTTTTGTCACTTATCCCATTAATACCAGTACTTGTGTTGTGATAGGTTTCTGAGGGACAAGAAATCTGTGTAATTGAAGCGATGAAAATGCAGAACAGCATGACTGCAGCTAAAACAGCAAAGGTACTGTGCTTCCCTCATTTTTAAATTTTGTAATGTGTATCATTGTGCATGATTAGCATGAAATAAAAAAAATATATATATATAGTGGTGTGTTCAGAACTGTATTGGATCTGATTATATCAACTCTATATATAAATATATAAGGTCCGAGATACCTGGGCGTTGAGGAACAATGTAGAATGATAACTTAATCTATGGACATCTATAGTTTATGTATTATAATGAGAAATGACATCGGGGAAAAGTATTGAACATGTGAACAAAGAGAGGTTCAAAAAGGCCTGGAAAGTCTTGACACCAGCTGAAATCTATCAGTAATTAGAAACCAATCCTGCCACTTAGTGAAAAATAGCTTGTTCAACCGATGGCCTATAAAAAGGTGTTTCATTACAAAGGTGCCACACAAAAAACATCTCATGATGGGTAAAACCAGTGAGCTGTCTCAAGACTTTTGCAACCTTATTGTTACAAAACATACTGAAGGCATTGGTTATAGAAGAATTTCGAAACTACTGAAGGTTCCAGTGAGCACTGTTTATTGCAATAATCCGGAAGCAGAAAGAACATCATTTCACCATAAACTGGTCACGACCAGGTGCTCTCTGCAAGATTTCAGACCGATGAGTGAAAATAATTTTAAGAACAGTAGATAAGGACTACCTGGAGAGCTACAGAAAGACATGGAATCAGCAGGTATAATTGTTCCAAAGAAAATCATAAGTAATGCACACAACCTTCATGGCCTGTATGCACTCTCATTATACAAGATTCCATTTCTGAACATACAGCATGTTCAAGCATGTTTAAAGTTTGCTCAACTACATTTAGACAAGCCTGTAAAATTTTGGGAAAATATAGTCTGGTCAGATGAGACCAAAATTTAACTCTTTGGAAGCCTTAATACAAATCTTGTTTGGAAGCTAAAAGGCACTGCACATCACCCAACAAACACCATATTGGCAATGAAGTTTGGAGGTCAGAACATCATGGTGTGGGGCTGTTTTTCAGCATACGGCATTGGCAAACTTTATAGAAATTGACAAATGTACTGAGACATTTTTGATAAAAATCTGCTGCCATCTACCAGAATTATGAAATTGAAACGAGGGTGGACATTTCAACATATCAATGATCATAAACACAGAGCCAAGGAAACTCTCAATTGGTTCCAAAGAAAGAAAATAAAGCTGCTAGAATGGCCGAGCCAATCACCTGACCTGAATTCAATAGAAAACGTATGGAAGGACCTAAAGCTCAGCGTTCATAGGAGCCCACAGAACCTTCAGGATTTGAAGAGTGTGTGGAAGAATGGGCCAAAATCACACGTGAGCAATGCATGTTTCTCTATGCAGGAAGCGTTTTGAAGCCATCCTCATCAACAAAGGCTTCTGTACGAAGTACTAATTGAATTTTAGTAAGCGTGTTCAATACTTTTTTCCTGACATTTCGCATTATTACACATAACTTAATTTATAGACATCTATGGTTTGATTTCTTTGCCTATGTGGATTGGATGGGTTGTTACTTACATCTGGTGAGAATTTCATGTCAATAGCACCTTTAGAAATCTATTTACTTAGCCAATTGGTGACGTGTTCAATACTTATTTCACCCGCTATGTGTGTATATAGATAGATACAATTATATATATCATTTTAATTTCCTCTCGTTTGAGTATTACAATGCTTGGACATGTATGTTTGGAAATCCTCATTGTTTGATTATTCCTATTTTAATACATGTTCTACATTGTTCCTCAAGCACAGTATATCTCTGACCTTCTCAGGTATGTATGTATGTATAGAGTTGACTGTGTGCGTGTGTATATATACAAGCACACAGTTATACCACCTTTTAATGACTAAAGAAAATCAAATAAATGATGGAAGAAAGCAAGCTTTCAGGACTTCTTAGGTCTCTACCTCAGGCATGGTAAGGCTGGGGTCACACTTGCGAGTGTGATGCGAGAAACTCATGCATCAATACCCGGCACTCGGGACTGGAGTGTGCAGTGGCATAGAAATACATGCAGCCTCACACTCCGGTCCCAAGTGCTGGCGGCAGTGCCGGGTATTGATGCGAGAGACTCGTGCATTGCACTCGCAAGTGTGACCCCGGCCTAAGACAGAGTATCTGATGAAACACAAATATATGCACACAAAAAAAGCAAACAAAAGAGAAGCATGGCATAATTTTTTTGTGCATGTGTTTCTTCAGATACTTTGTAGACCTAAAAAGTTTCAAAAGCTTGCTTTATAACATAATTTATTTTATTTTTGTTAGCCATTAAATGATATCATAACTACAAGATTATCTTGTTTTTTCAACTGGCTAACACGGTACCAAACCCTTTTGTTTTCAGTAAGTATTACATTTATTCAGTAGCAGAACATTGCTCCATTATCTGCCTACAATTTTAAGTTTACTTTTTTTTTTAATCAAGAAATATAAAATGAATATTAATAAATGTATCTTCTAAATATTTAACACATGTTTTGCATGTTGGAAATGTCATTGAACATATAGTGACATAGTTTGTCAGATCATGTCATAATTAGGAACATAATCTGGGTTAGTAACAGAATTTCTTACCTGTTGGCGTTTTTTTCAGCCATCCAGTTTTTATTACTGTATTTCAGAATATTGTATTGCCATAATATGACTATATATTGTAGGCAATAATTGTATAACTTGTTCTATATGTGAGAATGAGAAGTTTATATGTCATGTACGGTATAATAATTAACTGTTTTTGGGACCGATCAAATTGCAGTTTCTGGATGTTCATTAGTTAGACATCTCCTTGAACTCAAACATTTATTTAGAAGGGGGAAAAAATTGAGAATCATAATTGAAAAGAAAAAATACAACTATTGTTTCTGCGGCAAGATTCATTGATACTGCTCTCCTTTTCAAACATGACAACTAAAAATGTTAATGGCATGTGTATCAAGCTTGTAAGACCATGCAGGCCAAAAAAATATTCCTTATCCATTTTAAATAGATGTATAGCTGAAAATCTAAGAAATTCCATGTTTTCACTTTTCTTAGTGCTGTTCCTCACTATATGAATATTGCTTCTACAGTACTTGTAGCAGCTGTGTAAGGTAATCAAGCGTAATGCAAAAATTGCACATAGCTCCATTCTATATCTTCCAGAAGTAACATTTAGGGCAGCTGTGACCTGGTCCATCTATTTCCAATTTCTTTTTGTACTATTTTTTTTTCTTAGTGTATTTTAAACATTTATCTGACTTTGTCATTTACAGGTGACATCTGTACATTGCAAGCCTGGCGATACCGTGGGAGAAGGGGATCTCCTAGTGCAGCTTGAATAAATCCCAATCACTACATGACTCCATTTGACACTTTATAGATGATTTCTGATGAACTAGCTCATACTCCTGTTTTGACATAACATTCCTACAAAACAGATTTTATACAGATATTTATTACAAGTATGGGATGAATAAAACCAATAATTCCAAAAGGTGTGTGTGACTTATGTGTATTGCATTCTAGTATATTATCTATGGTCCTTTTACTAACGTGTTAACGGTTTATGTTCCCTAAGAAATGATCAGTTCTGGTTTTAATGTTCTTTAAAGAAAAAAAAAATTAAGTGATGGTAATATTTATCAGGCCTCTTTCACACGTCAGTGTCTCCGGTACGTGTAGTGACAGTTTTCTCACGTACCGGAGACACTGACACACGTAGACCCATTTAAATGAATGGGTCTATGCACATGTGCGTGTTTTCACACGGACCGTATGTCCGTGCTGAAAACACGTCGACATGTCCGTTTTTGACCGGCAGCACGGACCACAATACGGACAGCACACGTGCACACGGAGAACAGTGTGCACTCTCCTCCATGTGCACGTACCGCCCGCAGGAGAGACAGCGCTACACTAAGCGCTGTCCCCCCCGCTGTGGTGCTGAAGGCGGCATTCATCTCTTCTCCCCCGTCGGAGAGAAGAGATGAAAGATCAAGTTTTTTTTTTTTTGTGAAAAATAAATTTTGCATGTGCCTCCCGCCTCCCCCCTCAGTGCGCCGCCTGGCCCCTTGCCGCAGAAATACTCACCTAGCTCCCGCGATGTCTCCTCTGTCCTCTCCGCGCTGGCAGCTTCTCCTGTGTGAACGGTCACGTGGGACCGCTCATTACAGTCAGGGAATATTCATGCCGATCTTGATGAGAGGGCTAAGTTTGAGCTGTCCCTTATGGTGATTCAAAGTGTTGGTTTTCTGCTAAACATACCTTTTCGAATAATGGCCAAAAACTTCAACCTTGCCCTCATCGGAACAAAAAATGAAAAACTATCCAGCACTTCTACAGAATAAAGCTAGTGTGAACAGGTGTAAGCTACCATGTCTGCACATTATACAAACAAGAGAAAAAACAGCAGCATTCTGTAAGGTCTAAGATGTATGCAAACACTGAATACGTAAATTTGGATTGCATTATAGCTATCTTGAATATACTTACAAAAATAAAGGTACTTAGAGCATAAATTGGCCAATTCATGTGTGGCCATCAACCACAGCAAGGTGATCTTTCTTCGATGGGACCCTAAACCTAATACTTATCAAACATGCCTCTCCCAGGCTGCAAGCCTACAAATTTAATGAGCAGGTAGGATCCAGTATTAATTATAAAACACCCTTAACCCCTTCATGCCGCGGCCCTTTTTCGTTTTTGTGTTTTCGTTTTTCGCTCCCCTCCTTCCCAGAGCCATAACTTTTTTATTTTTCCGTCAATATGGCCATGTGAGGGCTACGCTGTTTAGCGATCAGGTTAATGCTTTTTTTTAATTGATAGATCGGGCGATTCTGAACGCGGCGATACCAAATATGTGTAGGTTTTTTTTTTATTATTGTTTTATTTAGGATGGGGCGAAAGGGGGGTGATTTAAACGTTTATATTTTTAATATTTTTTTTACATTTTTAAAAACTTTTTTTTTTTCACTTTTGCCATGCTTCAATAGCCTCCAAGGGAGGCTAGAAGCAGGCACAGCCCGATCGGCTCTGCTACATAACAGTGATCATCAGATCGCTGCTATGCAGCAGAAATGCAGGTGTGCTGTGAGCGCCGGCCACAGGGGGGCGCTCACAGCTACCGGCGATCAGTAACCATAGAGGTCTCAAGGACCTCTATGGTTACCTTCCTGATTCATCGCCGACCCCCCGATCATGTGACGGGGGTCGGCGATGACGTCATTTCCGGCCGCCCGGCCGCATGCGGTAGTTAAATGCCGCTGTCTGCATTTGACAGTGGCATTTAACAGGTTAATAGCGGCGGGTGAATAGCGATTTCACCCGCCGCTATTGCGCACACATGTCAGCTGTACAAAACAGCTGACATGTCGCGACTTTGATGTGCGCTCACCGCCGGAGCGCACATCAAAGCAGGGGACCCGACATGCGCAGTACATGTACGGCGCATGTCGCGAAAGGGTTAAGCTGATGGGAGGAGAGCACAGTCAAAAAGGAGGCAGTCACAACCTCCAATAGTAAACTGCAAAAAAACAAGATATTGACCAGTACCTGATCAGAACAAGGCATGTTTTCCTATATGCAGAGTTTATGTAGGTTTTGTCAAACATAGCCAGGCTTGGATGTTTGCCTTTGTTATAAAAAAAAACTTCCATCCTTACCACCTTACCCCACAGGCCAGACATATGAAGAATGCAGGACATTTTTGTCACTTGCAGTACACAAGTAGTACTTGCCAGAATTTCCTGCAGCTCCTTTAATGTTGCTTCAGGCCTCTTGGCAACCTTTCAGACCACTTTTCTTTTTGCTTTTTCATAAATTTGTGAGGGACATCCAGTTCTAGGTAATATCACTATTGTGACAAATTTAAGCCACTTCTTGATGACTGACTTTATGGTGTTCCAGGCCTTGGAAATATTTTGGTACCCTTCTGAGTGATAACTTTCAAAAATGAAAACCCTTTATGCTGTAAACTCTTTACGGACAATAGCTTTTGCTGTAAAATGCAACTAAGAAAATGCAAGGAAATCCTACTAGAAAAGCTAAACTTTATGGACTTTATCAGAAACACTTTAAATGGTGGTAACTGTACTGACTGCTATGTAACATGACAGACAACACAAATTATATGAAGGTGTGCACTCTTTTGAAACCAGATTATTTCAGTTTTGTTATTTTTATTACCCCCTCAAAATGATTTCAGTTTCTCAGTGGATTTGTACAGATTATGGGTGTCATTAATGGTGGAAAAAGTCCTGAAATGATTCTTAGGTTTTTTTTGCATAACAAAAACCTGGCATTTTAACAGGCATATGTATATAGTTAATTTTTCTACTTATAAAAGCTTTTTTTTTCATTAAAGTTTGTTTTGTGTCAATATATTCTATGATCCCAATCTTTCTTGGTTGATACAACTGTGTGAGATTTGTTTTGTTTTTCTTTTTTGCTGGGTGAGCTAGTTTTTTTTTTTTATTGGTACCAGTTAGGGTACATATGACTGTAATAATGGCAAGCCTGTTTACACCTTCCTGACAAGCCAATTTTTACAATTCTCACCACTGTCGATTTATGAGATCATAACTCTGGAACGCTTCAATGGATACCAGTGATTCTGAGACTGTTTTCTTGTGACATAAATAATTATTAGAGAGGATATGAGGTGCGTTTGCAGTCCGGGGTCTAGCGAGACCTTCCTGATGGTCCCGTAGGAGCCGCAACAGGACCTGAGCATGTGACCCCCGACCTCCAATGGGAAGTCGTCCCGTGGGCATGCTAAGTATGGGAAAAGCAGGATTTAGTCCCAGAAAGGCCTGCTCGCTGCTGATCAGTGCTGGCTACAAAGGCAGAGCCTGGAAAGGCAGCAGTAACCATTCGCACAATATCAGCTTGAGCCAGACGCTGGGACCGACGTCTCCGCTGAGCAGGTTCCACTGCGGCTGGCGGAGAATGGGAGACCGCAGTGGACATGGTTCAAGATTCCCCCTGTGCAGCGGCGGGAACTCGACACCAAACAATGGCTTGCGTTTATTTGTGAAAAAATGGAAAATTAGCGAAAATGTTGAAAATTTTCAAACTTTTAATTTTTATGCCCTAAAATCAGAGTCCTATCGCACAAAATAGTTAATAAATAACATTTCCCACATGTCTACTTTACATCAGCACATTTTTTGAATCATTAATTTGTTTACTTAGGAAGTTATAAGGGTTAAAAGTTGACCATTGATTTCTCATTTTTACAACAAAATTAGCAAACCATTTTTTTTAGGGACCACCTCACATTTGAAGTGACTTTTCTATATGACAGAAAATACCCAAAAGTGACACAATTCTAAAAACTGCACCCCTCAATGTGCTCAAAACCACATTCATGAAGTTTATTAACCCCTCAGATGCTTCACAGGAATTTTTGGAATGTGGAAGGAAAAAATAAACATTAACTTTTCTTTCACAAAAATTTTCCTTTAGACATAATTTTTTATCGCAAGGGTAGCTGGAGAAAATAGACCATACAATTTGTTGTGCAATTTCTCCTGAGCATGCCGATATGTGGGGGAAATCTACTGTTTGGGCACACGGCAGGGCTCGGAAGGGAAGGAGCGCTCTTTCACTATATGAATGTAACGTTTGCTGGCATATTTATTGGACGCCATGTAATGTTTGGAGAGCCCCTGATGTGCCTAAACAGTGGAAACCCACAACACGTGACACCATTTTGGAAACTAGATCTCTTAGGCAACTTATCTAGATGTGTATTGAGCAGCTTGAACCCCCAGGTGCTTCACAGAAGTTTATAACGTTAAGCAGTGAAAATAAAAAAATCACATTTTTCTCAGATAAATCTTTATTTAGCTCCAAATGTGGCAAGGAAAAAAACTGCAGTTTAATACAATAGTGAAGTACTTCCAACCAGTGAAGTACGTGAAACCAGACGTCGTGGTCTTCTGTCGTGGTATTCCTGTGGCACTGGCATTTCTTCCTACTGATAGTTTCTTTTGGATGTTCAGCAATTCTGCTATAACTTTAAGCCAGTCAGTGAAATTCCAGCTAGTAGTACTTACTGTGCACCTTTTGCCAATATATGTAATGGACTTTTTCTTTTAAAATGACTCAATAAAAGACATGTTGTATATAAACAAGATTGATAGATTTTATCGCAGGATCGCATTACTCCTTTACCTGTTTCCATTGTGCCTGATCTGGCTTGATCCGTGAGTGGCTTTGGAAAACTCCTAGGGCTATACGCTCATATGGTGAGTGGACTAATTAATTTTTAATTTAATTTTTTCCTATTAGGCCTTATAAAAATTAAAAACTTGGTGCTAAAACAAAATGTTATTGGTAAAAATGTAATTATTCTCTCTTCACCACTAAATAGTATATAATTCTGAGGCACATGTGGTGTCAACATGCTGACTGCACCACTTCTGGGGTTTAATTGAATTTTAGCATGTCGGCACTGTTAAATGTGACTTGGTGTCCGCACTCTATTTAAGCCAAAATGGTGCTCCAGAATTCAAATGGCATGTTGGAAGAGACCTGAAACTACAGGAACCCCACACCTCCGTTGCTGCACAGCACCAAGACCTAACATTCAACTGGTAACTGACTTTTGTATCATCTGCTTATACTTATAGTATTACCACCTGTATTTGCATATCTGACCATCATATATCCATTGTGTATATAGTGTTTTGTCTAGTGTGCCCTTAAGGCAATTAAATATCCAATTGAACTTTGGGCTGCTCTTTTATCTCACTCCACTGGTTTCTGGCCCAATATAACTCCATTAACAGATCAGGCTCATATCTAACAAGGAACTGATGGCAGTCTTACCAGGCTGGCAAGGCTCTATTTCACTGGTGCTAGTCGAAGGGGTCTCTCAGCCTGTCAGTGTTGTGCCAAGCCGGCAATAGCGCGGGCCACCCTCTCACTTGTCGTGCCTCCCTGTGTCTGTGTGGATAGGGGGTGTCTGTGTAAAACTGTGCCAAACTGACCTTGCCGATCACCAGGGGATGCAGAACGTCATGTTGGTGAAAGAGGTAAGACCGTACCATGAGACCCCCGAAGTATTAGTGACAGCAAGCAGGGCTGCGAGGTGTCGTTTTTCACAGGGCATTTCCGTACTCAGGAGAAATTGAGCAACAAACTGTAGTTCAATTACTTCTGCTTCTCTTATGAAAATTAAAACTTTGGGGATAAAGCAACATTTTTGTAGTAAAAATGTATTTTTTTCATTTTCACAGCACAACTTTATAAAATCCAGCGAAGCAACTGTAAATTCAGGTGCTCATCACACTTCTAGATAAATTCCTTGAGGGTGTAGTTTACAAAATTGGGTCACTTGTGGGGGATTTCTACTGTTTAAGCACATCAGGGGCTCTGCAAACGAGACACGGCATCCACTATCTATTCCAGCCAATTTTGATCTCCAAAAGTTTTACATGAAATATGGGGTATTGGTATACTAAGGATAAATTGCACAACACGTTTTGGGGTCCATTTTGTCCTGTTACCCTTGCAAAAATAAAAAAATGTAGGGCTAAAGCAACATTTTTGTCCAACAAATTTAATTTTTTTATTTTCTCCTTTTACATTACTTTAATTCCTTTGAAGCACCTAAAGGTTTAATAAACTTGACAGTGGTTTTGAGCATTTTAAGGGGTAAGGTTTTTAAAATGGTGTAAATTTTTGGTATTTTCTGCCACATTGGTTTATGAAAGTCACTTCAAATTTGATGATTGCGGATTAAAAAAAATGTTTAAAAAAATTATTCCGTTAAGTATATACTTATGTGGTAAATGTTATTTATTAATTCTTTTTTGTGATATGAATATCTGATTAAAGGCATACAAATTAAAAGTTTGAAAATTGCAAAATTATCAATTTTGTCAAGTTTTCAATATTTTCATTAAAAAACGAATCATACCAATTTAAATGTATGACTAACATAAAATACAATGTGTCACGAAAAAAACAATCTCAGAAAGGTGAAAAAAAGGGTTGGGTGAAGGGGTTAACAAATGTTGGTGATGTGATTTTGTGGCATGTACTACTATGTAAGTATTGTAGGTTCTCCTTCTGCACTTTTTAGTACAGTCTTCCTCATAAGTTGCATAGTTTTCACGTTCACTAACCTTACTTTTTTTAGCTGCTCATTCACTGCCGTCTTCGTGCAGAGCTCTAACATTTATTACTTACAAGTTCTTTTCTATTCAGCTTGTAAGCACTGCCAGGGAAATGCTACGTCAATTTTTTGTGATTACACCTCTCTTAAAAATGAAATAAAAGGAAATCCAAATGTTGTATGTAATACAAATTGTATGAATACTGCCATAGAAAAAAAAAAGCACTCGCACAGCTCCATTAATAGCAAAAAAAAAGTTTTTATTTATTTTTGATTTTTATACCAAAGTTAAAAAAAAAAATAAAAAAACACTATGATAATAAAGTTAGAAGGGTTAAAAGTTGACCAGCGATTTATCATTTTTCCAACAAAATTAACAAAACCATTTTTTTTTAGGGACCAACTCACATGTGAAGGAAGTTTGGGGGGTCAATATGACAGAAAATACCCAAAAGTGAAACCATTCTAAAAACTGCACCCCTCAGGTGCGCAAAACCACATTCAAGAAGTTTATTAACCCTTCAGGTGCTTTATGAAAACTAAAGCAATATGGAAAGAAAAAATTAACATTTTACTTTTTTCACAAAACATTTGGCTGCAGTGGTCACGAGCGTTGTAGTTTTGACCTCACTGCTACATCATGTCAAGTAACTTCTCGGGCTGTGGTGGTGAGGTAGCAATGGGTAAGAAAAGTTGTTTTTCTAACCACAGCAAGCCTATGAAATATCGAACAGCATTTCTTAAAAAAAAAAAAAAAAAACCTTTATAAGCAAAGTCTGCTTACTATTAGCCTTTGTCACTAACATTTTTTTTACTAGGGTAAGATGTTGACACACACACATTATTCTACGGGGAAAGGGGTGGAATAAGACATCACATGGTAAGCTTGCAAATCAGTGGGCACACATTTAATACATGGTTCACACTAGTGAAGCAGTCATTGCTTCTAAAGTAGAACACATAATACAAGGCCATGCCAAGTGCTGCAGAATTTTTAGAATGTAATAATCTACTTACAGTAATTGGGAAAACCTTTATGTGGCCTTCTCTGAGTGCTTGAAAAAGGATTATTCTTTTTTTTATCAGTTACTATTTTGTAGAGATGGCATCTACAGGCATAACTATATTTTATCGATATTATGTACAGGTCTCCACACAACAGCAATTGTTTTATATTAGTCATGAATATCCCCAAATAAACATTTCTTTTACATTAAGAAAATGTACTTGGAGGATATAGCATAAAGTTGTGACCTTGATTTTCCTTTGTCTCATTAAATGACACACAATACTTCATTCATATATTAATTTTACTAAATCATTCAAGTTCACTTAAAATTAAGTATATTTTTGAGTAAAAAGGTGGAATGTTTTTGATTCACAGTCAATAGGTCTCAAAATCACATTGGAACACTGTATACTGTATTTGTGACAAGAGTTATCTGTCCCGATGATTAATATAATGAAGGCCATGTGTCCCATAGGAATCATAACAATCGAGGTATGGTAGATTGAGCCACTCTGGCGGGTAACTTGTAGTGCTGTAGACAAAACACTCTGTGGTGTTAGCAGCTGCTCTCCCCTCAGGTGAATCATCTTTACCTCTCCACTCCAATATTTCAATCCTCTTAATAGTGCGTTGGTACATGTTTGGGCAGCTTTCAAATTCATCCAGGAATTGTAGCATCTGGTCATCAACTGAATATATCTCTCCAGCAATATGGTGGCCAGTGCCTGGGACATTCAAAAGGAATGGTATATTTCCCTTTTCAGCTATCACCAATGGGTACTTATCTATTGTTCTTCCGATGCCTTTAAATACAGCTTTTCCATTGTTTGGATCTGTTATGACGTGATAGTTTGGTTGTCCATTCTTAAGAGTTCCATACACAAAGATATCATGCAATTTCTTTCCTATAAATTTAGGATAATAATAAAAAAAATATGTTAAAACATCTTTGGACATCTGTCTAACCTTTGAACTAGAGGTTATCAAGTCTTTTGAAATTGGAGTTTGCCAGGTTTGTTAACTTTTCCCAAAACAGTAAGGCACAGCAAATCAAAATACTACAAACATTTAAATTTTCCCAACCTATAGTGTCGGAATTTGCAGATTTATGATAAATTCAAGACTTTTTGGAATAAGCACTTCTAATGTATAATGAGCAACTTGGTTCGTATATGGTCTGTGTTAAATATATGGAACTAGATGGTGGCCCGATTCTAACGCATCAGGTATTCTAGAATATGTATAGTAGTATATAGCACAGCCCACGCAGTATATAACACAGCCCACGTAGTATATAGCACAGCCCACGTAGTATATTGCCCAGCCACGTAGTATACAGGTCCTTCTCAAAAAATTAGCATATAGTGTTAAATTTCATTATTTACCATAATGTAATGATTACAATTAAACTTTCATATATTATAGATTCATTATCCACCAACTGAAATTTGTCAGGTCTTTTATTGTTTTAATACTGATGATTTTGGCATACAACTCCTGATAACCCAAAAAACCTGTCTCAATAAATTAGCATATCAAGAAAAGGTTCTCTAAACGACCTATTACCCTAATCTTCTGAATCAACTAATTAACTCTAAACACATGCAAAAGATACCTGAGGCTTTTAAAAACTCCCTGCCTGGTTCATTACTCAAAACCCCCATCATGGGTAAGACTAGCGACCTGACAGATGTCAAGAAGGCCATCATTGACACCCTCAAGCAAGAGGGTAAGACCCAGAAAGAAATTTCTCAACAAATAGGCTGTTCCCAGAGTGCTGTATCAAGGCACCTCAATGGTAAGTCTGTTGGAAGGCAAAAATGTGGCAGAAAACGTTGTACAACGAGGAGAGGTGACCGGACCCTGAGGAAGATTGTGGAGAAGGACCGATTCCAGACCTTGGGGAACCTGAGGAAGCAGTGGACTGAGTCTGGTGTGGAAACATCCAGAGCCACCGTGCACAGGCGTGTGCAGGAAATGGGCTACAGGTGCCGCATTCCCCAGGTAAAGCCACTTTTGAACCATAAACAGCGGCAGAAGCGCCTGACCTGGGCTACAGAGAAGCAGCACTGGACTGTTGCTAAGTGGTCCCAAGTACTTTTTTCTGATGAAAGCAAATTTTGCATGTCATTCGGAAATCAAGGTGCCAGAGTCTGGAGGAAGACTGGGGAGAAGGAAATGCCAAAATGCCTGAAGTCCAGTGTCAAGTACCCACAGTCAGTGCTGGTGTTGGTCCACTGTGTTTCATCAAGGGCAGGGTCAATGCAGCTAGCTATCAGGAGATTTTGGAGCACTTCATGCTTCCATCGGCTGAAATGCTTTATGGAGATGAAGATTTCATTTTTCAGCATGACCTGGCACCTGCTCACAGTGCCAAAACCACTGGTAAATGGTTTACTGACCATGGTATTACTGTGCTCAATTGGCCTGCCAACTCTCCTGACCTGAACCCCATAGAGAATCTGTGGGATATTGTGAAGAGAAAGTTGAGAGACGCAAGACCCAACACTCTGGATGAGCTTAAGGCCGCTATTGAAGCATCCTGGGCCTCCATAACATCTCAGCAGTGTCACAGGCTGATTGCCTCCATGCCACGCCGCATTGAAGCAGTCATTTCTGCCAAAGGATTCCCGACCAAGTATTGAGTGCATAACTGAACATTATTATTTGATGGTTTTTTTGTTTGTTATTAAAAAACACTTTTATTTGATTGGACGGGTGAAATATGCTAATTTATTGAGACAGGTTTTTTGGGTTATCAGGAGTTGTATGCCAAAATCATCAGTATTAAAACAATAAAAGACCTGACAAATTTCAGTTGGTGGATAATGAATCTATAATATATGAAAGTTTAATTGTAATCATTACATTATGGTAAAAAATGAAATTTAACACTATATGCTAATTTTTTGAGAAGGACCTGTATAGCACAGCCCACGTAGTATATAACACAGCCACGTCGTATATTGCCCAGCCACGTGGTATATTGCACAGCCACGTAGTATATAGCACAGCGATGTAGTATATTGCACAGCCACATAGTATATAACACAGGCCACGCAGTATATAACACAGGCCATGCAGTATATAACACAGCCCACGTAGTATATAACACAGCCACGTACTATATTGCACAGCCACGTAGTATATAACACAGCCACGTAGTATATAGCACAGCCACATAGTATATTCCCCAGCCACGTAGTATATTGCAGTCACGTAGTATATAACACAGCCCACGTAGTATATAGCACAGAGACGTAGTATAGAACACAGGCCACGCAGTATATAACAGCCCACGTAGTATCTAACACAGCCCACATAGTATATAGCAATGTGGGCGCCATATCCCTGTTAAAAAAATAATTAAAATAAAAAATAGTGATATACTCACCTTCTGGCGGCCCCCAGATCCAGCCCAGGTGTTTAGCGATGCTCCTCACGACGCTCCGTTCCCAAGAATGCATTGCGGCAATAACACGTGATGATGTAGCGGTCTCGTGAGACCGCTACGTCGTCATCTCGCAAGACGGCTACGTGATCTCAAGTCATTGCCGCAATGCATTCTTGGGACCGGAGCATCGCGAGGAGCAGGAAAGGCGCCGGAAGGTGAGAATATAATGATTTTTTTTTTTTTTTTTTACTATTTTTAACATTAAATCTTTTAACATTAGATCCGCTACGTCATCACCTCACAAGATCGCTACGTGATCTCAAGTCATTGCCGCAATGCATTCTTGGGACCGGAGCGTCGCGAGGAGCGGGAAAGGCGCCGGAAGGTGAGAATATAATGATTTTTTTTTTTTTTTTTTACTATTTTTAACATTAAATCTTTTAACATTAGATCCGCTACGTCATCACCTCACAAGATCGCTACGTGATCTCAAGTCATTGCCGCAATGCATTCTTGGGACCGGAGCGTCGCGAGGAGCGGGAAAGGCGCCGGAAGGTGAGAATATTTTTTTTATTTTTAACATTAGATCCAGCGACGCGGGATTTCCATGACAGACGGAAGTGACCCTTAGACGATTATATAGATAGATGAAGATAATAGATTTTGAAAAAAGGAAGTTTTCTGGTTCTATTATTACTGGATGGAGATGTTTATTTCCCAACCATTTATTTAACCAAATAATGTGCTGAAAAAAATTGCAATTGTGATCAAATGGCGAAAAAAAAAAAAAAAATTGGGGGGGAGGGGTTGCTTTTACAACCTATAGTATGTGGTAAAAATGACCTAATAATATGATTCTTCGGCTCAGTACAATTCTAACTATACTAAACTTATAAAATGTTCTTATATTTTAGTGGTTAAAAATTGTCACCATAAATTTTCTTTTGTTGAATCAGCTGTGTGTGTTTATTTTTAGGAATTGAGCTGTAGTTTTTATTGATACTATTTTTTTCTTTCATTCGATGAATTCATAGTTTTCTATTGCCGATTTTATGCTATGAAGTGGGTTATTTAACCCCTTTCCGACATTGGGTGTAATAGTACGCCCACGTCGGAATCCCTCCCTTTGATGTGGGCTCCAGCGCTGTGCCCACGTTTCTGCCACGTTAGCTGTTTTGAACAGCTGACATGTGCCTCTTACAGCCGCGAATGGAATCATGATCCACCCGCGGCTGTTAACCTGTTAAATGTTGTTGTCAATCTCTGACAATGGCATTTAACTCGTGCTTACTGGAAGTGCTCCAGAAATCCCGCCCATCGGTGACCCCATCACGTGATCGCGGGTCACCGACGGGTTGGCCTGACAACCAGAGGTCTCCAGCAGGCCTCTATGGTTGTCATAGCCGGACTGCTATGAGCGCCGCCCGGTGGTTGGTGCTCATAGCAAGTGAGCATTTCTGCTAGACATAGGCGATCTGATCATCGCCTGTGTGTAGCAGAGGCATCAGACAACTGCAGCTTCTAGTCGCCCATGGAGACTATTGACGCGTGCAAAAAGTTTAAAAAAAAAAAGGTTTTTCAAAACAAAAAAGTTCAAATCACCCCCTTTTCGCCCCATTAAAAATAAAACGAGTTAAAAATATATATATACACATCTGGTATCACCGCGCTCAGAACTGTCTGCTCTATCAATATAAAAAAGAATTAACCTGATCGCTAAACGGCATAATGGGAAAAAAATCAAAAACTTAAAATTACTTTTTTGGGTCGCCGCTACATTGCAATAAAATGCAATAATGGGGATGAAAAGATCATATCTACACCAAAATAATATCAAGAAAAACGTCAGCTCTGCACACAAAAATTGAGCCCTCACCCAGCCCCAAATGAAGATGTTACAGGTCTTGGAAAATGGCACTTTTTTTTTTTTTTTTAAACAAAGTTTGGAATTTTTTTCATTACTTAAATAAAAAGAAGCTAGACAAGTTTCATGTTTATGAACTCTTATCTTTTCAGTTAGCCATTAAAAGGTATCAACCACTGAGGACTCTCAATTCTAAATATTTTTCTATCTACTGGCTTACACGGTACCAAGATATTTATCTTTCCTGTATCAAAATGGAGGATACCAGAATGTACCGCATCTTTATGGAACTAAAACCACTTCTGAAGAAACGTGCACAAATGGACAGCGACATTTTTTTCTGTGCTGTGTTGTGTATAAATATGTGATTCTTCAGAATTTGCTCTAGTCTGTGCCTGATGAAGAGACCTGAGTAGTCTCGAAAGCTTGCAATTTACCATCTTTTCAGTTAACCATTAAAAGGTATCAACCCCTGAGGACTCTCAATTCTAAATATTTTTCTATGAACTCTATGAACTGTTGAAGGAAAGAGCGCAAATAGTGTCTTATCTGAGGTTAAAAGGTTAATCCATAAGATTGCACTCACCAGATGTAGCTGAGTTGAAGCATTGAAAGGATTCGCTGCAGCAGATCCACGAGTCCAGAAAGACCAGCCGTTCAATACAGATTGGGAAAATTGTGGTAAATTTCTGCACTGCTGAATCACTAGCATGCCATAATTATTAGTACATGTGGCTTTAATATTCTACGCGTTTCAGAGTTCAAGACTCCTTCATCTGGAAACACCACAGGATGTTTCCTGATGAAGGAGTCTTGAACTCTGAAACGCGTAGAATAATAAAGCCACATGTACGAATAATTCTGGAATTCTAGTGATTTAGTAGCGCAGAAATTTACCACAATTTTCCCAATCTGTATCTAATGTATATGAACTCGTAATGGCCAGGAGAATCATAATGGCAGGTCAGTTTTAGCATTTAGTGCACATGGTAAAAAAAAAAAAAAAGAACTGTGGAATTGCACTTTTTTTTAGCACCGCACTTGGAATTTTTTCCCATTTTACAGTACACGATATGTTAAAACCAATGTTGTTGAAAAGAACAACTCGCCTCGCAAAAAACAAGCCCTCACATGGCCAATAAAAAAGTTATGGCTCTGGGAAGAAGGGGAGCAAAAAACAAAAACGCGAAACAAAAATACATCCGGTCATGAAAGGGTTAAACTTTTATATATTTTTTTTGAGTATTTTTTGTTACATAAATGGACTTGGCGTCCTCTGTCTACCATGGTAACCCAATGACTCCCCACAACTGTTGCTGAAGGGGTGATGGGTTCAACCACTTACATGCTGCTGTCAGTGAGTATCCGTAAGATTTCAATGGTTGCATGAAAAACAGCTGGGGTCTGCTGGTAAGGAGTGGGCTCAGCCCATGAGCCACATGTAACATGACAAAATTTAAGGGGTTAAAAAAGTTTATTTTTTCTGCTCTTCATGTTTTGAGAGCAATATTTTTACATTTTGGGTTGATGGAGCTGTGTGAGGGCATGTTTTTTGAGTAGCGTGCTGTAGTCATTACTCCTTTCATGTTTTAACCCCTTAGTGACTAGGCCAAATTTTTTAAATCTGACTAGTGTCACATATGGTAATAAATCTGAAACGCTTCAACAACTCTTAGTGATTGTGAGACTGGTTTTTCATGTCACATTATAATTTATGAGAATCCTAAGTTTAGATAGATATGTTTATAAAAAAAAATCTTAAATTTAAAAAAAAAAAATTAAAAAATTAAGTTTACAAACTATTAATGATTATCTCTTTAATCCAGTCATACCACACAAAAACATTAATAAATAACATTTCCCTCATGTCTGATTTACATCAACACCATTTGTAGAATGTTATTTTATTTTGTTAGCATTTTAGGTTTAAAAATGTAGCAGTAATTTTTCATTTTTTCAAGGAAATTTCCAAAATGTATTGTTTTAAGGACCTATCCAGATCTGAAGTGGTTTTGGGGGTCCTATATATTGGAAACCCCCCAAAAGTGATACCATTTTAAAAACGGCACCCCCAACATATTGAAAACTGCTGTCAGGTAGTTTGTTAACCCTTCAGGTGAGTTTCAGGAATTAATGGAAAGTGATATGACAGGAATGAAAAACACCAAGGTTACTTGCCGGTAGCCGTTTTTTCCGGAACCCATGACAGCACACCTGAGAGAGGGGATCCACCCAGCCAGGACAGGAACCCTACTGAAAATAAAAGGGTGGTACCTCTCCCTCACTTCAGTTGGTTTACAGAGCATGAG
Source organism: Ranitomeya variabilis (assembly GCF_051348905.1). Classification (NCBI taxonomy): domain Eukaryota; kingdom Metazoa; phylum Chordata; class Amphibia; order Anura; family Dendrobatidae; genus Ranitomeya; species Ranitomeya variabilis. The sequence goes on from NC_135234.1 coordinate 540,128,228, forward strand.
AGGCCCCCCTGGTTAGTTCATGGCAAACTATCACACTATATCAACAATAAACACCCCAAACTATAGTGCACACCAAAGGGGTGAGAAGGAAGGAATATACGGGTTCCGGAAAAAACGGCTATCGGTAGTAACCTTGGTGTTTTCCCTTCCCACATGACAGCACACCTGAGAGACTTTTAGAGAACGAAACACCTTAGGGAGGGACCATCGCTTGCAGAACCCTTCTACTAAGGGCTCATTTCCACATGCGAGGCACACGTCCGTATCTCGCATGTGGAAACCAAGCTCTGGCGCCGGCACTTTGGAGCGGAGCTGTGCAGCTCCATGTGTTCCTATGCGGCCGCACGCTCCGCTCTGGAGTGCCGGCTCCACAGCTTGGTTTCCACATGCGAGATACGGACGTGTGCCTCGCATGTGGAAATGAGCCCTAAAGGTTAGGTCAGCACTGGGGGATAGATCTAGTCGGTAGTGTTTGAAAAAGGTAGATGGTGAGGACCAGGTAGCGGCCTTACAAATCTGATCAATCGATCAATCGATATCTCCTTTTCTGCCCAGGAGGTGGCCACAGCTCTGGTGCAGTGAGCCTTGATGCCTTCAGGAACTGGAGCGCCACTCGCAGAAAAGGATAAACTAATGGCCTCCCTGATTCATCTGGCAATGGTACTTTTAGATACACCGTACCCCTTTCTGCTACCCAGGAAGGCTACAAATAGGGACTGATCTTTCCTCCACTGACTAGTCATGGGCATGTAACGCAACATGGACCTTCTCACATCTAAAGTATGGAACTTCTCCCCTGGATTCCTGGGGTTATTACAAAATGATGGCAAGGTGATCTCTTGGCTCCTATGGAACTTAAGAACTACCTTAGGGAGATAGGCCAGTTCAGGTCTTAGAACTACCCTGTCCTCAAAAACCTGAGTGTATGGAGGGCATATAAACAGGGCCTGTAAGTCGCTCACCCTATGGGCTGATGTTAGGGCCACTAGCAACATCGTTTTAAGCGTGAGGAATTTTGGTGACAATGGCTGTAAGGGCTCGAATGGGTCTCTGGTTAGAGCCTCTAAGACTAGACTCAGATCCTAAGGAGGAATTCTTGGCCCTATAACCGGTCTAGATCTACTACAGGATCTTATAAAACGGGACACCCACCTATTGGATGCTAGGTTGCAATTATACAGGGCCCCCTAGGCCGAAATCTGAACCTTGAGCGTACTAGTTGCTAACCCAAGTTGTAATCCCGCCTGTAGAAACTCTAGAATAGGCCCCACTGGAGCTTCCCCCTCCAATGATTGACCCAGGAACTCCAGGAATTTTTTCCATGTTCTACCATAGATTCTCGAGGTAATTGGCTTCCTACTCTTCAACTGGGTGGAGATTAGCCCTGGAGAAGAATCCCTGGCGACTTAGTAACACCCTCTCAAATTCCATGCTGTCAGATGGAAGCCCTTCACCTGAGAGTGGCAGACTGGTCCCTGGGTAAGTAGGTCCGGAATCTCTGGTAAAATCCATGGATCTGAAACCGACATCCGCCTTAGGCCGGCGTCACACTCAGCGTATTTAAATACGGTCCGTATTTTACGGCCGTAATACGCAGAAATGTTCCCAAAATAGTGATCCGTATGTCATCCGTAGGCAGGGTGTGGCAGCGTATTTTGCGCATGGCATCCTCCGTATGTAATCCGTATGGCATCCGTACTGCGATATTTTCTCGCAGGCTTGCAAAGCCGACATCTAATGGATTTTTCCGCTCAAATGTTCGTTAAAACATATATACAGTATATATATATATATATATATATATATATATATATATGTCATTGAGACATATATATATATATATATATATATATATTGTAGCGTGGCTAAAGGGTGTCTAATCGACGGGAGATATGTGTCACATAGATGGCTTACCGCTGTGATGTAACCATAGCTGTCGGTATGTGTGTCAGGATGTCTTATGTGATGGGTTCTGGGTGTGGTTTCAGGCTACTTAATGGAGGTGTGTTTGGCACATGTGAGTGAGTGTGGGAGTCTGTCATGGTGGACAGATTTCAATGTGTCCAGGGCGGACACTACAGACAGGAGTCTGTGTGTGTGGAGGGGCAAGCCTCCACAGTGTGTTAAGGCTTCAGGACTGAGCCTGAAGGAACGGACATTTGTTTCCCTATGCCTGAGCCAAAGGCTATTTGTTAGGCTATGTTCACACGCTGCGGTTTTTGCTGCGGATCCGCAGCGGATTTGCAGCTGCGGATCCGCAGACGTTTTCCATGCAGGGTACAGTACAATGTTACCCTATGGAAAACCAAATCCGCTGTTTCCACGATCCTTTTTTCCGCTGGAAAATCCGCGCTGATTTTCTGCAGAAAAAAAGAAGTAGCATGTCACTTCTTTCTGTGGATTCCGCAACTGTTTTCCACCTGCACCAATAGGAAAGTGCAGTTGGAAAACCGCAGTGGAATCTGCAGGAGAAACTGCACAAAAAACCGCAGGGAAATCCACCGCGGTTTAGCACTGCGGGATTTCCAAATCAGGACCTGAAAAATCCGCAGAAAAAAAAGGATGGTGTGAACAAGCCCTAAGACTGTTTACCTTTGTTTTGCTGACTTAAATGGTTTATGGAGTGAATAAACCCACAAGAACGCTGAAGAGAATGTGCCTCCTGTTTCCTCCTATGCATCTGAGCGAGTGAACCCCTACAATTGGTGTTTGGAATGCGGGCAAAGATCCAAGGAGCACATGTTGTAGCGCTGGCTGGTCTGAGCCAGAAGATTGGACGGTCTTGAAAAACCGTGAGTAAAAACTGACCGGGGTCAGCGAGAACTGCAGTTTGTGGATACCTCTGAGGAGAAGACGGATCCGGGAACCTGTGTGGCCGCCACCAACAGGTAAGGGTCTGGAAACCGTGTGATACTGACCGGGGTCAGTGAAAAACTGTGTTTGGGCTGTAAAGCCGGGTGTGAAACAGACCGAAGTCTGTGTGCTGTACTGACCGGGGTCAGTGAAAGACTGTGGTTTTTTTTCTATAAAGCACATGTGCAGGTGTTTGCTGTGGCTCGGCGGGGCCACGAAGACTGAAGGCGTCTAGCTGTAACTCGGCGTGGTTACGAAGGTTGCTGTGGATCGGCGGGTCCACGAAGTCTGCGGTGGTTACGTGCAGTGCAGTTGCAGCAAGAGGTTCTGCAGCAGCCGGAGCTGCAGTTGCAGCAAAGAAAAAAAAAAGACGTTGCTGGTTTAGAGTGTGCAGACTCTTAAAGGGCCAGTGCCAGGCCAAAGTCACATTGGTGTGCTGTGCGAACTGGGGCCTGAGAGTACTGGGAAGTCCACAGGGTGTACCCCAGAGTGGGGTAGTGTCCCTAAAGGGGGTGGGGTCCCAAAAAAACCAGCGGTGACCCAAATAATTATGGTTGGCCAAAAAGGGGCTGCGTCTCAAAAGGGGTAGTTGCCCAAAAGGGGGTGGAGTCCCTAAAAGGGGTGATGGCCCTAAAGGAGAAAACAGCCCACAAGGGGGCGGTAACCCAAAAGGGGGTGGAGTCCAAAAAGGGGGCAGCAACCCAATTAGGGGTGGTGGCCCAAAAAGGGGCGGCGGCGAATGCGCTGTTGAACTGTTGCCGGGTTCAATGTAAGAACAGCGCATGTTCAGAATGTTGTACTGACTTTTCATCTGACAAGATGTCACAGAGTTCTGTAGAAGTCAATGGAGTGTGCGTGACTGGACTTCTGGACTCAGGGAGCCTGGTGACGCTGGTGAGCGCCACACTCCCTGTCTATCTGATTCCCGGAAGGAAGATGGAAGTCCACTGCGTTCATGGGGTCGCTAGGGATTATCCGGTGTCCAGGGTAATCATTGAGACGCCCACTATTATTGCCAGCCATGATGTACCTGTAGTCTCAGACTTGCCATTCCCTGTTGTAATAGGCCAGGACTTTGAAAGGTTTTGGGACTTGTGGGAGGAAAGGGGAGTGTCTGATTTCTCGGAACAGAGACGGAATGACCCTAAGGGAGCCCCACCACAATTGGTGGCTGTAGTGATTCCGAGTGGTGTGATGTGTGAAAAGGAGATAGTGACACCTAAGGTCCGACAGTCCAGAGTTCCGGGTGACTGGAAGAAAGTGTGGGTCTGACACCTGTTTAAGTGGGGACTTGCTGTTCCAGGATGACAGTGTGAGAGGGGGTGACTCCTGTTCAGACTGTGACTCAAGCGCAAAGGGAAAAGAGTGCAACTGTGACTCAAGCGCAAAGGGAAAAGAGTGCAGTAAGGAGGAGCCGAGTAAAAATCACAAATCTTCATCTCGTCGCGGGGGACGCAAAAAGGTGGGACAGGTTACACCCTCTGAGAAGAAAGATGGTGAGGAAGAGACAGGGTCAAGTGCAGATAACGTTATTGTCCTTGATGAGGAGGTCACTTTATCTCTGACAAACCCTAGCACTGAGATAGTTAGTGACGGGCTGGGGTTAGAACAGACCTGTAGTAGACCCACATCTGCAATGCCTGGAAAGAGTGAAGTGGCTCAGTATGATGAAGTACCTGATGCTGAAGAAATGAAGAACTCTGAAGTTACCAAGAGTCCAGAGGTACCTAAGAGTAAACAGACAAAGAGCCCAGGAGAGACCATAGAAGTGGATGCAGAAACAGGTGGAACTCTGAAGAGGCGGAGTCTGGGTGGGCAAGAGAGCCCTTCTGAAAATCTAATTAGAGAATTGGTGGTGCAACATGTGCTGGCCAAAAGAGAGCAGGACCATAACAGAGCTGCTTAAAGAAACTGTTGAACAAGAAAGGGTCCTGAGGCAAGCAATTGAGCACAAAATGGGTGACCTAGAGAAGGAGGTCGTTGAACTCAGAGGTCACCCATCAGCGTGTCAGGCCATGAATAGGGCCATATTGAAAGATATGGATGTGCTCAGAATGGCTCAAGAAAAGCATCAGCAGGAGCTTCTCCAGAGAGAGGAGAAACGTCGCTGCCTGGCAGAGGAGTTGCCAATGCCCATCTTGGCGAAGGCTCAAGCGGAAGAAAAGACTGAGGAAGAGTTTGTGCTAAAAGCGGAACAAGAGTCACCCGGTCGTGACAGACGTCTTGGTGGAAAGGTCAGAGGCAAAAAGGGAGCCGTCTGTCTATGAAGAGAGTGAGACCCCGCTCTTCAAGACCGCGATTGATGTACCCGAAGACATGCGAGAAGCGTGCGCCAGGAAGGGTGTGCATGAGGCATTTAGAAAGGCGGTAGAGGCATGTAGTGTGCACTGGGAGCCTGAGACTCAGCAATTGGTCATACTGTCGACTAGGGAAGTCACAGTGAAGCGGGTGGCTGTCCTGAGGGATATGCACCTACACTGCCTCCGTACAAAACAGAGGATCATTTTGAAGAATGATGAAGCCGTTCGACGTTTGGAGCGTGAAAGGAAGGCTCTTACTCGGCTGGGCTTAGTGGAAGACACAGTCCAAGTACCCAAAGCTCTGGTGGCAAAAGTCATTGGGAAACTTGGGAGAGTGATGCAGGAGATGGTGGATAAATCCAGTCTGAAGAGACTGAGGATACCAGCTGATGAAGAGGTCCAGGTCATGGATGAAGATGGGATGGTTCCGTTCCTGGTTGTCGGATCCAGAGAGAGAATTAGGAATATCCGCATGCTTCTGGAATATCGCATGGCATACCTAAGGGAGGTAGAGCAGCTGAGACTTGAGAGACTGCAAGTTAATAAACAGCTGCCAGAGAGGCGAAGAACTTTGCGTAAGGCTGGAAGTCCTCAAGCTGAAGCTAACAGAGGACGTAGAGAAAAGTGGATGGATTCCTCTCCAGGCAATAAAGACCATGGGAGAAGGTGGCCTGATGAAACAGGTAGAAGCAGTGGTGCCTCAGTCAGCTCAGGGTTAAGTGACCTAAGCAGGAGATCCTGTAGCAGACGAGAGGACAAAAGGGTTCAATAACAGGCTCTGACTTAGACAGACGGTTTGAATGTCAGGGACGACTGAGAGGGGTCTCTAGTCGGTTAAGGACAAGTGCCAAGCCCCACGGCTTTAGGCAGAGTGGGGAGGTATGTAGTGTGGCTAAAGGGTGTCTAATCGACGGGAGATATGTGTCACATAGATGGCTTACCGCTCTGATGTAACCATAGCTGTCGGTATGTGTGTCAGGACCCCTGTGGTGATGTCACAACCACATGTCTAATCATGTGATGGGTTCTGGGTGTGGTTTCAGGCTACTTAATGGAGGTGTGTTTGGCACATGTGAGTGAGTGTGGGAGTCTGTCATGGTGGACAGATTTCCATGTGTCCAGGGCAGACACTACAGACAGGAGTCTGTGTGTGTGGAGGGGAAAGCCTCCAGTGTGTTAAGGCTTCAGGACTGAGCCTGAAGGAACGGACATTTGTTTCCCTATGCCTGAGCCAAAGGCTATTTGTAAGACTGTTTACCTTTGTTTTGCTGACTTAAATGGTTTATGGAGTGAATAAACCCACAAGAACGCTGAAGAGAATGTGCCTCCTGTTTCCTCCTATGCATCTGAGCGAGTGAACCCCTACACATATATATACTGTATTTATATTTAATTCAGCGCTAGATATCCTAAAAGCCGGTAATTCAATTGCCGGCTTTTCATTTCTCCTTCACAAACCCGACAGGAAATGAGACATGGTTTACATACAGTAAACCATCTCATATCCCTTTTTTTTGCATATTCCACACTACTAATGTTAGTAGTGTGTATGTGCAAAATTTTGGCGCTGTAGCTGCTAAAATAAAGGGTTAAATCGCGGAAAAACTGGCGTGGGCTCCCACGCAATTTTCTCCGCCAGAGTGGTAAAGCCAGTGATTGAGGGCAGATATTAATAGCCTAGAGAGGGACCATGGTTATTGGCCCCCCCTGGCTAAAAACATCTGTCCCCAGCCACCCCACCCCATTGGGCCGTGTGTTATGCGTATTTTCTGGGCTCATACGTCCGTAAAACTTGCTAGTGTGACGCCGGCCTTAGAAGGGAGAACCACGGTCTCCTTGGCCAAAATGGAGCAATGAGACTCACCCTCACCTGATCCTCTCTGATTTTCCTCACTACCGTCGGGATCATTGCTATCGGGGGAAACACGTAGGCCAAGGTAAACTTCCAGGGTATGTGCAGGGCATCTACTGCAAACGGATTTTCTGTCAGATCTAGCGAGCGAAAATTCCTTACCTTCTTATTGTGTAAGGTGGCAAACAGGTCTATTTCTGGCTTGCCCCAAGCCTGTACTATCTGCTGGAACACTCGAGGGTTTAGGGACCATTCCCCCTGTCTCAATTCCCTGCGACTCAGGAAGTCTGCCTTTTTATTTTCGATGTCCCTTATGTGAAGTGCCGTGAGCGATAGCAGGTGTTGTTCTGTTAACAGAAACAGGATGCTGGCTACCTCCATAAAAGTACTGGATCTCGTTCCCCCCTGGTGGTTGATATTAGCCACCACTGCTCGACTGTCCGACTTGACCCGGGTATGGCGGCCTTGAAGCAAGGGGAGAAAATGAAGGTCTTTTCCACAGCCCAGTTCCTTTACAATTCGAACTCTGATCTCTTTATAGAGAAGGCACGGTTCCCTGCACTGCGTGGGATTTTAGATGTGCTCCCCATCCCATACCACTCGCATCGGTCGTGATCATGTCGTCCACTGGTCTGAGCCACTGGACCCTAGGGAATCCCCTTAGGGAAACTCTTACAACCAAGGAAAAATGTATTTTTCCTTCCAAATGTCCTTTCAATGATCTCTGCGCTGACAGGACCTCCCACTGTAGCTGCCTTAGGTAAAACTGTGCCCATCCTACTGAAGGTATACAAGATGTTAGAGAGCCTAGCAGTGACATCGCCCTTCTCAGTGTCATTACAGGCAGCCGTATTGCTAACAGAACCAAACCCCTTATCTTGACAATTTTGCTCTCTGGCAGGAGGCAAAGTTGGAGTTCGGAGTCCAGTACCAACCCAAGGAAGGATTGTACCTTTTCTGGTACTAACTTTGACTTGAGGGTATTCACCACCCATCCTAGCTCCATTAGAGTTAAAGTCACTTCCTTCAACTGATCTATACAGTGACCTTCTGACCTCCCCACTATAAGGAAGTCATTCAGGTACGGGATGATATCTATGTCCCGAGAAGAAGGTAAGGCATCACCTCTGCCATTACCTTGGTAAACACCCTTGGAGCTGTAGACAGACTGAACAGAAGGGCTGCATATTGGTAGTGCCTGATCTGCCCCTGGACACACAGAGCTACCCTCAGGTACTTTTGATGATCCCGATGGATTGGGACATGATCATAGGCATCCTTTAAGTCTATCACCGCCATGAAGCAGTGGTGGAATAAAATCTTTATAGTCGTGTTTATTGACGCCATATTGAAGGAGTAATTCTCTACCCACTGGTTGAGCTTCCTCAGGTTGACAATGGTTCTCTAAGAACTGTCCAACTTTTGTATCAAAAAAAGGGGGAATAAAATATTCTTCCTCTTGCCTCGGGACTTCTTGTAGAACCTGTTTCTGCACCAGTCCCAAGACCTCCGCCTCCAGGGCTAGTTGTTCCTCCCGAGACTTTCTGCGAGGTGTTAACACAAATTTCTGTGGGGGTGGACGGATGAAATCTATTAAGCCGTCTCTGATGACTTTCAGTACCCAACAACTGGGGGAGATATTCACCCAAGAAGGGAGAAAGAGAGCATTCCACCTACCTCTGACTTCACATCATTGGGGGGACTTTTTTGATGACATAGAGGGCTCTCTGAACATGTAACTAGACCCCTTTCTGTCCTTAAAGTCCCAGCTCTTCCTTTCCCCTGGGGGACGACCTCTATTAAATTTCCTTCTCCAAAAAGGATTCCTGGTCTCGCCTGGGAAACTGGGAAATCCCTTCTTTCTATCCCCTGCTTTTTCCAATGTATCCTCTAGCTTCTGCCCAAAGAGGAATTGACCATCACACGGGATGGAACAGAGTCTAATCTTTGAAGGCAAATCACCCGGACACCATTTTAGCCACAGGGTGCGTCTCGCTGCATTCGACAGGCCTGCCGCCCTGGCTGGCAACCTTACTGAGTCCGCTGGGGAAGGCTGCTGACCCTTGCACCAGAATCATCTGTTGCAGCCAGATCATGAGAGTGAGCAGTACACGTACTAGGTATCGCTGGTTTCAAGCCCCCTGCCTCCCAGGTGTGCCTCAAGAACCCATCTGCCTTTTTGTCCAATGGGTCTCTTAGCATGCCAGAGTCCTCTAAAGGCAGGGACAATTTTTTAGAGGACCTAGGGATTTTTTTTCCCAGCTCTGTGTCTTTTTCCTTTTTCTTTTGGAAGAGGAAGGTAAGCTACCCGACCTCTCTGGCCTCTTCCACTCTTTATAAGCACCTTCACCTTCGTATTACCGGGGAAGGTGGCCTTCTTCTTTTCCTCCAGGCCCCCGAACATAACATCCTCTAAGGATCTAGGTGTTTTGTCCTCTTTTAGGCCCATTGTGGACCTGACTGCTTTAACCAGTTGCTCCATATCCTCGGTTGGAAAGCACAGTCTGCCCCTATACCACTGTCCGAGGAGGAGTCTGAGGATTGGGAAGAGGAGGGAGACGGGGATCTCTCAAGATAATCTCCACCAGAAGTAAAGGCTTCAGAGTCTGTGCATGCTTTATGGCTCTTCTTGCTCCCTTTTGTTACAGCTGACTTTAGGGAACCTTTTACCTCCTTCATGAGTATGGCCCTAAGGCTTGTGGCGAAGTTGGGGGTCTCATCCCTTATTGTTTTATGTATACAGTCAGCGCAGACATGCTTTTGCCACTGAACTGCCAGTGGGGTTTTGCAAAGGGCACACTCCTCATTCCTTGTTTTGGCACTAGCCTTCCTCGGCCCCTGTTGATTAAGCTAAGAAAATGACCCCCATTATACCAGGGTGACATTCTCGTAGATAACTCACCACCACTGTCAATCAAGGGTACCGGATTCGGAGGCTGATCAGCGGTACGAACCACGTCTCTCCTGGATACTGAGGAGCCCAGTGACCTCTGGTCAGGACGACTGCCACTCGAGCGGCTGCTTCTCCCGATGCCTTATCCTCTCTGGTGACCAAGCTTAGAACTTGGTAAGAGCTTCTGCTCCACAAACTCTTCCATGTTGAGCATTGGACATGAGCGCCTCTTCTGTGGTCATCCCTCCTTTTAAGAGGGATCCAATGCGCTCTCCACCTCCTCCTGTGACCCTCTATGCCCATCCCACCTCCGCCACCCTGCCAGGACGCCTGAAAACTCTCCACCCCACTGGCCGGCGATTTCACCATGGGCTCCGCCATCTTGGATCCAGCATGTCACACGGGCACGCCCATTCCCAGCGTACCTTGCACGTGACGCCAGCAGCACTACCCAGAAGCAGAGCTCAGCCTGGAGTGATGGACAGCTGGCAGAGGAGGAAGAGCAGCACTGCATCCACAGAAGAATCGCTGGACCACTGACTACGCAGCCCCATGTCCACACATACAACAAGGCCCCACTGGACCAGCGGACGGCGCTTCCACCACCTGAAGGCCGGCAGACGCCCTGCCTGTTCTTCCAGTGCCAGAACAGGTGTGGGTGAGTAAAAATAAAAATCTTGAACCGCCGGCACAAGGGTCCCTACAGGACAGGAAACCCAACTTAGCCAAGGGAGAGTTACCGCCCTTTTATTTTCAGTAGGGTTCCTGTCTTGACTGGGTCGATCCTCTCTATTTTATGGCTAGCTCACACTGCAGAATCTTGGAGATGTACATGTACGTCTTGATGTACACAGTTGGTGCAAACTATAATGTACATGGACGATCTGTTGCTGAAAGGGTTTAAACTCTGTTTTGTATTTGCAAGCATGGGTATAATACCAACAATTACCAAACAAATCCTATTCCACCATTAATTCCTACTAGAACCACAAGTTATCACATTCTGAATATGAACAGCTAAACGTGTACAATATTCGATTTTATATAAATCTACGAGATGTGTATTATACCCAAAAATCAATTGTACAAAAACATGACAATTGTGTCCACTAACAGATCTCTAGAAAACTCGCTTGGCCCCATATACATTACATGAAAGTCGTTAAAGCCCACTAACTGTTGGGTAAAGTGGGAAAGTCTCCATATTCAACAGATGATTTTGGAGAACAGGATTGAAAAAGAAGAGAATGTCCAGCTTCACCGAATCCGTAAAACAGAGTTTTCTTTATTCACAAACTTTAAGCATAGAGGATACAGACTTCAGCACGAGCACGAGCTCGTCATGATTAAAGGAGCTTAGTCTCCAGAAACGCGTTGAGATTCTTACACACATGGCTCATGCTGAAGTCTGTATCCTCTATGCTTAAAATTTGTGAATAAAGAAAACTCTTTTTTACGGATTCGGTGAAGCTGGACATTCTCTTCTTTTTTGGATTCTATACGCCTGGACACAGCGGGTCCGTGCTCCCGAAGATTGGTTTATGCATCACGAGTGAGCTGGTTTATATTCCTTCTTTCTAAGAACAGGATTGAGCCACTAGAATTTCAATGGCCAATTCAGTTGTTTTCAGAGGAGATAAGCCACAGGCAACTGTCTGACAGACTCTCCTGTCTTCTATTTGTATAGGTAAGGCTACTTTCACACATCAGGTTTTTGCCATCAGGCTAAATTCGGCGAATTTTGAAAAAAACGGATCCGTCGTAAATTGTGAAAAACTGATGTGACGGATCCGAGTTTGTACATCTGCCGGCTATTTTGGATTCTGGGGAGGAGAGAGAGAGAGACAGACTCCAGAATGGAAAATGCATGATTTGTTTAAAAAACGGAATCCGTTGACAAACACATTTCACCCATTTTTCGACGGATCTGTAGCTGTCCGTTTTTTCGATGGACAGAAAAAACGTTCCTATGTCCGTTTTCTCCAGCCGCCAGAAAACGGATTTTTGACGGATCCGGCAAAAAACGGATGAAACGTGAGGCCATCCGGCGCTAATACAATTCTATGAGAAAAAAACGGATCTGGCGGTAACTTTTGCTGGATCTGTTTTTTTAAAAATTCGCCGGATTTAGCCTGACAGCAAAAACCTGATGTGTGAAAGTGCCTAAGTTGGTAAAAATAGCAGTCTGTCAAATGAACTTTGTGTATGGCTACTTTTGTTTGCCAAGATAACAAATCACTTGTGAATCTTGTATATGGTCAAAAGGACACCCCACATTGTCTGCATCTCAAACATATCAAATACGTAAAGCAGGAAAGAACATCTTTAAATCTTGTGACTGTGTCCATGACAAAGCTATAGAACGGTCATTCAGTCAGACACTCATGCTTCATTTTTCTAAGACAGCTCAAGAGTAAAAACAGTTTGTACAGCAACATCATAGTATTCAATACAGCATACTATAGGGCAGGGGTCCCCAACCCGTAGCTCGCGAGCTACATGTGGCTCGCCTGCTCCAGACATGTGGTTCGCCGACGGTCACTGAAAAGAAGTCCCCAGGGATCCGCCCCGCCAGCTGTAATACCCACCCCACCGCGTGTAATACCCGCCCCACTGCATGTAATACCCGCCCCGCCACCTGCTCCTGCTATGTGGCTTGCCGGAAAGGAGCCGCCCTGCCGGCTGTAATACCCGCCCCACCGCATGTAATAGCCGCCCCGCCACCTGCTCCTGCTATGTGGCTCACCGAAAAGGAACCGCCCCGCCGCTTGTAATACCTGCCCCACCGCCTGTAATTTGCCGCTCCTCCTGCGTCAGTGACTGCATTCACTCCTGCACAGTGGAGCGTGTCACTGTGATCTATTGAAGTTGCACAAAGTCTCACGAGACTTCACAAATCTCGCAAGACTTTGGTTACTGGGGCTTCTATAGAGCACAGTGACCCACGCCACTGCGCAGGTGTGAATGCAGTCACTGATTGCCGAATCCGGCTAGTCGAAGTAAAGCACTTAACATAAATATATATGTGTCCGCACAAGCATTTTAAAGATAACCTGTCACCCCCCCCCCCCCATTGCCTATTAAGGTAAAAGAGCCACCTTCAGCAGCACTAAGGCTGCATTCTCTAAAGGTGGCTCTTATGTTTTTTTATCACAAGTAATGCAGAAATACAAATATAATTGCGCGCCATACCTGTATTGAGTCAGGGAGGTATGTTTTCTCCCCCTGACTCAAGCGCCTCGCTGCCATCCATCATCCCCCTCAGTCCCCCGGGCGCCGCATTCTCTGTCTCCTCACGTCACCGGCGCCTGCGCTGTGCAATCATTTTTCGGGCATGCGCCATGCGCGCTGCCCTGGAACTTACATCCACTGATGTATAGAGATCAGGCCTGCATGTAGCGGAGGCCCCAGATCCCACCCCGCAGTGGGTTATGATTTATTCACACTGCGGGGCTGGGAATCTGGCGCTTGCACAGTAAGTCTCTCTGCGGCTGTCCCCATCTCCCTCCTGCGGGGCTGAATCTGTTGCCTGTCTAGTGCGGATCTCTGCGCCTGTAATACGTCGGAAAGAGGCGGAGGGAGACGGGGACAGGTGCAGAGAGACTTGCTCTGCAGGCACCAAATTTCCAGCCCCGCAGTGTGAATAAATCATAACACTGCAGGGCGGGATCTGGGGCCTCTGCTACACGCAGGCGCGATATCAGTACATCAGTGGATGCAAGTTCCAGGGCAGCGCGGATGGCGCATGCCCGAATAATGACTGTATAGCGCAGGCGCCGCTGACGTGAGGAGACAGTGGCTCCCGGTGGCCAGAGAGGCATGATGGATGGATGCAAGGCGCTTGAGTCGGAGAGAAAACATACCTCACTGACTCAATACAGGTATGGCGCGAAATCTATAAAATTCAGTATTTCTGGGGTAATAAAAAAAACATAACAGCCACCTTCACAGAATGTTAGTTTCCATTTGTTTCTTGTTTTCTACTAGTAAATTGGTTTGACTGTCTTTATCTGCATTGTGGCTCTCGACCAACTTTCATAGCGGAATGTGGCTCTCAAGGTAAGAAAGGTTGGAGACCCCTGCTATAGGGGATGTCTATATGAATGTATACGGTTAACTTGACAGTGGTCTTACCATCAAAGGGGTTTTCTACCCTTTTTATATTGTACACTAGATGGTGGCCCGATTCTAACGCATCGGGTATTCTAGAATATGTATAGTAGTATATAGCACAGTCCACGCAGTATGTAACACAGCCCACGTAGTATATTGCCCAGCCACGTAGTATACTGCCCAGCCACGTAGTATATTGCATAGCCACGTAGTATATAGCACAGCCACGTAGTATATAGCAGGCCACGCAGTATATAACACAGCCCATGCAGTATATAACACAGCCACGTAGTATATAACACAGCCCATGCAGTATGTAATACAGCCCGCGTAGTATCTAACACAACCCACGTAGTATATAGCAATGTGGGCACCATATCCCTGTTAACAAAAGAATTAAAATAAAAAATAGTTATATACTCACCTTCTGGTGGCCCCAGGATCCAGCCCAGACGTTTCGCGATGCTCATCGCGACACTCCGGTCCCAAGAATGCATTGCGGCAATAACACGTGATGATGTAGCGGTCTCGCGTCATGTCCGGTCATTGCCGCAATGGATTCTTGGGACCGGAGCATCGTGAAGAGCGGGAAAGGCGCCGGAAGGTGAGAATATAATTTATTTTTTTAATTATTTTTAACATTAGATCTTTTTACTATTGATGCTGCATAGGTAGCATCAATAGTAAAAAGTTGGTCACACAGGGCTAATAGCAGCGTTAACAGACTGCGTTACCCCACGTTATGCAGCGGTGTAACGTAGTCCGTTTAACGGACTGCTAAACCGCTATGGGGGCACTGACTGGGGAGTAGGGAGGAGGCACTGACTGGAGGGGAGTAGGGAAGGGCGAATTTGCGGCCGGACTGCCCGTCGCTGATTGGTCGCGGCCGGCCGTGACCAATCAGCGACGCGGGATTTCCGTTAAAGACAGACAGACGGAAGTATCCCTTAGACAATTATATACAGTACAGACCAAAAGTTTGGAAACACCTTCTCATTTAAAGATTTTTCTGTATTTTCATGACTATGAAAATTGCTAATTCACACTGAAGGCATCAAAACTATGAATTAACACATGTGGAATTATATACTTAACAAAAAAGTGTGAAACAACTGAAAATATGTCTTAAGGTACCTTCACACGAAACGACATCGCTAGCGATCCGTGACGTTGCAGCGTCCTCGCTAGCGATATCGTTTCGTTTGACACGCAGCAGCGATCAGGATCCTGCTGTGATGTCGCTGGTCGCTGAATAAAGTCCAGAACTTTATTTGGTCGTCCGATCGCTGTGTATCGTTGTGTTTGAAAGCAAAAGCAACGATACCCAGCGATGTTTTACACTGGTAACCAGGGTAAACATCGGGTTACCAAGCGCAGGGCCGCGCTTAGTAACCCGATGTTTACCCTGGTTACCAGCGTAAAAGTAAAAAAACAAACAGTACATACTCACCTGCGCGTCCCCCAGCGTCTGCTTCCTGACACTTACTGAGCGCCGGCCCTAAAGTGAAAGTGAAAGCACAGCGGTGACGTCACCGCTGTGCTGTTAGGGCCGGAGCTCAGTCAGTGTCAGGAAGCAGACGCTGGGGGACGCGCAGGTGAGCATGTACTGTTTGTTTTTTTTTACTTTTACGCTGGTAACCAGGGTAAACATCGGGTTACTAAGCGCGGCCCTGCGCTTAGCAACCCGATGTTTACCCTGGTTACCCGGGGACCTCGGCATCGTTGGTCGCTGGAGAGCGGTCTGTGTAACAGCTCTCCAGCGATCAAACAGCGACGCTGCAGCGATCGGCATCGTTGTCGCTATCGCTGCAGCGTTGCTTCGTGTGAAGGTACCTTTATACTCTAGGTTCTTCATAGTAGCCACCTTTTGCTTTGATAATAATAATAATCTTTATTTATATAGCGCCAACATATTCCGCAGCGCTTTACAGTTTAATGCCATGTGCGCACGTTCAGTAGTATTCGCGTTTTTTTCGCTATAAAAACGTGATAAAAACGCGAAAAAAACGCTTACATATGCCTCCCATTATTTTCAGTGTATTCCGCATCGCGGAAAAAAAAGCAACATGTTCATTAAATTTGCGGAATTGCGGGGATTCCGCACACCTAGGAATGCATTGATCTGCTTACTTTCCGCATGTGGCTATGCCCACCATGCGGGAAGTAAGCAGATCATGTGCGGTTGGTACCCAGCGTGGAGGAGAGGAGACTCTCCTCCACGGACTGGGCACCATATAATTGGTTAAAAAAAAGAATTAAAATAAAAAATAGTCATATACTCACCTTCGATGGCCCCCGCAGTCTTCCCGCCTCTCAGCGGTGCATGCTGCCGCTTCCGTTCCTATAGATGGTGTGTGTGAAGGACCTGCGATGACGTCGCGGTCACGTGACCGCGACGTCATCGAAGGTCCTGCACACACACACCATCTATAGGAACGGACGCCGCTGAGGAGATCGGCTGTCTGCAGGTGAGTATAACCATTTTTTTAATTATTTTTAAACATTCTATCTTTTACTATTGATGCTGCATAGGCTGCATCTATAGTAAAAAGTTGGTCACACTTGTCAAACACTATGTTTGACAAGTGTGACCAACCTGTCAATCAGTTTTCCAAGCAATGCTACAGATCGCTTGGAAAACTTTAGCATTCTGCAAGCTAATTACGCTTGCAAAATGCTAAAAAAACGGGAAAAAACGGAAAAAAACGCAAAAAAAAAAAAATGCGGAATTCTGGCAGAAAATTTCCAGTTTTCTTCAGGAAATTTCTGCAAGAAATCCTGATGTGTGCACATACCCTAACAGTTTCAAACACAACAGTCATAGGTAACAATGTTAACAATAATAAAGCAAAAAAAGACGACCCTGCTCGTGAGAGCTTACAATCTACAATGAGGTGGGGGAGATACAAAGTACAGGTGTGTATTTACAATGATGTATTTACAATTTACAATACAATGATGTATTTACAATGATGGTCCAGCCATCTTCAGGGGGTGGGGGATAGATGGAGATAGTGAATGGGCTACACACACACAAACATAAAATGACTTTGATTAGTTAATGTGGTAGGCCACTCTGAACAAATGTGTTTTGAGCGAGCGCCTAAAACTATGCAAATTGTGGATGGTCCTAATATCTTGGGGTAGAGCATTCCAGAGGATTGGTGCAGCACGGGAGAAGTCTTGGAGTCGGGAGTGGGAGGTACAGATTAGTGCAGAGGTTAGTCGAAAGTCATTTGCAGAGCGCAGCGGTCAGCTAGGCCGATAGACCAAAATGAGGGAGATGTATGGGGGTGCCGCACTGTGGAGAGCTTTGTGGGTGAGAACAAGTACTTTGAATTGCATCCTGTAATGAATGGGCAGCCAGTGTAATGACTGGCGAAGAGTAGATGCATCTGAGTAATGATTAGCCAGATGGACAACCCTGGCTGCTGCATTAAGGATAGACTGGAGAGGGGAAAGTCGAGTTAGGGGGAGGCCAATTAATAGAGCATTGCAGTAGTCAAGGCGGGAGTGGATCAGGGCGACAGTGAGGGTTTTTGTTGTCTCCATGGTGAGAAAAGGGCAGATTCTAGAGATGTTCTTTAGGTGTAAGCGGCACGAGCGGGCAAGAGATTGTATATGGGATGTGAAGGAGAGATCGGAGTCAAACAAAACACCCAGACAGCGCGCCTGCTGCCGGGGTGTTATTATGGTGCCACCCACAAAGAGGGAAATGTCAGATTTAGGGAGGTTAGTAGAAGGTGGGAGAAGTTGTTCAGTTTTGGAGAGGTTGAGTTTCACATAGATAGCTTTGATGACTGCTTTGCACACTCTTGGCATTCTCTTGATGAGCTTCAAGAGGTAGTCACCGGAAATGGTATTCCAACAATCTTGAAGGAGTTCCTTAGCACTTGTTAGCCCTTTTGCCTTCACTCTGCGGTCCAGCTCACCCCAAACCATCTCATTGGGTTCAGGTCTGGTGAGTGTGGAGGCCAGGTCATCTGGCATAGCACCCCAACACTCTCCTTCTTGGTCAAATAGCCCTTAAACAGCCTGGAGGTGTGTTTGGGGTCATTGTCCTGTTGAAAAATAAATGCTGATCCAACTAAACGCAAACCGGATGGAATAGCATGCCGCTGCAAGATGCTGTGGTAGCCATGCTGGTTCAGTATGCCTTCAATTTTGAATAAATCCACAACAGTGTCACCAGCAAAGCAAGCCCACACCATCACACCTCCTCCTCCATGCTTCACGATGGGAACCAGGCATGTAGAGTCCATCCATTCACCTTTTCTGCGTCGCACAAAGACACGGTGGTTGGAACCAAAGGTCTCAAATTTGGATTCATCAGACCAAAGCACAGATTTACATTGGTCTAATGTCCATTCCTTGTGTTCTTTAGCCCAAACAAGTCTCTTCTGCTTGTTGCCTGTCCTTAGCAGTGGTTTCCTAGCAACTATTTTACCATGAAGGCCTGCTGCACAAAGTCTCCCACAAAGTCTCCTCTTAACAGTTGTTGTAGAGATGTTTTTGCTGCTAGAACTCTGTGTGGCATTGACCTGGTCTCTAATCTGAGCTGCTGTTAACCTGTGATTTCTGTGGTTGGTGACTCGGATATACTTATCCTCAGAAGCAGAGGTGACTCTTGGTCTAACGTTCCTGGGGCGGTCCTCATGTGAGTCAGTTTCTTTGTAGCGCTTGATGGTTTTTGCAACTGCACTTGGGGACACTTTCAAAGTTTTCCCAATTTTTCGGACTGACTGACCTTCATTTCTTAAAGTAATGATGGCCACTTGTTTTTCTTTACTTAGCTGCTTTTTCCTTGCCATAATAGAAATTCTAACAGTCTATTCAGTAGGAATATCAGCTGTGTATCCACCAGACTTCTGCTTAACACAACTGATGGTCCCAACCCCATTTATAAGGCAAGAAATCCCACTTATTAACCCCTTCCCGACATGTGACGTAATAGTACGTCACATGTCGGGACCCCCGCTTTGATGTGCGCTCCGGCGGTGAGCGCACATCAAAGTCGCGACATGTCAGCTGTTTTTTACAGCTGACATGTGCGCGCAATAGCGGCGGGTGAAATCGCGATCACCCGCCGCTATTAACTAGTTAAATGCCGCTGTCAAACTCAGACAGCGGCATTTAACTACCGCATCCGGCCGTGCGGCCGGATATGAGCGCATCGCCGACCCCTGTCACATGATCGGGGGTCGGCGATGCTTGTGCATTGTAACCATAGAGGTCCTGGAGACCTCTATGGTTACTGATTGCCGGTGGCTGTGAGCGCCCCCCTGTGGTCGGCGCTCACAGCACACCTGCATTTTAGCTACATAACAGCGATCTGATGATCGCTGTTATGTAGCAGAGCCGATCGGGCTGTGCCTGCTTCTAGCCTCCCATGGAGGCTATAGAAGCATGGTAAAAGTTAAAAAAAAAAGTAAAAAAAAATGTGAAAAAAATAAAAAAAATATAAAAGTTTAAATCACCCCCCTTTCGCCCCAATCAAAATAAATCAATAAAAAAAAAGCCCAACCTACACATATTTGGTATCGCCGTGTTCAGAATCGCCCGATCTATCAATAAAAAAAAAGCATTAACCTGATCGCTAAACGGCGTAATGAAAAAAAAAATCGAAACGCCAGATTTACGTTTTTTTGGTCGCCACGACATTGCATTAAAATGCAATAACGGGCGATCAAAAGAACGTATCTGCACCGAAATGCTATCATTAAAAATGCCAGCTCGGCACGCAAAAAATAAGCCCTCACCCGACCCCAGATCACGAAAAATGGAGACGCTACGGGTATCGGAAAATGGCGCAATTTTATTTATTTATTTTTTTGCAAAGTTTGGAATTTTTTTTCACCACTTAGGTAAAATAGAACCTAGTCATGTTTGGTGTCTATGAACTCGTACTGACCTGGAGAATCATAATGGCAGGTCAGTTTTAGCATTTAGTGAACCTAGCAAAATAGGCAAGCAAAAAACAAGTGTGGGATTGCACTTTTTTTGCAATTTCACTGCACTTGGAATTTTTTTCCCGTTTTCTAGTACACGACATGGTAAAACCAATGATGTCGTTCAAAAGCACAACTCGTCCCGCAAAAAATGAGCCCTCACATGGCCAAATTGACAGAAAAATAAAAAAGTTATGGCTCTGGGAAGGAGGGGAGCGAAAAACGAAAACGGAAAAACGGAAAAAGCTCCGGGGGTGAAGGGGTTAAACCTGACAGGGCACACCTGTGAAGTGAAAACCATTTCCGGTGACTACTTAAAGCTCATCTAGAGAATGCCAAGAGTGTGTAAAGCAGTCATCAAAGCAAAAGGTGGCTACTTTGAAGAACCTAGAATATAAGACATATTTTCAGTTGTTTCACACTTTTTTGTTAGGTATATAATTCCACATGTGTTAATTCATAGTTTTGATGCCTTCATTGTGAATTTACAATTTTCATAGTCATGAAAATACAGAAAAATCTTGAAATGAGAAGGTGTGTCCAAACTTTTGGTCATAGATATTGCATGAGTGAGTTATAAATCAATAGCTCATACTCCTATACCAATCCCACGCTGTTTTATCCTCCTCTCCTTCTCCTCCAGCATTGTTGGTCAATGACTGACTGGCTGTGTTAACTTCTATCAAGAAATCCAACCATCTTTCATAACAATGAGCTGTGAGAGTTATGTTTTTAGTGACCAACAAGGCTGTGTTAGGAAGAAACCTGCCCCAGAAGGAACTGTAGAAGGGTCAGAGGTGATGACTAAAGCATGCAATTAATTCTTGTAAGAGGATTAAGGCACTCATGTTCACTCTGAATCAGAAAACTGAATTGGGAATAAAACGGTTCAAATCCAAGAGTTTACATGTCAAAACTAATATGTGAAATGTAGAAGCAAGCATATAGATAACGAATTGTGAAAAAGCACAAAGGCATTACATGTAAGACAGTACTGATGAACATTAATGTATCCAATTAAGGCTAGTTTCACATTTGCGGTTGAATCCGCAGCGTTTAGGCTGCAACCTGAAACGCACTGTAAACGTGCAAATGCAGCATTTTTTAGATGCATAATGTACCGCATGCGTTAAAAAAAAAATGCAACGTTTGCACGCTTTTTGATGCATTTTGCATGCGTTTGCGTTTTCTGTGCGCATGGTGGAAAATCTAACAGGAGAAAAATCTAGATAAACAGACCCCACCAATGGGACTACAGTGGGCGTGTATTATGGGATATCTTTATATAGACCCTTGGACTGCTGAAATCTTCAGATTTTGCTACTGTATCCTGTGTCATGATAAATCTTCGCATGGACAGCTTTTATTTCAACCTGGATTTAAGTATCAAGCTGTTTCTTGCCTGTGCGTTTGCTTGGGAGCAACAAAGACATCGAGAAAGACAGAGAAGGACAAGGAGTCGGCGTTTTTGGAGACACCCCATTATTGAACTCCGGGAGAGCCGTATAGCTTACCACACGCTATATGGCGAGCTTAATGCCAACCGGGACAAATTCCCGGAATATACCAGGATGTCTCAACAGACTTTTCAGGATTTGCTTGGTCGTGTCCAAGGAGCCATCCGGAGACAGGACACACAGCTCCATAGAGTGATTCCTGCAGAGGAACGTCTCCTGATTACACTAAGGTACATAATAATTCTAAACAAATGCCTGTCATAATTATTGTTGGTCTGCCATGTATTATTTGTACATATGTATATGTGTTTAGCTAAACACCACCATAAAAAAAACTGTTAGTAATTTTTTTTTTCTCCTTTCAGATTCCTGGCTACCAGAGAGAGCTTATCATCGCTCCACTTTCAGTACCAGCTTGTAATTTCCACCTTGTCTGGAATAGTTGAGGACACCTACCGGGCTTTGTGGAACGTTCTCAGGGATGAATTTATTCCCCTACCCACCGCGGACATGTGGATGGAAATTGCCGAAAAATTCTGGAGTGTGTGTAATTTCCCCAACTGTTTGGGAGCGGTGGATGGAAAGCACATACGGATTACCAAACCCGCCAGATCTGCATCCGAGTACTTTAACTACAAGAAATATTTTTCTATAGTGCTCATGGCAATAGCAGATGCGGACTGTTGCTTAATCGCCGTTGACATTGGAGCTTTTGGCCGTGGCAATGACTCCCAGACTTTCAAGAACTCGGATATGGGCCGACATTTGTATGGCAAAAATTTTTATTTTACCCTGCCACAACCTCTCCCCAACACTCAAGGCCAACCGATGTCATTTGTTATGGTTGGGGATGAGGCCTTTCAGATGTGTGAAAACCTACTGAAGCCATATTCCAGTTGGGACTTGAACCACACTAAGAGGATTTATAACTACAGACTGACCAGGGCCCGAAAAACAGTTGAGTGTACCTTTGGGATTCTTGTCTCAAAATGGCACATTCTTGGGACAGCCATTAATCTAAAAATGGAGACAGTCGATGAGGTTGCCAAAGCCTGTGTGGTTCTCCACAATTACATAATTTACATAATGGCTAAGGAGCGTCCCAACATTGAACTGGATGAACCAGCTGCAAACCCATTGCCAGATTACCAGCATCCCTCGCTGCGATCAACTGTTGATGTTGCCCACATGCGGGACCAATTTGCTGCCTATTTTGTTTGTGATATTGGACGTGTGGCATGGCAAGATAATATTGTGTAAAATGTGCTGTTGGGTTTGGGTCTGTACCAGTTATGTTTTAAATGTTACTAATAATATTAGTTAATAAACAACGTGTTTTGATACCTGTACCGAGTCTCCTATGTCTTTCCTCTAAAAACCACTTACCGTATTTTTCGGATTATAAGACACACTTTTGTTCCCCAAAATTTTTGGGGAAAGTGGGGGGTGCGTCTTATAATCCGAATATGTGTGATGTGCTGTAGAGGAGGGGGGGGGGGGGCAGCTCTGGAGTGGTGTCAGGGGGCTGGAGAGGGCTGGCTGCAGAATACAGAGACAGCAGGAGGTCCTGTGCTCCCGCTCATTAGCCTCATGTAATATTCACTGCACTCGCAGTCCATCACCTTGGTGCTGAAGCCATGCCGAGTTGGTTGACAGGGGAGCAGTGCATATTACATGTGCCTGCACTACCCCTCCTCCCATCATGAATATGCCCCCCTGCAGGCATGCACATGATAAAATAACAAACACTTAACTCACCTTCTGATGATGGCTCCATGCTCCCAGTTCTCCCGTGGCTCTTCCTGTGTCTGTGTGGACATCTGATCATGTGATCGGCACAGCACAGTGATATCATCACTGTGTGCCCAGGTCACATGATCTGATGACTGGGAAACAGGAAGTGCAACCGAGGAGCTGGGAGCATGGAGCAATCATCAGGTGAGATAAGTGTTTGTTATTTTATCATGTGCATGTTATTTTATCATGTGCATGCCTTCAGGGAGCATGTGTGCCTGCAGGGGGCATGTAGGGACTGGGGGGGCCATGTGTGTGCCTGCAGAGGGGCATGTAGTGACTGGGGGGGCCATGTAATAACTGGGGGGGCCATGTGTGTGCCTGCAGGGGGGCATGTGTGTGCCTGCAGGGGGGCATGTAGTGACTGGGGGGCTATGTGTGTGCCTGCAGGGGGGCATGTAGTGACTGGGGGGCCATGTGTGTGCCTGCAGGGCGGCATGTAGTGACTGGGGGGCCATGTGCGTGCCTGCAGGGGGGTTATAGTGATGGGGGGCTATATCCAGGATGAGATGGGGGGGCAGTGTGCCAGCAGCCAGGATGGGAGTTATATAGATACCAGGATGAGGGGCATATATATGATTTGTAAGACGGACACTGGCATTATAAGACAGACCCCCATTTAACATAAAATCATCTTTTTCTTCACCAAATATGGAGGTGCGTCTTATAAAGCGAAAAATACGGTATGCTGCTAGTGGTAAGGTAGTTGACATCATTACATCCTGATTCTGTTCTGCAGTATCTATTGGACGCAAACTGAAGAGACGATGGAGGTATAATACAAAGCAGATCTATACTCACCAGTTCATGTGTGAGAAATAATGACTTCATGAGCACAAAACCCAGCCTCATGAATTCACTATTTCTGACACCTGTCCAGGTGAGTATAGATATGCCTTGTATGACCTCCATTGTCTCTTCAGTTTGTGTGAAATAGATTACGTAGACTGAAGAGGAAATGGAGGTTATACAAGGCAGTTCTCTACTCAACAGGTCAGGTGTCATAAATAATGAGTTCAAGACGCAGAGTTTTGTGCATCATGAACTCACTATTTATGACACATGACCTGTTGTGTATAGATCTGCTTTGTATTACCGCCATTGTCTCTTCAGTCTACGACACATAGATTAAGCAGACTAAAGAGATTATGGATAAAATACAAGTAATAATATTTTTTGACAACTCATAACTCCATACCAAACACAAAGATGCAGTGTTCTACTAAACCCCTTCATGACCCAGCCTATTTTGACCTTAATGACGTGGCCATTTTTTTCAATTCTGACCAGTGTCCCTTTATAAGGTAATAACTCAGGAATGCTTCAACGGATCCTAGCGATTGTTTTTTCGTGACATATTGGGCTTCATGTTAGTGGTAAATTTAGGTCAATTTTTGTGTTTATTTGTGAAAAAAACGGAAATTTGGCGAAAATTTTGAAAATTTCGCAATTTTCAAATTTTGTATTTTTATTCTGTTAAACCAGAGAGTTATGTGACACAAAATCTAATATATAAAGCTGAATGTGTGTATGTATGTGTGTGTGTATGTCCGGGATTGGCATCTGTATCGTCGCAGCTACAGCCACAAAATTTTGCACAGTCACATGTCTGGACCCCGAGAGCGTCATAGGCTATGTTGTGAGGCGAAATTTTAACCCCTCGCGTTCCAATTCACCAAACAGTTTTGCCCCTATCTACATAATGGGGAAAAAGTGAAAGGAAAAGTGTTGGAGGCGAATTGACAGCGAATTGACAGATGTGAACAAGGGGGACTTAGAGTGAGAGCGATGGCGCCAAAGAGTATATACCGTACAGTTGCTAAGGTGGGGCCCCGACATGGGATACTCACTACACACGGGGATATGAACACACACACACAAAATGCACCACACACTACCACGTGCTTTAACACATATCACCTCAGCACACATTTCACCACACATACACCAACCTCGCCACATAAAAGTCGAAACACAAAAGTCGCCGCTCAAAACTCGCCACATGCAAAACTAGGCTCACGCAAAACTCGCCACACGTGCAAAACTCACTTCATGGAAAACTCGCCACACGCAAAACTTGCACACGCGGAAAAATTGCCACATGCACAAAAGTTGCAACGCATGCAAAAGTTGCCTCACACAAAACTTGCACATACTCAAAACTCGCCACGTGCAAAACTCGCCATGCGCAAAACTTGCTGCACACAACTTGCTACACTAACCTGTCACATGCAACTCGACACACAAAAAGTTGCTACACGCATTTCGCCACACAAAACTCATCTCACAAAAGTCGCTACATGAATGTCGCCACACGCAACTCAACACACAACTTGACACATGAAACTCGCCCTAAAACACACACAAGTCTGGTATTATCCTTCAAAAATAAAAATCTGATTAATAAGCAGACAAACTACAAGAGCAACAACTGTACCATATAGGAAATACGGCAGCTGTCAGTCACATGACCTGTCTATTATGTGTATGTGTGAGCTAATAAATACTGCCAGGGGGAGGGCTTCATGTTGGCTGGGGATTTATCAGGCTGCCAATTTAGCTTACAAATACTGAGGTAAAAATACTGAGCAAATAACGTGTGAACGCGGTCTAATACAGGAGATGACACACAGGTATATACTATATGCAGGAGGAGATGACACACAGGTATATACTATATACAGGGGAGATGACACACATATATACTATATACAGGGGAGATGACACACAGGTATATACTATATACAGGAGGAGATGACACAGGTATATACTATATACAGGGGAGATGACACACAGGTATATACTATATACAGGAGGAGATGACACAGGTATATACTATATACAGGAGGAGATGACACAGGTATATACTATATACAGGGGAGATGACACAGGTATATACTATATACAGGGGAGATGACAGGTATATACTATATACAGGGGAGATGACACACAGGTATATACTATATACAGGAGGAGATGACACAGGTATATACTATATCAGAGGTATCAAACTGCATTCCTCGAGGGCCGCCAACAGATCATGTTTTCAGGATTTCCTTGTATTGCACAGGTGATAATTTAATCACCTGCACAGAATGATTCCAGCACCTTTTGGAATGCTAAGGAAATCCTGAAAACATGACCTGTTGGCGGCCCTCGAGGAATGCAGTTTGACACCTCTGTACTATATACAGGTGAAATGACAGGTATATACTATATACAGGGTAGATGACACAGGTATATACTATATACAGGGGAGATGACACACGTATATACTATATACAGGAGATGACATACAGGTATATACTATATACAGGAGATGACACACACATATATACTATATACAGGGGAGATGACACCGGTATATACTATATACAGGAGATGACATACAGATATATACTATATACAGGAGGAGATGACAGGTATATACTATATAAAGGAGAGATGACATACAGGTATATACTATATACAGGAGGAGATGACACACGTATATACTATATACAGGAGATGACACACACATATATACTATATACAGGGGAGATGACACAGGTATATACTATATACAGGAGATGACATACAGGTATATACTATATACAGGAGATGACACACAGGTATATACTATATACAGGGGAGATGACACACAGGTATATCCTATATACAGGGGAGATGACATACAGGTATATACTATATACAGGAGATGACATACAGGTATATACTATATATAGATGACATACAGGTATATAGTATATACAGCAGAGATGACACAGGTATATACTATATACAGGAGATGACAGCAGGTATATACTATTTACAGGGGAGATGACACACGTATTTACTATATACAGGAGATGACATACAGGTATATACAGGAGATGACATACAGGTATATACTATATACAGGAGTTGACATACAGGTATATACTATATATAGGAGGAGATGACATACAGGTTTTTAGTATATACAGCAGAGATGACATACAGGTATATACTATATACAGGAGGAGATGACACAGCAGGTATATACTATTTACAGGGGAGATGACATACAGGTATATACTATATACAGGAGATGACATACAGTTGTATACTATATATAAGGGAGATGACAAATATGTACATACTGAGGGGAAAATGAGAGGTGTGAGGTGAAAATGAGGGGTGTGAGTGCAAATTGAGAGGAGTGAGGGAAAATAGTGGAGTGATCGGAAAATGACAGATGTGAGGTAAAAATGACAAGAGTTAGGGAAAATAAGAGGAGTGAGGGGGAAAATGAGAGGAGTGAGGGGGAAAATGAGAGGCGTAATGGGAAAATAAGAGAAGTGAGGTGCTATAACTAACCACAGATATTTACTATGCCCAGGCAACGCCGAGCTCTTCAGCTAGTAGTTAATAAATAACATTTCCCACATGCACAATTTTGGAAACAAATTTTTTTTTGCTAGGAAGTTATAAGGGTTAAAATTTGACCAGCGATTTCTCATTTTTACAACAAAATTTACAAAAATATTTTTTTTTAGGGACCACTTCACATTTGAAGTCAGTTTGAGGGGTCTGTATGGCTGAAAATACCCCAAAGTGACACCATTCTAAAAACTGCACCCCTCAAGGTGCTCAAAACCACATTCAAAAAGTGTATTAACCCTTCAGGTGTTTCACAGCAGCAGAAGCAACATGGAAGGAAAAAATTAACATTTAATTTTTTAGTCACAAAAATGATCTTTTAGCAACAATTTTTTTACTTTCCCAAGGGTAAAAGGAGAAAGTGGACTGAGAAAGTTGTTGTCCAATTTGTCCTGAGTACGCTGATACCACATATGTGGGGGGGAAACACAAGGAGGGAAGGGAAGGAGCGCCATTTTATTTTTTGAATGAAAAATTGGCTCCAATCTTTGGCGGACACCATGTCGCGTTTGGAG
This sequence comes from Ranitomeya variabilis, assembly GCF_051348905.1. Taxonomy (NCBI): domain Eukaryota; kingdom Metazoa; phylum Chordata; class Amphibia; order Anura; family Dendrobatidae; genus Ranitomeya; species Ranitomeya variabilis. The sequence goes on from NC_135234.1 coordinate 540,156,354, forward strand.
AGCCCCTGTGTGCCTAAACATTGGAGCTCCACCACAATTGACCACATTTTGGAAATTAGACCCCCCCCAGGAACTTATCTAGATGCATAGTGAGCACTTTGAACCCCCAGGTGCTTCACAAATTGATCTGAAAAAATGAAAAAGTACTTTTTTTTTCACAAAACATTTATTTTAGCCTCAATTTTTCATTTTCACGTGTTCAACAGGATAAAATTAATCCTAAAATTTGTTGGGCAATTTCTCCTGAGTACACTGAGATACCTCATATGTGGGGGTAAACTACTGTTTGGGCGCACGGCAAGGCTCGGAAGGGAAGGAGCGCCATTTGACTCTTTGAATGAAAAATTAGCTCCAAACGTTAGTGGACACCATGTCGCGTTTGGAGAGCCCCTGTGTGCCTAAAGATTGAAGCTCCCCCACAAGTGACCCCATTTTGGAAACTAGACCTCCCACGGAACTTATCTAGATGTGTGATGACCACTTTTTACCCCAAGTGCTTCACAGTTTATAAAGCAGAGCTGTGAAAATAAAAAAATCTTTTTTTCCTCAAAAATGATTTTTTTTAGTCCGCAATTTTTTATTTTCTCAAGGGTAACAGGAGAAATTGGACCCCAAAGGTTGTTGTCCAGTTTGTCCTGAGTACCCTGGTACCCCATATGTGGGGGTAAACCACTATTTGGGCACATGTCGGGGCTCGGAAGGGAAGTAGTGACGTTTTGAAATGCAGACTTTGATGGAATGGTCTGCGGGTGTCATGTTGCGTTTGCAGAGCCCCTGATGTGCCTAAACAGTAGAAACCCCCCACAAGTGACCCAATTTTAGAAACTAGACCCCCCCAAGGAACTTATCTAGATGTGTGGTGAGCACTTTGAACCCCCAAGTGCTTCACAGAAGTTTATAACGTAGAGCCGTGAAAATAAAAAATATTTTTTTTTTCTTCAAAAATTATTTTTTAACCCCCAATTTTTTTTTTCCCAAGGGTAACAGGAGAAATTAGACCAGCAAGCTTGTTGTTCAATTTTTAATGAGTACGCTGATACCCCATATGAATGGGTAAACCACTGTTTGGGCATACGTCGTGGCTCGGAAGGGAGGGAGCACCATTTGACTTTTTGAACGCAAGATTGGCTGGATTCAATTGTGGCGCCATGTCGTTTGGGACCCCCTGATGTGCCTTAACAGTGGAAACCCCTCAATTCTGACTCAAACACTAACCCCAACACACCCCTAACCCTAATCCCAACCCTAACCATAACTCTAACCACAAGCCTAACCCTAACCCCAACACACCGCTAACCCTAATCTTATCCCTAATTCCAACCCCAACCCTAATCCCAACCCTAACTCTAATTCCAACCCTAACCCTATGTGCCCACGTTGCGGATTCGTGTGCGGGTTTTTCAGCACAGTTTTTGAAAAATCCGCAGGTAAAACGCTCTGCGTTTTACCTGTGGATTTCCTGCGTTTTTTGTGCGGATTTGACCTGCGGTTTTACACCTGCGGATTCCTATTGAGGAACAGGTGTAAAACGCTGCGGAATCCACACAAAGAATTGACATGCTGCGGAAAATACAACGCTGCGTTTCCGCGTGGTATTTTCGGCACCATGGGCACAGCGGATTTGGTTTTCCATGGATTTACATGGTACTGTACACCGCATGGAAAACTGCTGCGAATCCGCAGCCAAATCCGCACCGTGTGCACATACCCTAATTCCAACCTTAATTCTAACCCTAACCCTAGTTCTAACCCTAATCCTAGTTCTAACCCTAACGGAAAAATAAAAATAAATATATTTTCTTTATTTTATGATGTTCACTACCTACGGGGGTGATAAAGGAGGGGGGGCTATTTACTATTTTTTTTATTTTGATCACTGTGGTAGAACCTATCACAGTGATCAAAATGAATGAACGAATCTGCCACCCGCCATTTTAGAAGATGGCGACGCCCATCCTAGATGCCGGACGGACACCGGAAGGGACCCCGGGACTCCGGAGGTACGGGGGGGTAAGATCGGACAGCGGGGAGGGGGGGAGCGCCGGACAGGACGGAGGGGAGAGGAGGGGAGAGGAGGGCGCGGAGGACAGGATGGCGGCTGCAGATCGCCGCTGTAAGTCGGTGGGAGGGTCAGATCGGGGTCTCCAGCCATGACCGATGATATTGCAGTATCTGCCATGGCTGGATTGTAATATTTCATCAAGTTTCATTGCTGAAATATTACAAATTGCTCTGATTGGCTGTTTCACTTTCAACAGCCAATCAGAGCGATTGTAGCCACGTGGGGGCAAAGCCACCCCCCTGGGCTGAAGTACCACTCCCCCTGTCCCTGCAGATCAGGTGAAATTTGAGTTAACCCTTTCACCCGATCTGCAGAGACGCGATCCCTACATGACATCACATAGGCGTCACAGGTCGGATTAGCACCGACTTTCATGACGCCTACGTGGCACCACAGGTCGGGAAGGAGTTAATAACTCCTGGAGCTATGAGGTGGCAAAAAAACAAAGTGTGCGGCGCAGTGTGTTTATTCGGCGCACGGTGTGTGTTGCCGGCAGCAAAATACACAAATAACCAAACCGTATTGGGGGCAAAAAACATTAACATTTAAAAAAAAATAAAAAATTAACTGCGCCGGCTTGGGGTAGAGTGACGGAACTGGGGTGTGTGTAGCTGTGAGGCTTGGCTAACTGAAGATGACGCAGGGGTTGCAGGAGAAGGGGCAATTAAAGTAGTGAGGTCAGAGAGTTCAGAGATGGTACTAGAGGCATGGGAAGGCAGAGACACACTGGAAGGGAGAGACAAACCTGACATCACAGACACATTGGGAGGTGAGGGGGGAGGGATAGCGATAGTCCGCTGTTTCTTTTTCACTTTCCCTTTTTGAGATCGGCGCTGCGGTCTGGGGAGCCTCGGTGGGCTCATTTCTTGCATTTCTTGGTCATGGTGGCCGACCTGTCGGGGTCCGTGTGCCGCTGATGCTGCATGGTTGTGGTGGGGAAGGCCATGCCAGGGTCCTGCTGCCGCTGCATTGTGGTGGTGGCGAAAGCCTCTCCAGGGTCCGGGTACTGCTGCATGCTGGTGGTGAAAAGCATGCCAGGATCCGGGTGCTGATGCAGCTGGGACCTGGTGATGGTGACCGACCTGTCCCGATCCGGGTGCTGCTGCTGCATGGTGGGGGCAGTGGAGGATGTCCAAGCAGGAGCAGCAGTTGGCATGGTGGTGGCGATGGCCTGTCCAGCAGCACTCGGCATAGTGGTGGCGCTGTAGTGGTGTCCGGCAGTGCTTGGAATGGTGGTGGCCGTGCAGTGGTATGCAGCAGAGCTCGGCATTGAGGTCAAGCGTGACAGTGTTGGCACAGGTGGAAAGGCCACCACTGGCTGCTAAAAATACCGAGTCTGCTGCATAGCCTGCACGTAAGCAGCATTGCAGGCCTGCATGACACTAAGGGTACGTGTCCACGGTCAGTTAACGCTGCGTGTTTGACGCTGCGCCGAGCTGCAGCGTCAAACACGCAGCATCCAGATGTTCCAGCATAGTGGAGGGGATTTTATGAAATCCCGTGTCCACTATGCGTGGAAACACGTATCCGACTTCCCTGCGACTCCGGACATGCTGCGCGTCTTTTCAGATCGCAGCATGTCCGAATACCTTGCGGGGACGCTGCGTCCCCGCAAGGCATAACACAGGGCCCTATGGCGAGGGGTGCGATGATCCCGGATGTGTACAGTTAACACATCCGGCATCATCACGTCCCAAAAGGGGGCGGGGCTTAGCGCCGAGCGGCTTCGCCGCTCCGACGATACCGCCGGCCATCCTGATCGTGGACACGTACCCTAAGCTGGAGATCAGGAGTAAGGTGTTCCGACATGCCCTTTTCTATTTGATTAGAAAAAATGATGTGCTGGCCTCTGGAGGTCGGCTTTCACTTGGTCAAGGCTTCAGGTGACATCCTGGATAAATGTATTCATATGCTTTAAGCCATTATCCCGTCTGTCTCCCATCGCCTTGAGTCCATCATGAAAGACCGAGCTCAAGTGCAAAAACTCGGGCATGAGTGACCTGTCCGAGGCCCTCTGCCGCTGCCGGGAAGAGCCCAAAAAAAAGAGGCAGAGGACTGGGACAGGGGAATACCTGATGGACCAGCTTCCTGGTCTCCAGTCTGTGTTGCAGGCCCACTTGCTGCAGCGCTGCTGGATGGCTGGGACGGGTCCGTGACTGTTTGATGAAGGACTGCTCCAGAACCAGGGTCAAGAGTGCTGCTCCAGGTGCTGTGAACAAAAAAAAAAATACATTAGTACCAAACATTTACAATAGTAAAAGCGCCAACTCCTGTGGAATAGAAAAATACAGATTAGGCAATACAACACAACCCATTACACCACAAAAGATACTTACGTTCTCTGGGCAAGGACCAGTCTCAAAAATGCTTATATTTTCTGATCCTTGCTCCAGAATCACTGGGAACCCGGCTCTCTTGATGAATGTCCTTGTTGAAGCGATCCTTCATTGAACGCCAACGTGTTCTGACTTTGAGCACTGTTGAAAAATAAAAATAATGGTTAGACAATGCATTTTTGGCCATGATCACACAACTGTGTGTGAGTTTCTCTCATCACACACAGTTGTGTGATCCCGGATAAGGTCACTGCTGCATCACACCACATTGCAATACTTACGAAATGCATTGTGGACCCGAGTCGGGGCATTGTCCCAGCCATCCCACATCGCTTGGGCCACCTCATTCCGTCGTTGTCCGAGTGCTGCGGAACCCGGTGTCCCACAACAGGACTCGCTCATGGATCAGGGAGATGAGGATATCGTTATCAATGAGGTCCTCATACCGTTCTGGAACCTAGAAATTAGATACATTAATGTTTGAGACATTAACATAAGGAAAAGAAAAAAACAACAGAGCCAGAAAACAGGCAAGAATATTCAAAGTCAAGAAAAAAAAAAAGGAGTCAAGAGGAAAAAGGTAAAGAAAGAGCAAAGTAAAGAAATAAACAGTCCAGAATAGTACAGTCAGGATACATTAAACAGAGGACAATCAGTCAGGTATACTTACACACCGCCTTGCCACACGACCGTGTCTACGCTGCTCCTGCTCGGCCTCTGCCGCAGTTGAAGAACTGTTCTGAAAATTAAAAGAAATTGTCACATGTGTAGATGTGACAGAGAATACTTACCAATCTGAAGAGGTGAGTACTCACTTCACTGTCATTTCCACCTTGTTCAGGCCCAAGACGCTCCTCAGAAGAAGACGATGACATTCTGATGCATGCAGCAAGAAAAAAAAAGACAGACATTATTAGGACATATAGGGAGAGAAAAAATAAAATACAGACATTGGCTTTGTACTCACATTGTTCAAAGTGTAGATTCCTCCCAGGTTCTTTCAAGCCTCTGATCTGCTTCCCAGCGAGTAGTGATCTGCAAATGCCCACTCCCTCCTTTTATCAGTTTGTATGTGGGGGGTGGCTAATCAGTGTCTAGACAGGTTTTCCTGTGTTAAAACACATGCGTTTACAAACGCAAACAAACACATGTGCTTGTGAACGCACGCGTTCTCATAGACTGTAATGCGTTTTTTCGCCGCATTCCTTCCACTAACAACCGCATACGTTTTGAGGCGCAAATTGACGCCTCTGAAATTACATGTAGCGTTTACCGTGCCAAGCCGCAGACAACGAAACGACGCATGCGTTGTCAAACGTGGCAAAACGCAATCGCAGGTACCTGCGTCCCTAATGTTAAATATAGGAATACACGACGCATGCAGAAAATTGCGGCATAAACGCTGCGGACACAACCGCAAATGTGAAACCAGCTTTAGAAAAGTAAAAACCCAGTGACATTGAATACAGCCACTGCAGTAATGCTACGTTCACATTTGCGGTCTGCGCCGCAGCGTCGGGCGCCGCCGCATGCGTCATGCGCCCCTATATTTAACATGGGGGCGCATGGACATGCGTCGCACTTGCGTTTTGCGCCGCATGCGTCCCTGCGGCGCACGCGTCCGGGCGCAGAGGACGCAGCAAGTTGCATTTTTGCTGCATCCAAAATCAATCAAAAAAAGGACGCATGCGGCGCAAAACGCAGCGTTGTGCATGCGTTTTGCTACGTGCAAATGTGAACGTAGCCTAACCCTTGCAACTACACAGAAAAAAAAAATCACAGACTATGCAGAACAGTTGGGAACACTTATCTACAGCTGAAAACTGGTGTAAGTGCTAAAATAGGCTGGAGCTTTAGAACTACAGTAGTTTTGATCAAATAACCTCACTGTTTCCTTATAGGTAAAAAAGTAGAACAAGAATGAATAGATTAAATAGATGTGCTATAAGAATTAAAGGATAAAGTAACGATTAGCGTCTAAGGTTTTGTCTTGCATAAAAAGATGGAGTCTTGGAGATAAAGAAAGCAGCCAAAAGTATACTATTGCAATTGTCACAATTAATTTGTGTTTTTTCCCTCCGTAAGAAATTATTAGTCATATAACTTATTTCATCATGACCAAAAGTCACCCCAGCGTGGATATTTTTTGGCCACTGTTGGCAAAATCTACGCATGACAAATAATAAAGCCTATACTCACCTCCCGTACAAGCGCCATTTCTGCGGTGTCAGCACTCGCTCTCCCTGGGGCTGACATGTGGTTGTTGTGGCACGTGGTGTCCGTTGCCTAATCAGCGCTGGCGTCATTGTCCCCGCCTTTGGACAAATCAATCACAAAGAGTAAGGCTACGTTCACATTTGCGTTGTGCGCCGCTGCGTCGGTGACGCAACGCACAACGCAAACAAAACCGCAACAAAACGCACGCTAAAACGCTGCGTTCTGCGACGCATGCGTCCTTTTTTGCCGAAAGTTGGACGCAAAAAAAATGCAACTTGTTGCGTTCTCTGCGCCCAACGCTTGCGGCCATGCGTCGCAAAACGCAGCACAACGCATGTCCATGCGCCCCCATGTTAAATATAGGGGCGCATGACGCATGCGGCGACGAACACTAATGTGAACGTAGACTAAGTCCGGACTGCAGCTGATCTCTCACTTCCTCTTCATGTTCAATTTGTCTGAAGGCGGAGACAGTGACGTCTTCATTAATTGGGCACTAGCATCACGGGTCACAACAGCATGGGAGCCCTGGGACCACGAGTGCTGACACTACTGGAATGGCACCAGCACAGGAGTTGAGTATAAGTTTTAAGATTTTATTGAGCCAAGTGAGGGGTTTGAGAAGTTGTCCAAGCAGTGGAGAACTTCTTTAAGTTTAGTCTAGTATGTTGATAGTTCGATCATAACAATTGATCGGCTGCATTTCGTACAAAACTAATTTCAGGTGTCAGGTCACTTCTACATTTTCTCAGTGGTAGACTTCGTCGGTTACATTGTTACATGTATACTAGGTATAATGAATACTAACTACATTAGGCCTCATCAATAAGTCCATGTTTCATGGATGTGTAGAATCTATCTTTTTCATGGATACATGTAACATAATCTGTAGTGCTGGTCACTTGTCTTTTTCACGTCGTTTTTTTTTTCCAGCAGTATGTATGACAAGGGCCTACACAAGTCTATGGGTTTGAGAAAAAACAAACGCACACGTATAGCATCAGTGTGCCATCTGTGGTTAACATTGAAAAGTATGAGAAAAGCTTTGCAATTCATTTGTTCATCCATCCATGAAAAACACTGACGACACACTGATGGTAAAAACGGACACATGGACAACACTGATGACATTGGTACCAGTTTTTCACGTACATGTGAATGAGGCCTTAGTGGTGGTCCTCTGTATAGGAATGTACAGACTGCTGCGCTTGGCTATATAGATGGAAAAAAAATTGACGCACACTGCTGTAACCACTGCATCTGAGGGTTATGTCTGAACCCTTGACTAAGCCATAGACTGAGTTGACACAAATGCAGGTAAAAAATACATAACGATGAATCAGACAATGTTCCTTTTTTTTTTTTTATCTTGTGGTAGTAGTTGCCGTTTTATTTCTTGCCAAATTCTTCAAAATGGCAGATGTAGTTCATGGATATTTTTGCAAAGTCAAAAACAGCTTTTATTTTTGTCTTTGTGCCATTCAAAGCAAAAGAAAATTTGCATAGTGCACAAATTTGTGCAAAAATGGCTTGAGAACAAAATAAAGAAAATAGTATAAATAAAGAAAATCTGCAGTACATTTGTGCCAAAGTTTAGCATCTTTTTAAAAGTTATATTTGATGAAACATTGGCTCCATTGGGGTTTCCATCTGAGGTCGTGAAAAACTAAATTGAGCCACAACCCCCGAAGGGACTATTGACATTAATGAAGACGGAGTCACTTTGTTCTTGTTCTTATTGTCACTTAGGCTGGGTTCACATTGCGGCCGTTCAGCCCGTTCAACACATGCGTTAAATGGGCTGCGTTAACGCAAGTGCCGAAATGTGATCGCGCTAGCGCAGGTAGAGCTAGCAGATGCTCTCTCTGTGCTAGCGGTGACGGACCCAGAAACGCTGCAGCCCGCGTCCCAGGGTCCGTCACTCAATGATGGCACATCGCTAGCGCATGCCCATTTTGGGCGTGCGCTAGCGATGCGTCCGACATAGGGCTTAATGGTGGCGTTAACGGACTGGGGAAACGTAGTGTGAACCCAGTCTTAGTTTCATCACTGCCTATTTCAGGTGGGAAAAAAAAGAAAAGGGGACTTGACCACGCTTCTGTGTCAGCCACACAATGGGGAACAGACCACAAAGTGACTCAGTCTGCTTCGTTAGTCAATGGCTGGTCAGTCGATGAGTCCGAATCCTGTTTTTCAGGGGTTTTCAAGACGGAAATCATGGTGGAGCTACTGATGTGAACCCGCTCTCTGTCACGCAAAAAAATGGGGGAAATTAATTCTTGTCCCTGTCTGAAAAGATGGATAACGGGAAAAAAAAAACCACAAACTGAATCCATCCGAGCTCTGTGTGAAACCGCGCCGTCAGGGCGTGAATGTGAACATGGCAACCACACTAATCACTCCCAGGAGAGAAGCTGCGTCATTGCGAGGACTCGGGGGCACAGCCTGAGGAAACAAGCACTTGGTGTGAGGTAAACAGCGCGCCCAGGAAGTAGTGACTGTAAACTATAACTTCTGCTGGGGGCTGCTTTCCCGGGCTCTCCACTCACTAGTATGTGCCGCAGGCAAGACAGAGCAGAGCAGGTCATTACCAGAATCTCCCATCTCTCACGACTGACAGGATCTCCTCAGGCCACAGCCACTTCTTCCTAGTCCCCCGGCACCACGTGACCAGCCGGCCGCGCTCAGCCTGCGGGGATTAGTGCAGCGCCAGCGTGGGCTGAGGTGGGGGCCGGGGCTTGGGGGTATCGCGTGGTAAGAGTCACAGAGCCCCACACAGCTTCCGTACAGCGGGGTGAACTCGTACCGTGCACGGTATAATTGCCCCAGGGCTGACAGGAGACCCTGCGGGCGCCTGGGAGCTGACTCCGCCAATATCGTCACGTGTTGCAGGCTTTTCAGCTTTGTGGTGCCACGTTCAGAGCCATAGCGTAATTTTCTGGAAGTGTTGCTTGTTTTGTTCTTTTTGCAGGTGTGTTGTGGCTTTCCTCATTTTGGGAACATAAGGTTCTCATTCCGGGAATGACGGAAAAAGGATTTAGGGTCCGATTCCTCCAGACCAGGGTTTTAGCCGCTCTCCAAGAGTGGTAGAGCTGGCCAAGTGGCATGCACCTCCTCACAAATCCTACCCAGTCCTGCCTGGCATAAGATTTGTGCCACTTGTCAGTAATTTGATGAGTGGAGATCGCCACCTCCAAAAATTGTAACATTTTAGCTCACCCTCATGTTTTACTAAAACTGTGAAACTTTTGAAAGCTTTTTACAGTGCAGCATTTTGGTATAAAAGCTGTGACAGACTTAGGGCCATTTACCTTACCTTTAATCCATTGATCGGTGAAATGACCTCGTTATTAATTTTGTAAAGTAATTTTACATATTAGTTTGGTACAATAGTAAATTTTCATAAAAGTAATTTTGTGGCTTTTCATTTTTTCCTTTATTTCTATGTTGTTCACTTGTAATTAAAATAACGTCAAGTTTTTTAAACTGTTAAAAAAAATTGTCATGTTAACACATTTGTAAAATAATTTTTCCATGGAAAAGCTGTTTGTTTGTTTTTCTAATGTATTATTTATTGTTTCTTTTTTGTTGTTGTTCCATTAGGAGACTCCACTGTCCTTGTCTGGCTTTGTTGGGAGCTTTTCTCAACATTTATGCTAAATTCATACGGTTGCAAATTACGGGCGTGACCGGCTCTGTGCGTAGCGCCGTTTGCCACATACATCCATAAATCAGACTGGAGCATGTGATTTTTAAGCTGAGCTTTACTATTCCTTCCTGGGTCCAGCGCTGAGTCCCTGCTGTGGTTCCCGGTGTCTGTTATTGCCTGCAGTGCTGGAGACAGTCAGCGAGCTGAGCGGTTCATGCCAGGAACTTAGAGCCGTGGAGATCACTGATTGGCTCTGCTGATGTTAAGTTAGTGCTGCAGACAATAACCGACACCAGGAGACTCCGCGATGGACACAGGGAGGGTGAGTAAGACTACGTTCACTTTTGCGGCACAGCGTCGGCGACGCAACGCAAAACGTATGCACAACGCAGCGTTTTGTGACGCATGCGTCCATTTTTGGCATGATTTTTGGCGCAAAAAAACTGCATCATGCAGCGTCCTCTGCGCCCTGACGCTTGCGCCAAAAATTACGCATGCGTCACAAAACGCTAGACAACGCATGTCCATGCGCCCCCATGTTAAATATAGGGACGCATGCGTCGCCGAACCTGCGCCCGACGCAACGCAAATGTGAACGCAGCCTAAGGCCTCCTTCAGATGTCCGTGTTTCAAGTACGTGTGACATCCATTTGTTTTCCACGAGTACCACATAATCTATGAGGCTGCACACATGTCCATGCGTTTGCACAAATCGTGTGTCTGAGCACTCCACACGTGACATGTCCGTTTTTTTTTTTACCAGTATCAGATGACAAAAGCCAATACGAATCTATAAGTTAGTGTAAAACACGGATGGCATTTGTGTGTAATCCGTGTATTGTACGTGTTTACCATTGCAAAGTATCGATAAAACTTTGGAATTGATTAGAAAGAAAAATAGATACTAGAAAGAAAATATATGGCACAGTAGAAGTGTACCTATGAAAAAAATTACAATCCTCTCCATTCTTTGTAGGTGGTAAAACTTACAAAATTGTCAGCGTATCAAATACTTATTTTCCCCACTGTATATGCACAAAATGGTGGTAAAAATAAGGAGCAGATCTCCAAAACATGGCATAACATTTTAACACTGTATAAATAAATAGCATTTCTTTACCCTTACTCCTTTCTGTTGGCATGATGGTCGGATTTAGTGTCTTCAACTTTATATTTAGCTACTCTTGTATGGTGAACCTTTCAAAACTTCTTTGCAAAAAGACATGTACATGATGCCAGGCATCATCTGTCACCACCACCACAGGTCCTCCTATCCTGTAACGGTGTGAGAATACGCTTTCAGGTCAGTTCCCCCTTTATTAGTTGCCTCTTTGTATGCTAATCTGTCGTACTGTATGATATTACCTGTTTTATTGTACATGGTTGCCTGTATGGCTGTCGTTCTCATGACTGGCAGCTTTACCAATATTGTATGTTAATTGTGACAATGCAAGCATTGAGCAATCACAATCTCTTCCCTTAGGGTACTGTCACACAGTGGCACTTTTGTCGCTACGACGGTACGATCCGTGACATTCCAGCGATATCCATACGATATCGCTGTGTCTGACACGCAGCAGCGATCAGGGACCCTGCTGAGAATCGTACGTCGTAGCAGATCGTTTGGAACTTTCTTTCGTCGCTGGATCTCCCGCTGTCATCGTTGGATCGGTGTGTGTGACACCGATCCAACGATGCGTTTGCTTGTAACCAGGGTAAACATCAGGTTACTAAGCGCAGGGCCGTGCTTAGTAACCCGATGGTTACCCTGGTTACCATCGTAAAAGTAAAAAAAAAAAAACAGTACATACTCACATTCCGGTGTCCGTCAGGTCCCTAGCCGTCTGCTTCCCGCTCTGACTGAGTGCCGCCGTAAAGTGAAAGCAGATCACAGCGGTGACGTCACAGCTGTGCTCTGCTCTTTACATTCCGGCCGGCAGTCAGTCAGAGCGGGAAGCAGACTGCAAGGGACCTGACGGACACCGGAATGTGAGTATGTACGTTTTTTTTTTTTTTTTTACTTTTACGATGGTAACCAGGGTAAACATCGGGTTACTAAGCGCGGCCCTGCGCTTAGTAACCCGATGTTTACCCTGGTTACCCGGGGCCTTCGGCATCGTTGGTCGCTGGAGAGCGGTCTGTGTGACAGCTCTCCAGCGACCACACAACGACTTTCCAACGATCACGGCCAGGTCGTATCGCTGGTCGTGATCGTTGGAAAGTTGCAGAGTGTGACAGTACCCTAAATCTTTTACTAAATCGGCATCACCTATAGGCCGGGGTCACACTTGCGTGTGCAATGCAAGAAACTCGCGTGAGTCTCTTGTCTCAATACCTGGCACTGCTGCCAGCACTCGGGACCGGAGCATGCGGCTGCATGTATTTCTATGCAACTGAACGCTTCGGTCCCAAAAGACTCATGCGAGTTTCTCGCATTGCACACGCAAGTGTGACCCCGTACATAACAGATCATTTTTCAATAAACATTTACTATAGCAATAAAATTCTACTGACAAAGTACCACAGTTATTAGAATGTCTTATTCCCCATAACAGGTACTCTCTTCACAAAATGTCACTAAACAACATGTAACATGGTACAGTACAGAGAATAATAGCCCTCAACCACTTGTTATAGTTAGTAAATGTGGTAAATGAACTGATTAATCAACGGTAAGTGAACTAATGAAATCAAGTGTATAAGGTCTGTAAGAAAATAGCATTAATTTCAGTTATGGACTTCATCGCAAATGTAAATTGAGTTGAAACCTATAGTAGAACAAGAAGCTATAAGCTCCTTGTCATGCTATTGTCAGTCTTTATTGCACCAGGCCACTGATTTCAAAGGTAAGACAAGGCCTCAGCTACTTAGATCATCGTCAAATCTTGTTTTGATGTGGGACACAGATTACTATTTTATGGCAAGCTATAACTAGCAATGAGCGGACCTGTGGAAGCTTGGGTTCTGGTACTCGACCCAAACTTTATTCCAAAGTTTGGATCGGATACCAGAACTGTATCTGAAAAAGAACCTGAACTTTTGACCTGGAAAATTCTCTCTTTCCTTCCTCCTGGATTTCCGCCGGAGCTCCAAACATTCCACCGGACTTCCGGGAGAACTACATGTTCAGCGTTTAGCACCGGACACTTAACTGTCCGGTACAAATTCTGAAATTTTAAGTTCGGGTTCGCTCATCTCTTGTTATACCTGTATAGATGGACTCAAAATTTGTAGGGCGCACACGTAGCATTATAGCTTCACAGGGCAAACGAGCATGATTAGTTTCAAGGAGGCACATAAAATAATTTCTTCCTAGCGGGCACAAAGAGGGTATTACTTTAGATGGCAACATACATAAGGAGCATTACAGCTTTCTACTGCCATAACGGGAGTATTACAATTTAGGAAGTACACAGCAATATTTTCCTGGGTGCACAAAGTGGTGTCTACCAGTATGCGCACACTGTATGTTAGTAATATTGGTCCTTGTGTTATTTTTGTGTTCAGTAATAGTATGGCTGTTTTTATTCAGCTGCTTCATGGTTGTAAGAATTTTTCATGATGTAGCAGTATATTTTGTGCCTTTGTATAGTTATTATTGCCCTATGTATAATGTGTTTTGCTTGTAATTTGCTGGCCACTACAGGTCTGACAATTGAGATCGCAACTGATGCCAAGAACAGGGCTCTAAAATGCCCAGTTGGAGAGGACTGGTGGATGCCCATGAGCTCTATTCATTGTTTATAGGACACCTGGAGACACAAAAGCACAGCGAGGCCTTTCAGGGCCTGCATATTACACATACAGTATATCACCTGCAATGATAACTATAAATCAGTGCCTGTAGAACTGCTTCTGAGGCCTCATCCAGATGGCAGGTTTTTTTTTTTTCACGTACGCAAAAAGGTCCAAATTTTATAATTGTTTAATTAGTGTGTCAGTTTTTACCATTCGTTTCATTAGTGCTTTTCCACATATGGGTAAATAAATTACAAAAGTTCTATACTTTGCAATGTTAATCACAGATGGATGCCATAAGTGTGCTGTCTGTTATTCTCAAAGACCCCTAGACTTGTATGGGTGATTTACATGGCTAATTTTTATCCTTGAAGCTGATAAAAACACACACATGCTCCCTGATGTTTTTGTGAACTTCAAGTAAACACGGACATATGAATAGATCCATAAACTTACAGTGGGGGAAATAAGTATTCGATCCCTTGTTGATTTTGTAAGTTTGCCCATTGATAGAATATAAAAAAAATCCTGAAAATCACATTGTGTAAATTATGCAAATTTATTTGCATTTTGCACTGAGAAGTAAGTATATACTCGAGTATAAGCCTACCCCCCTAATTTTGCCACAAAAAAACTGGGAAAACTTAATGACTCGAGTATAAGCCTAGGGTGGGAAATGCAGCAGCTACTGGTAAATTTCAAAAATAAAAATAGATATCAATAAAAGTAAAATTAATTGAGACATCAGTAGGTTAAGTGTTTTTGAATATCCATATTGAATCAGGAGCCCTATATAATGCTCCATACAGTTCATGATGGGTCCCATAGATGCTCCATATACAAATATGCCCCATATAATGCTCCATGCAGTTCATTATGGCCCCATAGATGCTCCATATACAAATATGCCTCATGTAATGCTCCATACAGTTCATTATGGCCCCATAGATGCTCTATATACAAATATGCCCCATATAATGCTCCATGCAGTTCCTTATGGCCCCATAAGATGCTCCATATACAAATATGCCCCATGTAATGCTCCATACAGTTCATTATGGCCCCATAGATGCTCTATATACAAATATGCCCCATATAATGCTCCATGCAGTCCATTATGGCCCCATAAGATGCTCCATATACAAATATGCCCCATGTAATGCTCCATACAGTTCATTATGGCCCCATAGATGCTCTATATACAAATATGCCCCATATAATGCTCCATGCAGTCCATTATGGCCCCATAAGATGCTCCATATACAAATATGCCTCATGTAATGCTCCATACAGTTCATTATGGCCCCATAGATGCTCTATATACAAATATGCCCCATATAATGCTCCATGCAGTTCATTATGGGCCCCATAAGATGCTCCATATTAAAATACGCCCCATATAATGCCCCATATACAAATGTGCCACAAATAATGCTCCATACAGTTCATTATGGCCCCATAGATGCTCCATATACAAATATGCCCCATATAATGCTCCATGCAGTTCATTATGGCCCCATAAGATGCTGCATATACAAATATGCCCCATATAATGCTCCATGCAGTTCGTTATGGCCCCATAGATGCTCCATATACAAATATGCCTCATGTAATGCTCCATGCAGTTCATTATGGCCCCATAGATGCTCCATATACAAATATGCCCCATATAATGCTCCATGCAGTTCATTATGGCCCCATAGATGCTCTATATACAAATATGCCCCATATAATGCTCCATGCAGTTCATTATGGCCCCATAGATGCTCTATATACACATATGCCCCATATAATGCTCCATGCAGTTCATTATGGCCCCATAAAATGCTCCATATAAAAATATGCCCCATATAATGCTCCATGCAGTTCATTATGGCCCCATAAGATGCTCCATATACAAATATGCCCCATATAATGCTCCAGCCAGTTCATTATGGCCCCATAGATGCTCCATATACAAATATGCCCCATATAATGCTCCATCCAGTTCATTATGGCCCCATAGATGCTCCATATACAAATATGCCCCATATAATGCTCCATGCAGTTCATTATGGCCCCATAGATGCTCTATATACAAATATGCCCCATATAATGCTCCATGCAGTGCATTATGGCCCCATAGATGCTCTATATACAAATATGCCCCATATAATGCTCCATGCAGTTCCTTATGGCCCCATAAGATGCTCCATATAAAAATATGCCCCATATAATGCTCCATGCAGTTCATTATGGCCCCATAAGATGCTCCATATAAAAATATGCCCCATATAATGCTCCATGCAGTTCATTATGGCCCCATAAGATGCTCCATATACAAATATGCCCCATATAATGCTCCATACAGTTCATTATGGCCCCATAGATGCTCTATATACAAATATGCCCCATATAATGCTCCATGCAGTTCATTATGGCCCCATAAGATGCTCCATATACAAATATGCCCCATATAATGCTCCATGCAGTTCATTATGGCCCCATAAGATGCTCCATATAAAAATATGCCCCATATAATGCTCCATGCAGTTCATTATGGCCCCATAAGATGCTCCATATAAAAATACTAGATTGTGGCCCGATTCTAATGCATCGGGTATTCTAGAATATGCATGTCCCCGTAGTATATGGACAATGATGATTCCAGAATTCGCGGCAGACTGTGCCTGTTGCTGATTGGTCGAGGCAACCTTTATGACATCATCGTCGCCATGGCAACCATTATGACATCTACGTCGATACTGTGCCCGTCGCTGATTGGTCGAGGCGAATTCGCGGCAGACTGTGCCCGTCGCTGATTGGTCGAGGCAACCTTTATGACATCATCGTCGCCATGCTGTGCCCGTCGCTGATTGGTCGAGGCCTGGCGGCCTTGACCAATCAGAGACGCGGGATTTCCATTATGACATCTATGTCGATACTGTGCCCGTCGCTGATTGGTCGAGGCCCAGGCCATATTCTAGAATATGCATGTCCCCGTAGTATATGGACAATGATGATTCCAGAATTCGCGGCAGACTGTGCCCGTCGCTGATTGGTCGAGGCAACCTTTATGACATCATCGTCGCCATGGCAACCATTATGATATCTACGTCGATACTGTGCCCGTCGCTGATTGGTCGAGGCCTGGCGGCCTCGACCAATCAGACGCGGGATTTCCATTATGACATCATCGTCGCCATGCTGTGCCCGTCGCTGATTGGTCGAGGCCTGGCGGCCTCGACCAATCAGACGCGGAATTTCCAGGACAGACAGACGGAAAAACCCTTAGACAATTATATATATAGATGCCCCATATAATGCTCCATGCAGTTCATTATGGCCCCATAAGATGCTCCATATAAAAATATGCCCCATATAATGCTCCATGCAGTTCATTATGGCCCCATAAGATGCTCCATATACAAATATGCCCCATATAATGCTCCATCCAGTTCATTATGGCCCCATAGATGCTCCATATACAAATATGCCCCATATAATGCTCCATACAGTTCATTATGGCCCCACAGATGCTCCATATACAAATATGCCCCATATAATGCTCCATACAGTTCAGTATGCCCCCATAGACGCTCCCTATAACAATGTGCTACATATAATGCTGCAATAAAAAAAAAAAATTACATACCTCTCGTCGCTGCTCCTCAGCGTCCCGTCTCTCCGCACTGACTGTTCAGGCAGAGGGCGGCGCGGACACTAATACGTCATCACGCCCTCTGACCTGAACAGTCACTACAGAGGACGCGGAAGATGGAGCCGTGCCGACTCTGGAACGAGGGACAGGTGAATATAAAATATTCACCTGCTCTGGCGCGGTCCCTGGTAGCTTTTCCCGGACACATGGTCTCCGGCGCCCGCAGCTTCTTCCTCTGTTCAGCGGTCACTGGTACCTCTCATTACAGTAATAAATATGCGGCTCCACCCCTATGGGAGTGGAGTTCATATTCATTACTGTAATGAGCGGTACCACGTGACTGCTGAACAGAGGAAGGTGGTGTCGACGCCGGAGACCATGGGACACGCAGGGACCGCGCCAGGAGCAGGTGAGTATGTGACCGTCGTCGCTCCCCCTCACCTGCCAACCCCCCCGCCATCCATGACTCGAGTATAAGCCGAGAGGGGCACTTCAGCCCATTTTTTGGGGTTGAAAATCTCGGCTTATACTCAAGTATATACGGTAATTGATCCCCTACCAACCATTAAGGCTGCCGTCACACTAGCAGTATTTGGTCAGTATTTTACATCAGTATTTGTAAGCCAAAACCAGGAGTGGAACAAATAGAAGAAAAGTATACAGAAACATATGCACCACTTCTGCATTTATCACCCACTCCTGGTTTTGGCTTACAAATATTGATGTAACATACTGACCAAATACTGCTAGTGTGACAGCAGCCTAAGAGTTCTATAGACCAGTTAGACGCTCCTAATCAACTCATAACCTGCATTAAAGACAGCTGTCTTACATAGTCACCTTTTTAAAAGACTCCTGTCCACAGGCTCAATCAGTCAGACTCTAACCTCTACAACATAGGCATGACCAAAAGCTTTATAAGGATGTCAGGGACAAGATCATAAACCTGCACAACGCTGTAATGGGCTACAAAACCATAAGTAAGACCCTGGATGAGAAGGAGACAACTGTTGGTGCAATAGTAAGAAAATGAAAGAAATACAAAATGGCTGTCAATCTACATCAATCTGGGGCACCATGCAAAATCTCACCTCGTGGGGTATCCTTGATTATGAGGAAGGGGAGAGATCAGCCTAAAACATGGGGAGAACTTGTTAATGATCTCAAAGCAGCTGGGACCACAGTCACCAAGAAAACCATTGCTAACACATTACGCCATAAAGGTTTCAAATCCTGCTGTGCCCACAAGAAGGCACATGTGCAGGCCCTCCTGAAGTTTGCCAATGAAGACTTGGATGATTCTGTGAGTGATTGGAAGAAGGTGCTGTGGTCAGATGAGTCAAAAATTGAGGTCTTTGGCATTAAATCAATTTGCTGTGTTTGGAGTAAGAGAAATGCTGCCTATGTTCCAAAGAACATCGTCTCCACTGTAAAGCATGGAGGTGGAAACATGTTTTGGGGGTGTTTCTCTGCTAAGGGCACAGGACTACTTCACCGCATCAATGGGAGAATGGATAGAGTAATGTACCGTAAAATACTGAGTGACAACCTCCTTCAATCTGCCAGGACATTAAAAATGGGTTGTGGCTGGGTCTTCCAGCAAGACAATGACCCAAAATATACAGCCAAGACAACAAAGGAGTGGCTCAAAAAGAAGCACATTAAGGTCATGTAGTGGCCTAGCCAGTCTCCAGACCTTAATCCCATAGAAAACTTATGAATGGAGTTGAGGCTTTGAATTGCCAAGCGACAGCCTCAAAATCTTAATGATTTAGAGATGATCTGCAAAGAGGAGTGGACCAAAATTCCTCCTGACGTGTGCGCAAACCTCATCATCAACTACAAAAAAGTCTGACTGCTGTGCTAGCAACAAGGGTTTTGCCACCAAGTATTAAGTCTTCTTTGCCAGAGGGATCAAATAGTTATTTCTCACTGCAAAATGCAAATACACTTATATAATTTATACAATGTGATTTTCTGGATTTTATTTTTGATATTCTATCTCTCAATGTTAAAATTAACCTATCCTTAAAATTATAGACTGCTCATGTCTTTGTCAGTGGGCAAACTTACAAAATCAGCAAGGGATCAAATACTTGTTTCCCCCATTGTAAATGGGTAGCTGTTCTATGAAAACTGTGGGTAGAACACATGTGAAACATGGATATCTGAATGAGGCGTCAAAGACTTGTCTCGGAGTCATTGCCTGTCCATGCTCCATTAGTGCATGTGGACATCAGAGGGGGCCTCCATCTATGTTCCAGAGCTGCTAAGAAAAAAAAATAGCTGTCTCTTTTGGTATCTGTCCATTATTACATGGATGTTCTTGGCTGCCAAGTGATAAGAGCTTATCACCATTGGTTGCAGAAAGGGGACCTGCAGTAATAATCTCTGAAGTTTTCCTACCTTTTGTTTTTGTAATATATACGGTACTTCTTACAATTATTTTTCACCCTTGTTCTAATTAAGGTTTCATTATATCATTCAGGATAAATAAACACTCTTCTGTACATGTTAGGTCTGATTTTTTTTCTTCTTTCCAAGACTTGAATTTTCTCTTGAGACAAAAAATGTTTTCTCTTGGCTTAGTGACCACACTTTACATATTCATTCTTTAGAAGTCCGTTATAAGGAAGCAGGTGAAAAAACAAGAATACTGAACTTAGTGCTGCCTGTCCCAATGAATTTTTTTTTCCTAGGGCCACTTGTTCCTTTAGTATTAACCATATACTGACTGCACAACCTTCCTGTATTATTATGTAATGTACAGCCAGTTCCCATAGAGAAGGAAGAGTTAATACGAGTCAACGTGCAAAAACACACTCTTGGAATCACATCCTGTTGGTCCTTTAAAGTTTTCATTTTGTTATGTACAGCTTTTTTTATGTCACAGACAAGAGTTTCCTGCTTTGAATGACCCTCACGAAACCTTACTGGGTCTCTCAAAAGTTAATGGCAAGCCACCTTTCCAAGCTGCAGCCAAGGAATGAGGTCTTTCTTTGAAATCGAAGGGTTATGGTCCCTTCTCAGCAGTGGCTCTCTCAGAAACTATGAACTCTAGTCTGTAAAAACAAACAAGAGCATCACAGAGTAAATTGCTTGTAGGCTTCTACAAAATTACTCTTTTGATGGTATTTTTAACGCATAAATGAAAAGAGTTTTCTTAAAAGTGTAATCCCTTTAAAATGTTTCTTCTTAAAACACCATGAAATAGAAGTTGCTGAACAATTGCACAGTGCACCACAGGAAATACTTACATGGAAATTATCATTAAAAGGACACATTGCCTTTATTTAATGGACAGAATAGTCCTATTATTATCTTTTATTATTGCCAATCCTCCACCCAAAAATTGTACCTGCTTGCCAACTACAAACTCCCCAAGCACGGTTTGTTTTATATACTTTCAGCATGCACAGCTGATAACAAATCTCTGAATGTCATGCATCAGGCTCTTACATTCAAAGCAAAAACTATATTTTTTGTTATGAATAATTCTATAGTATACATATAAAAGTTTCAATTATAAGAAGGCAATACGAGGAGATGGCAGCTGTGATTAAAGGGAACCTGTCACCTGAATTTGGCGGGACCAGTTTTGGGTCATATGGGCGGGGTTTTCGGGTGTTTGATTCACCCTTTCCTTACCAGCTGGCTGCATGCTGGCCGCAATATTGGATTGAAGTTCACTCTCTGTCCTCCGGAGGACACGCCAGCGCAAGGTAATATTGCCTTGCGCTGGCGTGTACTCCGGAGGACAGAGAATGAACTTCAATCCAATATTGCAGCCAGCGGGCAAGGAAAGGGTGAATCAAACATCCGAAAACCCCGCCCATATGACCCAAAACTGGTCCCGCCAAATTCAGGTGACAGGTTCCCTTTAAATAAAGCTCTTCATGATTGTCATTTTTTCTCTTTCATTTTTACCTACTTTTAGTTTACCTGAAGAAGCAGACTGCAGTTTAAAGCAAGAACAGAGCGTCCGCCTGAGCCACTAAAGAGACAGTATACATTTAATTCTACTTTTAATTTCTTTTACAGCATAGATTAAATTGATAGAGCACAGCAATAACATAGTAGTAGTATGGCCAATGGGGGAATTCACAGATCAACAACCTGCATCTTTTAGGCCCCTTTCACACATCAGTATTATGCCATCAGTTGCAATCCGTCGAATTTGGAAAAAAAAGGATCCAGCGACTCATGCTGCCGGATCCGTTTTTTTCTCATAGACTTGTATTAGCGACGGATGGCTTCACGTCGAAAATTGTCTGGCAGCCGGAGACGACAGACATAGTAAAGTTTTTTGTCTACGTCAAAAAAACGGACAGCGACGGATCCTTTGTCGTTTGCTAGAATGGAAGCCTATGGGGCTGGATCCGTCAAATGATGGAATCCGGCAACGGATTCCATTTTTTTTTAACTTAGCATGCTCTAATCCAATTAGCCAGATCCGCTAGTCAGATCTGTCGAAAAAACAAATCCGTCGCATCAGTTTTTCATATGACCTGGAGCGTGGGAAAAAGTTCCCAGGCTGCAGTTCATGAGAACATCCACCAGAGGGCACCTCACCGCGACTGAAGGAAATGTAGGTCAATGACCTACATTTCATTCATTCGCTGGGGATTACAGGCACGGAGCACAGCTGCATTAGCAGGGCTCCTGCCTGTAATATTAGTTAACCCCTTCAGATGGATTACTTCGTGGGACGAGACGGTTCACCAGAAGGTATGTATCTTGTGCGTTTATTATTTTTCCAAGCGAGGGTGTTCCTGATGGATTGAGAGAACAATAAATTATTACAACAACCGCTGTGTTTATTTCATTAAAATACTTTTAAATCATGTGTGTGTGTGTGTTTTTTAACCCTTTCCAACAATTGGATTAATAATGGATAGGTGTCATAATTGACGCCTCTCCATTATTAATCTGGCTTAATGTCACCTTCCAATAGCAAGGTGGCATTAACCCTTCATTACCCCATATCCCACCGCTACAGGGAGTGGGAAGAGAGTGGCCAAGTGCCAGAATAGGCGCATCTTCCAGATGTGCCTTTTCTGGGGTGGCTGGGGGCAGATGTTTTTAGCCACGGGGGGGCCAATAACCATGGACCCTCTCCTGGCTATTAATATCTGCCCTCGGTCACTGGCTTTACCATTCTGGCGGAGAAAATTGCGCGGGAGCCCACGCCAATTTTTTCCGCCATTTAACCCTTTATTTCAGCAGCTACAGCGCTGAAATTTTGCACATACACACTACTAACATTAGTAGTGTGGAATATGCAAAAAAAAAAGGGGATATGAGATGGTTTACTGTATGTAAACCATGTCTCATATCCTGTCGGGTTTGTGCAGGAGAAATGAAAAGCCGGCAATTGAATTACCGACTTTTCACTAACACCGCTGCGTATTTCTCGCAAGTCACACTGCTGGTCAGTGTGGAATCCGTATTTTTCTCACCCCCATAGACTTTCATTGGCGATTTTTTTTTTGCGCAATACGGTGACAAACGCAGCATGCTGCGATTTTGTACGGCCGTAGAAAGCCGTATAATACTGAACCGTAATATACGGCTAATAGGAGCAGCCCCATTGAGAATAATTGTGCCGTTTATTTTGCGAGTTTTACAGACGTAGTTTATGCGCTCATACGTCCGTAAAACTCGCTAGTGTGAGGCCGGCCTGAGGCAGATGGAGGCACTGTGGACTCCGTCTGACCTGTGATACGGCGGTATTTGTCTTTTCAGGATTGCATAAAAGTGCTGTTTGCCAGTTTTGTGCACTTTTGAAAACAAGGACACCGCTGAACAGAGGCCAGACGGAGTCCAGAGTAACTCTGCTGCCTCATCATAGTGAATGGATCCCTTGTGGGTTTCATCTGAATTACGTCACTTAGAGATTTAGATGGAAGCCCCAAAGTAAGTGCTCAGCGTAGAGCGCCGGATAAATGTGATCCCAAACGTTATGTAAAATGTTACCAATAAAAGCTTCAACGCAATCCACAAAAAAAAGTCCCCACTCAGGTCTGTCATCTGTTAACGAAAATATAGGGGGCTTCCACGTTACTGGTAGTACAAAAGCTCTGGGAAAGTGAAATGGCTCCTCACCCTCCAACAGAAATTCAGCAAATTCTCCGCTCCCAAATCCAAATGCCCCCTCCCTTCTGAGCCCCACAGTGTACCTAAACCACATATAGCATCCATGTGTTTGGCATTTCTGAAGCGATGAGAGCCCGCCTAACATATGGGTGCATGTCTCATGAAACAGGCTGGGCATAACGTACTTTGACTGCAATGTACTGGTCACTACAATGGCAGTTTGCAGTTTTCACTAGGCAACATTCATTGCTGCATGTTTCTAGAAAATACCCAGCATAATAATCTTTATTTTTATATACAGCTAACATATTCTGCAGCGCTTTACAGTTTGCACACATTATCATCGCTGTCCCCGATGGGGCTCACAATGTAAATTACTTATCGGTATGTCTTTGGAATGTGGGAGGAAACCGGAGTACCCCGAGAAAACCCACGCAAACACTGGGAGAACATGCAAACTCCTTGCAGATGTTGTCCTTGGTGGGATTTGAACCCAGGACTCCAGCACTGCAAGGCTGCAGTGCTATTCACTGAGCCACTATGCTGCCATAATGCGCCATTCCTTCAGAGTCTCTTCGTACAGTCACATATGTGCATATGTGGTATTGCCATGTTCAGTGGAAATTGTGGGACAAATTATGATGCCATTTTTACCTATTTATTTTGTGAAAATGTAAAATCTGTGGCTAAAACATTTTAGGAGTAAAAATGCAATTTTTTCTTTATTCACTGCTCAATGGTATGAAATTCTGTGGGGTCAATATGATCACTGCACCCCTAGACTACCCTCCACTCTTTGCCCTCTCCCGGTCCCCGGCTTCCTCCCCGCCTCCCTCGCTCACCAGGGACGGTACACTCACTGTCCAGATGCCTCCACGTTCCCTCCTGGTCGGTACACTGTCCCGCTCCTCTCTCCTGTACTCCTCGGTGAGGAGACGCCGCTTTCCAACCCGTCCGACACAGGGCCCGCCAAGGAGAACCGGCGTCACGAAAGTTGCGCAGCGGTGCTGGCCGGATATATAGCTGCAAACGTAAGTGCTGTATTCACAACGACGATCAGCGCAAATGGCATAGCTACGACGGCTACGTGACGGATCAAAGGACTGGGCCGTCGCTGATTGGTCGTGGCTGTTTTGCGGCGACCAATCAGCGACTTGGATTCCATGACAGACAGAGGCCGCGACCAATGAATATCCGGGACAGACAGACGGAAGTACCCCTTAGATAATTATATAGTAGGATATGTGTGTCTCAATTACATATATATATATATATATATATATATATATATATCTAATATATAAAGCTGAATGTGTGTGTGTGTGTATGTATGTATGTATGTATGTATGTCCGGGATTGGCATCTGAACCGTAGCAGCTACAGCCACAAAATTTTGCACAGTCACACGTCTGGACCCCGAGAGCGTCATAGGCTATGTTGTGAGGTGAAATTTTAACCCCGCGCTTTCCAATTCACCAAACAATTTTGCCCCTATCTACATAATGGGGAAAAAGTGAAAGGAAAAGTGTTGGAGGCGTCGCAGCTACAGGCACAAAATTTTGCACAGTCACACGTCTGGACCCTGAGAGCGTCAAAGCTATATTGTGAGGTGAAATTTTAACCCCGCGCTTTCCAATTCACCAAACAATTTTGCCCCTATCTACATAATGGGGAAAAAATGAAAGGAAAAGTGTTGGAGGCAAATTAACAGCTGCCAGATGTGAACAAGGGGGACTTAAAGAATGACAGCGATGGCACCAAAGAGTATATACTGTACAGTTGCTAAGGTGGGGCCCCAACATGGGATAATCACACCACCACGGGGATATGAACACACACACAAAATGCGCCACACACTACCACGTGCTCGAACACATATACCACTCTCAGTGCACATTTCACCACACATACACCAACCTCGCCACATAAAAGTAGAAACACAAAAGTCGCCGCTCAAAACTCGCCACGCGCAAAACTCTCCACATGCAAAACTCGCCACACGTGCAAAACTCGCCACACGCAAAACTTGCACACGCAGAAAAATTGCCACACGCAGAAAAATTGCCACATGCACAAAAGTTGCAACACATGCAAAAGTTGCCTCACACAAAACTTGCACATACTCAAAAGGCACCACACATAAAACTCGCCACGCGCAAAACTCGCCATGCGCAAAACTTGCTGCACACAACTTGATACACTAACCTGTCACATGCAACTCGACACACAAAAAGTTGCTACACGCATGTCGCCACACAAAACTCATCTCACAAAAGTCCCTACATGCATGTCGCCACACGCAACTCAACACACACAACTTGACACACGAAACTCGCCCTAAAACACACACAAGTCTGGTATCCTTCAAAAATAAAAATCTGATTAATAAGCAGACAAACTACAAGAGCAACAAATGTACCATATAGGAATCCGGCAGCTGTCAGTCACATGACCAGTCTATTATGTGTATGTGTGAGCTAATATATACTGCCAGGGGGTGGGCTTACTGTTGGCTGGGGATTTATCAGGCTGCCATTTTAGCTTACAAATACTGAGGTAAAAATACTGACCAAATAACGTGTGAACGAGGGCTAATACAGGAGGAGATGACATACAGCTATATACTATATACAGGAGATGACACACAGGTATATACTATTTACAGGGGAGATGACACACAGGTATATACTATATACAGGAGGAGATGACACACAGATATATACTATATACAGGAGAGATGACACACAGGTATATACTATATAGAGGAGGAGATGACATACAGGTACATACTACATACAGGAGGAGATGACATACAGGTATATACTATATACAGGAGGAGATGACACACAGGTATATACTATATACAGGAGCAGATTACCTACAGGTATATAGTATATACAGGAGGAGATGACACAGGTATATGCTATGTATAGGAGGAGATGACATACAGGTATATACTATATACAGGAGATGACACACAGATATATACTATATATAGGTGAGATGACACACAGGTATATACTATATACAGGAGATTACATACAGGTATATCTAATATATAAAGCTGAATGTGTGTATGTATGTATGTGTGTATGTCCGGGATTGGCATCTGTACCGTCGCAGCTACAGCCACAAAATTTTGCACAGTCACACGTCTGGACCCCGAGAGCGTCATAGGCTATGTTGTGAGGTGAAATTTTAACCCCGCGCGTTCCAATTCACCAAACAATTTTGCTCCTATCTACATAATGGGGAAAAAGTGAAGGGAAAAGTGTTGGAGGAAAATTGACAGCTGCCAGATGTGAACAATGAGGACTTAAAGAATGAGAGCGATGGCGACAAAGAGTATATACCGTACAGTTGCTAAGGTGGGGCCCCGACATGGGATACTCACCACACACGGGGATATGAACACAAACACAAAAGGCGCCACACACTACCACGTGCTTGAACACATATACCACCCTCAGCACACATTTCACCACACACACACACCAACCTCGCCACATAAAAGTCGAAACACAAAAGTCACCACTCAAAACTCGCTACATGCAAAACTCGCCATATGCAAAACTAGGCTCACGCAAAACTCGCCACACGTGCAAAACTCACCTCATGGAAAACTCACCTCATGCAAAACTTGCACACACAGAAAAATTGCCACATGTACAAAAGTTGCACCACATGCAAAAGTTGCCTCACACAAAACTTGCACATACTCAAAATGCACCACACATAAAACTCGCCACGCGCAAAACTCGCCATGCACAAATCTTGCTGCACACAACTTGCTACACTAACCTGTCACATGCAACTCAACACACAAAATGTTGCTACACGCATGTCGCCACACAAAACTCATCTCACAAAAGTCGCTACATGCATGTCGCCACACGCAACTCAACACACACAACTTGACACATAAAACTCGCCCTAAAACACACACAAGTCTGGTATTGTCCTTCAAAAATAAAAATCTGATTAATAAGCAAACTACAAGAGCAACAAATGTACCATATAGGAAATACGGCAGCTGTCAGTCACATGACCTGTCTATTATGTGTATGTGTGAGCTAATATATACTGCCAGGGGGGAGGGCTTCCTGTTGGCTGGGGATTTATCAGGCTGCCAATAGCAACCAATCACAGCTCAGCTTCTATTTTGCTACAGTTAATTAACCTGAGCTCTGATTGGTTAATATAGGCAACAAAGACATTCTCAGTATAACAAAGCTAATATATGTTGTGAAATGCTTCTATTTGCTTAGTTTTTGCCTTTTAATAATTACATTTCTATCTATTTGTTTTGTGGTTTTTGTGTGCAGAATAAATTTTTGTTAACACATTCTATTTTGCTAACAGCAGTCATTAACCCGGGCGAAGCCGGGTAGTACAGCTAGTACTGTATATATGTTTTAACGAACATTTGAGCACATAAATCCATTAGATGTTGGTTTTGCAAGCCTGCGAGAAAATATCGCAGTACGGATTACATACGGAGGTTGCCATGCGCAAAATACGCTGCCACACCCTGCCTACGGATGACATACGGATCACTATTTTGGGAACATTTCTGCGTATTACAGCCGTAAAAAACAGACCGTATTTTCATACGCTGAGTGTGACGCCGGCCTGAGGGTTCAATGTGCTAACCACACATCTAGATCAGTTCCCTGAGGGTTCTAGTTTCCAAAATTGTGTCAGTTGTGGGGGATTTTCACTGTTTTGGCACATCAGGGGCTCTCCAAACACAACATGGCGTCTGCCATTTGTTGCAGCACATTTTGCATTCAAAAAGTCAAATGGTGCTCTTTCCCTCTCCTGTGCACACAAACAGTGGTTTTCACCCTCATATGGGGATGCTCAGGAGAAATTACACAACAAATTTTCAAACTGTCAAAATAAAAAAAATTTGGATATGAAGTCAATTTCTTGTGAAAAAAAGTTAAATGTTCATTTTTTTCCCCACATTCCAAAAATTCCTATGAATCACCTGAAGGGTTAATAAACTTCTTGAATGTGGTTTTGAGCACGTTGAGGGGTACAGTTTTTATAATGGTGCCACTTTCTGGTATTTTCTGTCATATAGAGCCCTCAAAGTGAATTCAAATGTGATGTGGTCCCTAAAAAAATGGTTTTGTAAATTTTGTTGGAAAATTGAAAAATCACTGGTCAACTTTTAACTCTTATAACTTCCTAACAAAAAAAAAATGTGTTCCAAAATTGTGCTGGTGGGAAGTAGACATGTAGGAAATGTTATTTATTAACTATTTTGTCTTGCATATCTCTGTGATTTAAGGGCATGAAAATGCAGTTTGAAAATTTCCATGTTTTTCATAAAAAAACGCAAATCATATTGATGAAATGTTACCACTTTCATGAATTACAATATGTTACAAAAAAAAAATGTCAGAATCAGTGGGATCCATTGAAGTGTTCCAGGGTTATAACCACAAAGTGACAGTGGTCAGAATTGTAAAAACTGGCCCGGTCATTAACGTGGAAACCACCTTTGGGGATAACGGGGTTAAAGGGAATCTGTCAGCAGGTTTTTGCTACTTCATCTGAGAGCAGCCTGATGTAGGCGAAGAGACCCCGAATCCAATGATGTATCACTTAGTTTATTGGGTGCAGTGATTCTGACACATAATTTTTAGATTTAGCATGAAGCAGAGCTGAGAAAGCAAACCTCGCCCACACCAGGCTCTGTATATACAATGGCTATAGACAGTGAATGGCTTATCACAGAAGAGGTCAGGATCTGACTACAAGGCATGTGCTCCTGTGTTCAAGCAATGATAAGCTCCTGGTGTTAAAACAATCACTGCAAGTAAACAAAATCACAGAACTTGATGAGAGAGGCATGGCAGAAATCTATGTTGAAACACCTACAGCATAAAGGTACCGTCACACTCAGCAACTTTGCAACGAAAACAACAACAATCCGTGACGTTGCATTGTCCTGGATAGCGATCTCGTTGTGTTTGACACGCAGCAGCGATCTGGATCCCGCTGTGCCATCGCTGGTCGGAGCTAGAAGTCCAGAACTTTATTTCGTCGCCAGGTCGGCGTGTATCGTCATGTTTGACATTAAAAGCAACGACACCAGCAATGTTTGACATGGAGCTAACAACAAGCGAGAACGAGAAGTGAGTCGCCGTTACGTCACTGGATCGCTCCTGCATCGTTCTGGAGTTGCTGTGTTTGACGTCTCTACAGCGACCTAAACAGCGACGCTCCAGCGATCTAGTTTAGGTCGGCTCGTTGTCTATATCGCCGCAGCGTCGCTGAGTGTGACGGTACCTTAAGAAGAGGTCAGAGTCTGACTACAAGGCATGTGCTGCTGTGTTCAAGCAATGATAAGCTCCTGGTGTTAAAACAATCACTGCAAGTAAACAAAATCACAGAACTTGATGAGAGAGGCACGGCAGAAATCTATGTTGAAACACCTACAGCATACTGTCTTCAGATTGTATCGTAAAAGTCTGCTGACAGATTCCCTTTAACTTTGAATCAGGAGACCCATGGTCAGTGCAGAAATTACTAAACATACTTAAAGAAGTCCAATACTTGGACAACTTCTCATTCCCCACACTTGGCCCCCATAAAATAATAAAGCTTATACTCACCTCCCATGCTGGTACCATTCCTGCGGTGTCGACACTCCGGCTCCTGTGCTGTTGTGACACATGACATCGGTGCCCTATCAGCACTGGTGTCACTGTCCCCGCCTCCTGTCGAATTGAGCAGGAAGCTGCAGCCTGGACTTTCTTTTTGTCACAGGTGGGACAGTGACGCCAATGCTAATTGGGCACAGTCATCACGTGTCACAACAACCGCCTTGCAGCCCTGGGATTACGAGTGCCAACACCGTGGGAATGGCTTCGGCACGTGAGGTGAGTATAGGCTTTTTATCTTTTTGGCACCAAACATGATCAAGAACAGATTGTCCTTGAAGTGGACAACCCCTTTAAAGGGAACCTGTTACCCCCAAAATCGAAGGTGAGCTAAGCCCACCAGTTTCAGGGGCTTATCTACAGCATTCTGTAATGCTGTAGATAAGCCCCCGATGTATCCTGAAAGATGAGAAAAAGAGGTTAGATTATACTCACCCAGGGGTGGTCCCGGTACGATAGGCATCGTGGTCCGGTCCGGGGCTTCCCATCTTCTTACGATGACATCCTCTTCTGGTCTTCACGCTGCGGCTCCGGCGCAGGCGTACTTTGCCCTGTTGAGGGCAGAGCAAAGTACTGCAGTGCGCAGGCGCCGGGAAAGGTCAGAGATGCCCAGCTCCTGCGAGCTGCAGTACTTTGCTCTTCCCTCAACAGGGCAAATCAGTACGCCTGCGCCGGAGCCACAGCGTGAAGACAAGAAGAGGATGTCATCATAAAAAGATGGGAGGCCCCGGACCGGTCCGCGAAGCCCATCAGACTGGACCACAGCAGGAACACACCTGGGTGAGTATAATCTAACCACTTTTTCTCATCTTTCAGGATACATCAGGGGCTTATCTACAGCATTACAGAATGCTGTAGATAAGCCCCTGATGCTGGTGGGCTTAGATCACCTTTGATTTTGGGGGTGACAGGTTCCCTTTAAGTAGAATTCAGACATCCGTAAAAACAGTTCGTGGGTGAAGCCACACAAGTTTTGTTCAAATATGTGGCCTCCACTTTAAGAAAGTGAATGGGGGAAAAAACATGTTACATACAGTATGCTCAGGATGTTTTGCACAGATTTGACCAAATATTACTGAAAACATTATGATAAAAAGAATTATTAATGGAACCAGCACTGATATACAGTATGTGTACTCCTAAATAATGTCATTACTACATATAATAGTTCCTAGGCAGAAAGCTTGTTATTGTAACGCAGAGCATGTCAGACATGTTGGCTTATGTTAATGTAAAACGACAGAGGAAAGCATAATCCAGTAGAAACTTGCAGCTAAATCCTGTAACAAGGACTATAGAAAGGCAGCAAGTGCTGATGGTGAGTAGTATACATGTGTAATGGGTAGAGTGGACTCTATTACTATGTGTTATCATACTTTGTCTCCTTTCACAGACAGCGCTGACACTCACCTGCCATTCTCCTGTGATCAAACTTGTTTTCAGGCAGTGATCTGTATGTGCACAACCTGTCTGCAGATCCAACTACTTTTTGTAGTAGCATCTTATGCAATATGGGTGTGTGTCTCCTACTAGTGAGAAATGCAAGATAATTAATGATTTACCATTGAACTGAGTCATAACTACCAAGATTTTTTCATGGTATTTAATAGTGATGAGCGAATATACTCGTTACTCGAGATTTCTCGAGCATGCTCGGGGGTCCTCCGAGTATTTTTTAGTGCTCGGAGATTTAGTTTTTCTTGCCGCAGCTGAATGATTTACATCTGTTAGCCAGCATAAGTACATGTGGGGATTCCCTAGCAACCAGGCAACCCCCACATGTACTTATATCTGGCTGGTTATCTGGCTAACAGATGTAAATCATTCAGCTGCGGCAAGAAAAACTAAATCTCCAAGCACTAAAAAATACTCGGAGGACCAACGAGCATGCTCAAGAAATCTCGAGTAACGAGTATATTCGCACATAACTAGTATTTAACCCATCACTCCTGTGTTGGTTCTTTTTTTTTTTCTCTCTTTATAGTTTCTGCTTTAAAGTGTTCAAAGCTATTTTTTTTTCCACTGTTTTATGGCCTTGTTCAGCATTGGTTGTTTACCCTGCATAGTAATGCCTGCTCTGGCCTTGTGCTAATTGGTTAATTACTGAGGCCATGTGCACACGTTCAGTATTTTTCGTGTTTTTTTCGCGTTTTTTCGCTATAAAAGCGTGATAAAAACGCGAAAAAAACGCTAACATATGCCTCCCATTATTTTCAGTGTATTCCGCATTTTTTGTGCAAATGTAGCCTTTTTTTCCGCGAAAAAAATCGCATCGCGGAAAAAAAAGCAACATGTTCATTAAAATGCGGAATTGCAGGGGATTCCGCACACCTAGGAGTGCATTGATCTGCTTACTTCCCACACAGGGCTGTGCACACCATGCGGGAAGTAAGCAGATTATGTGCGGTTGGTACCCAGGGTGGAGGAGAGGAGACTCTCCTCCACGGACTGGGCACCATATAATTGGTCAAAAAAAAAGAATTAAAATAAAAAATAGTCATATACTCACCTTCGATGTCTTCCCGCCTCTCAGCTGCATGCTGCCGCTTCGGTTTCTATAGCTGGTGTGCGGTGAAGGACCTGCGATGACGTCACGGTCTTGTGATTGGTCGAGACCGGTCATGTGACCGCTCACGTGACCGCGACGTCATGGAAGGTCCTGAACCACACCGGCATTTATAGGAACGGACGCCTGCAGGTGACTATAACCATTTTTGTTTTATTATTTTTAAACATTCTATCTTTTATTATAGATGCTGCATAAGCAGCATCTATAGTAAAAAGATGGTCACACTTGTCAAACACTATGTTTGACAAGTGTGACCAACCTGTCAGCCAGTTTTCCAAGCGATGCTACAGATCGCTTGGAAAACTTTAACATTCTGCAAGCTAATTACGCTTGCAGAATGCTAAAAAAACGCGAAAAAAACAGAACCCCCCCCCCCAAAAAAAAAAAAAAAAGCAGATTTCTTGCAGAAAATTTCCGGTTTTCTTCAGGAAATTTCTGCAAGAAATCCGGACGTGTGCACATACCCTGATTGTGGCCATTTGGTGCCTGATGCTAGCAGATATTTCATTTCATATATATTTAGATCTGGTTGAGATAGTACGCGTGCAACAGATATTAAGTGTAACAGGATAAAGTGCTTGGCAGTTATACAATGGCAGTTGGACAGGGCAGAAGACAGGTAAGGTGCATACATTTTTCATACAAACATGCTTCTGGGTCAGTCGTACTACATTATGCATTGATCATATAAATCTGCTGCTTATTTATTTTTACTTCTGCTTTCTAACAACTCGCCCGCCCTTTAACACATTCTGTGCACTCTCTCCATATCCACCCCTCCCTTCTCCCCTCTCCCATGTATAAGGCCGGGATCACACACAGCGAGATACTGCCGAGTCTCGCAGGTTAAAACCAAACTCTGGCACCGGCACTCCAGAGCGGAGCGTGCGGCCGCATAGCAATACATGGAGCCGCACGCTCCGCTCCGGAGTGCCGGTGCCAGAGTTTGGTTTTGACCTGCGAGACTCGGCCGTATCTCGCTGTAGTGTGACTCCGGCCTAACTCTGAGGCTCTACTGACATTTCTTACCCACTCCAAACCATTCAATACCTCCATGCAGCACTCAAAACGTTCATACAAATCCCACCACCTGCTCTTTCTGTTTTTCTCCTTTTACTAGTTGCAGGCGGCATTTCCCCCAACCCTGGGCCTCCCTCCACCAGCTTACATTACTCTCCTCCAGCTGCATATAGAAACACTGCTAAATTTTATTAACATTCAGTGCATGCCTTCTATCGCTTTCCAATGTGCTCTCTGGAATGCACGGTCTGTGTGTAACAAACTAACTTACATTCACGATTTTTTCCTCTCTAATTCCCTTAACCTTCTGGCTATTACAGAAACATGGATCCAGCACTCAGACACCACCGCCGCTGCCGCTCTCTCGTTTGGTGGGCTGAAATTTTCACATACCGCCAGACCTGAGAACAGACAGGGTGGCGGTGTTGGTTTCCTCCTTTCATCACAATGGGCTTTCCAGGTCATCCCCCCCGGTTCCCTCACTTACATTTCCTTCCTTTGAAGTCCACGCCGTCAGACTCTTTAAGCCCTTCTCCTTGTGAGTGGCGGTTGTTTATTGCCCTACAGGCTCCTCCCGCCAGTTTCTAGACCACTTTGCCACTTGGCTTACTCACTTTCTATCCTGTGACATCCCCACGCTCATCATGGGAGACTTTAACATCTTCATCAATGATCCCCTCTCCCAATCTGCCTCTCATCTTCTTTCCCTAACTTCTTCATTCGGCCTCTCACAGTTTACTAATTCTCCTACGCATGAGGACGGGAATACTCTGGACCTGGTTTTCTCCAGTCCCGGCTCGCTGCACGACATTACTAACTCCCCTCTCCCGCTTTCGGACCACAACCTTCTTTCCTTCTATGTCAAGAATTGTTTCCTCACCGGGGACACCCACACTTACCACACTTATCGGAATACACATACCATTAATACCCAGCAGCTTATGGACAATCTCCACACATCTTTAGCCCCATCTCCTCCCTCTCCTGTCCAGACTTAGCACTGTCACACTTCAATAATACACTGAAGAATGCCCTAGATGAAGCAGCACCTTCTACACACAGAAAGACCCGACACAGACAACGGCAGCCCTGGCACACAATGCAAACACGCTTTCTTCAGCGCTGCTCAAGGTGTGCAGAGCGGCAGTGGAGAAAATCTCTCTGAGCAGAAGACTTCATCCACTATAAGTTCATGCTCAAAACCTATAACTCTGCCCTTCATCTGGCCAAACAATCCTACTTCACCACCCTCATCACCTCACTATCCAACAACCCAAAACGACTTTTGAAACCTTAAACTCCCTCCTGAAACCTAAAGTACAGGCCCCCATCACCAACTCAGCGGTGAGGATCTGGCCACTTATTTCCTAGAAAAAATCAACCACATCCATCAGGATATCTCATTCCAATCTCCTCAGTGCCTAGATCCCCTTCCCTGCCGCACCTCAAGCTCACAAGACATCTTAGAGCCTGTTTCAGAAGAAGTTTCCAAGCTCCTCGCTTCTGCTCGGCTTACAACCTGCAACAGTGACCCCATTCCTTCACATCTCCTGCAGTCTCTCTCACCAGTGGTCACCACTCACCTGACTAAAATATTTAACCTCTCTCTTTCTTCAGGTATCTTTCCCTCATTTAAACATGCCAGCATAACCCCTTTACTTAAAAAGCCATCCCTGGACTAGAACTGCACTGCTAACTACAGAACTGTCTCTAGCCTTTCCTTCATCTCTAAACTCCTGGAACGCTTGGTCCACTCCCGTCTAATCCACTATCTCTCGGATAACTCTTTTCTCAACCCCTTACAATCTGGTTTCCGCTCTTTACACTCCACTGAAACTGCCCTCACTCTAAAGTCTCTAATGATGTAATAACAGCTAAATCCAAAGGTCATTGCTCCCTGCTGATTCTCCTGGATCTCTCTGCCGCATTTGACACTGTGGATCACCAGCTCCTCCTCACTATGCTCCGCTCTATAGGCCTCTAGGACACAGCCCTCTCTTGGTTCTCCTCCTACCTCTATGACCGCTCCTTCACTGTATCTTTTGCCGGCTCCTCTTCCTCTCCTCGTCCCCTTACTATCGGGGTTCCTCAGGGCTAAGTCCTAGGCCCCTCCTCTTCTCTCTATACACGGCCCCTATTGGACAAACAATCAGCAGATTTGGGTTTCAGTATCATCTCTATGCTGACGACACCCAATTATACACTTCTTCCCCTGACATCACCCCTACCCTAATTCAAAATACCAAGGATTGTCTGTCTGCTGTATCTAACATCATGTCCTCCCTCTATCTGAAACAAAATCTCTCCAAAACTGAACTTCTTGTGTTTCTCCACTCTACCTCACTCTACCTAACATCGAAATTACCCTGGTGGGTTCAGCCATAACTCCCAAGCAGCATGCTCTCTGTCGTGGGGTCATATTCGACACCGAACTTTACTCCCTATATCCGATCACTCACTTGCTCTTGTCACCTGCATCTTAAAAACATCTCCAGAATCCAACCTTTTCTGACCTTTGAAACTGCTAAGACTCTTACTGTCACTCTTATTCATTCTTGTCTGGACTACTGCAACTCTCTTCTGATCGGTCTCCCTCTTGCCAAACTTTCTCCTCTCCAATCCATCTTGAATGCGGCAGCCAGGGTCATATTTCTGTCCAGCCGCTTCACCGATGCCTCCATCTTGTGCCAGTCATTACACTGGCTACCCATTCGCTACAGGGTCCAGTATAAACTCATTTCTCTCACCCACAAAGCTCTCCACAGTTCTGCACCGCCTTATATCTCCTCTCTCATCTCTGTCTATCGCCCTACACGTGCCCTCCGTTCTACAAACGACCTAAGACTAACATCCCCTGTAATCCGAACCTCGCACCTCCGTCTCCAAGACTTCTCTCGTGCTGCGCCAGCTCTCTGGAATGCACTTCCCCAGACGATCAGGCTGATACCTAGCCCCGACCTATTCAAGTGCGCATTGAAAACCCATCTCTTCAAACAAGCCTACCACATCAACTACTCAGTAAACTAACTTTGCCCTGTTCCCTCCTTCCAAATATTATTCTGAATCTGCACCCTACTATTCATCTGTCTCCACACCCTCCATGCACATAACTGCACTTGATACTTGACTATTGCACTTAAACACACAGTCTGATGACCGGACCATGCAGCTTTGTATGAAAATCCCTATGTATTATAATTGCCAGACCTGAAATAACAAGCACTTTTCACCTATTGTGTCCCCCCATTTCCTTGTAGATTGTAAGCTTGCGAGCACGGACCTCACTCCTAATGTCACTGTTTAAATTGTCTTAACTTGTATTGAATTTATCTGTACATGTCCCCCGCTTAATTGTAAAGTGCTGCGGAATATGTTGGTGCTATATAAATAAAAATTATTGTTATTATTACCATGTACTGTACAGCGCAGCACACACATTCAGTATTTGATTTAGAATCAGTAAATGAATGTAAGAGCCCTGAGGGGCACTATGTAGCACAGGGATTCTCCCTTTGATTTTTTTTTGGGGGGGTCCTGGTGTCATGGACCCCCTCGGGTCCTGTGTCGAATTTGCCTGTAGCGTTATTTAATAATTAATTTTTTTCTATGAAACTCATGACCTATGATTCAGTTCAAAATATCCATTTGAGCAATAAACAAAAAAAAATGAAAACAGGTGATTACGTAAAGAAAAAACACAAACTTAATGGAAGTACATACCCCAGACTTTCTAAATATTAAAGTCGTCACCTGTTATTATCCCTGATGTAGAGCAGGATAGCCTCCCTTGTGCACGGAGAATACTCATTGCTATAAACAGCATGTATCATCCTGTAGAAGCAATCAGCACAAGTGTGGGTGACCTACAAACTTCCCCACACGGGTAATAACATCACTTATCCTATTCTTATGTACAGTACCATGGAACCAATGGTGCTATATAATTAAATAATTATTATTATTATACTTGAAAACAACATTCCATGAGTTTAGTTATTTATTTAGCCTCATTAGCACAAAGACAACATTTTCAAAAATGCCAGTGCAACCTATGCATTTCTACCGCAATTTTGGAAAACTGAGTACAAAATCCGTAGTGTAATCACATTTTGTGAATATAGTCGAGCCCTCAATTGCTCCTGCTTCAATTACAGTGTATCTTGCACATCTCTAGCCTACTATTTTACAAATAATGGAAATGATAAATTTAGGCTTGTGTGCATTGCTTGGCCATTACAGTACATATATTATTTTACACACACTTTACCATTTTGCTCCAACTTTCTGTATCCTTCTGTGGCTACCGTGTTCTTGGCTATGTGGAATTTTGGTTGGGTATATTCTCATACATCCAATTTGTGGCAGAAAATTTAGCAACTCATAATCTGGCCAACTCATATGTATGGGGTTGTATTGGCAGGAAACATATGGATTTCTATTAATTATGGAAAGGTTGAATCCAACTTGACAGACATGCAATCTTCATTTATTTAGGTAAGTAACAGACAAAGAACATATAATAAAGAATTCATGTTAAGGTAGTGAAGACATCTACATGTTTCAGGTGCCTGTAGCACTCCTAATCAGGATGCTAGACTTTATTGAGGAGTAAAGCATCATGATTAAGGGTAGCACGTAGATGTCTTCATTACCTTAATGCAAATGTTTTATTATATGTCTTTTATCCTATATTTACCTAAATAAAAGAAGATTTCATGTCTGTCGGGCTGAAATGATCCTTGTTCATACCACTGCGTTGTGGCAGAACCGCTCTCTGTGTTCCAGACTGCAAAGGAAAAAAATCAACGGTGAGCTGGAAACTACCTTTATTACGATTTCTATTAACTGCATTGAGATGAAAGACAAGCAAAGATTTCTACAAATCTGCTACATGAGAATATACTTTTAAGCCAGATTTAGAAAAGAGTATGAAAAATCCTATTTTCATAAAAAAATGGATGATTTTCATCTGTTATTATCATCCATATTCCATCTGTGTGTCATTTCTATGTCCATTTTTACATCCAAATGGCATCTGTTTTTATACATCAAAAGTAAATAAAATTTACAAGCCCAAATACACTTTTCTATTTTTGATAACTACAATTTATTTGTAAAACTCAAATTGAATCCAGATGATCTGTATTGGATCTGATTTTTGTACACCCATAGATTTGAATAGTTGAGTCTCATCCGAGATATAGAAGTACCATATTTTGCAAAGTATAAGACAAACCGGACCATAAGATGCACCACAAATTTTGGGGAGGAAAATGGGAAAATAATTTTTCAAAATAAAATGGTAGTGTCTTATAGTCCGATTTTACTGTAGCTTGCCGGGGCAGTTGCGGTGGAGCGGGGTCACAGTAGGCAGGATCCCTGCTGCAGGAAACTGTCAGCAGGAGTGGGGAGATGCTGTGGGCCCCGGTGGGGAGGGGGTTCTGTCCCGCCACTGCGAGGCTTCAGGCCCTGGGCTGTCAGAAAATGTCGACATTGAGTGGAGTCCCCCACTTTCCCACTGATTTCCCTGCAGTGGGCTTCAGGAAAATGGCCGCTGGAGGCAGCGCATGTGCAGATTGAGATCTATTTTCCCCTGAGGAAGCCACGCTCTGTGGCGATACGGGAGGGGTTCTTTCCTCTATGCAATATGTTGTGAGCGAGTGACTTTCATTTGACTCACTTGCCAACCGGCCTTATACAGCCTTGTTCTCCTGGGATCTTTTTGTCGCCCT
The DNA here is from genome assembly GCF_051348905.1 of Ranitomeya variabilis. Taxonomy (NCBI): domain Eukaryota; kingdom Metazoa; phylum Chordata; class Amphibia; order Anura; family Dendrobatidae; genus Ranitomeya; species Ranitomeya variabilis. The sequence goes on from NC_135234.1 coordinate 540,196,090, forward strand.
ATTGTATTTATTTCATCCTTTACATTGGGATATCACAAGATTTCTTTTTGTACCCCTTTAATATTTCTTTGGGGCTTATTCAATATGGACTATTATGTACAGTATCTGTTCATATTTAAAGTGCTTGATTTTGCATTATATTGTCTGTTATACTGCTTGCATGGCTATTTTCTCAGGATAGCTTGATTCCATTTTACTTATAATATACCCCCGGTATACAAAGTGGAGGGGTCTGGATGGTCCTTATATGGTCCTCCATTTGTTACATAATCCAGCCTCTGGGCTGTTTTAATTGTTTTTACATGTGTTTTTGTCATTCTTATATATTTGTACTTTAATAAATGTATTTCATTTTGTATATCTTGGTGACCTTTGACATTTTTACACACTTCTTTTTTTCCAGTTGTTTGTGCTCACTAAGTGTGTGGCCATTGATCACATTTTTCATTTTGTAGTGCCCTCAGTATCTCTTTATTTCATTGCGCAGAGATCTCGCTCCAAATTTTGGGGAAAAGTGCATCTAACCCCCCAAAATACAGTGCATGTTGCTATTCTTATTTCACATGGACACACAGTCCATGTTAAAAATAAATAAATAATCATCTGACAAGTCCTAAATGAATAACACTGGTTTGAGTGCTCTCCGATATTAACATGGAGAGCACACGTGCATACAATATGCTTGTCTTAGGCTATGTTCACACTTCTGCATTGGTCCTGCGTACCTATCTTTAAAATTGGGTTGTATGCGGATGCGTCATTTGACGCGCCCGCTGACCGCATGGGAACGCAACAAACGACGCATCCGCATACATCCGCATGTCCTGTGTGCCCAATGGTAAAGATAGGTATGCAAGATGCATGCAGAAGAAGGCAGACCTAAACGGAAGAAGAGCGGAAGTGGGTGGAGCTTCATCCGCAAAGCCCCGGTACGCAAGTGTGAACGTAGCCTTACCGAACCGTTAAGTTTTTTCAGAAGATAAGGGTTGTCATTTGGATTGAGCATTTAATAAAACTATTACAACACCATGTGTATTTCATTAAAATACTTTTTTCCTAATGTGTGTCTGTGTGTTTTTTTTTAACCCTTTATTAATATTGGATTAATAATGGAGAGGTGTCTTATTGACACCTCTCCATTATTAACCAGGCTTAATGTCATCTTAGGGTACTGTCACACAGTGCAATTTTGATCGCTACGACGGCACGATCCGTGACGTCGCACTGATCGTATGATTATCGCTCCAGCGTCGTAGACTGCGGTCACACTTTGCAATCACGGCGCTGGAGCGATGCCAAAGTCCCCGGGTAACCAGGGTAAACATCGGGTTACTAAGCGCAGGGCCGCGCTTAGTAACCCGATGTTTACCCTGGTTACCAGCGTAAACGTAAAAAAAACAAACAGTACATACTTACATTCCGGTGTCTGTCCCCCGGCGTTCTGCTTCTCTCCACTGTGTAAGCACCATAGCCGGAAAGCAGAGCGGTGACGCAAGACGTCACCGCTGTGCTCGGCGCTTTCCGACCGGCAGGCGCTCACAGTGCAGAGAAGCTGAGACGCCGGAGGACAGACACCGGAATGTGAGTATGTACTGTTTGTTTTTTTACGTTTACGCTGGTAACCAGGGTAAACATCGGGTTACTAAGCGCGGCCCTGCGCTTAGTTACCCGATGTTTACCCTGGTTACAAGCGAACACCTCGCTGGATCGCTGTCACACACAACGATCCAGCGATGTCAGCGGGTGATCAAGCGAAGAAAGAAAGTTCCAAACGATCTGCTACGACGTACGATTCTCAGCAGGGTCCCTGATCGCTGCTGCGTGTCAGACACTGCGATATCGTAACGATATCGCTAGAACGTCACGAATCGTACCGTCGTAGCGATCAAAATTGCACTGTGTGACAGTACCCTTACATTAGCAAGGTGACATTAACCCTTTATTACCCCATATCCCACCGCTACTCAGGAGTGGGAAGAGAGAGGCTAAGTGCCAGAATAGGCGCATCTTACAGATGCGCCTTTTCTGGGGTGGCTGGCGGCAGATGTTTTTAGCCAGGGGGGGCAATAACCATGGTCCCGCTCTAGGCTATTAATATCTGCCCTCAGTCACTGGCTTTCCCACTCTGGCGGAGAAAATTGTGTGGGAGCCCACGCCAGTTTTTTACGTGATTTAACCCTTTCGCCCCATTCAAAATAAATCAATAAAAAAAAAAATCAAACCTACACATATTTGGTACCACCGCGTTCAGAATCGCCCCGATCTATCAATAAAAAAAAAGGATTAACCTGATCGCTAAACGGCGTAGAGAGAAAAAAATTAGATACGCCAGAATTACGTTTTTTTGGTCGCCGCAACATTGCATTAAAATGCAATAACGGGCGATCAAAAGATCGAATCTGCACCAAAATGGTATCATTAATAACGCCAGCTCGGCACGCAAACAATAAGCCCTCAACCGACCCCAGATCATGAAAAATGGAGACGCTACGGGTATCGGAAAATGGCTTTTTTTTTTTTTTTTTTTTTTAGCAAGGTTTGCAATTTTTTTTCACCGCCTAGATAAAAAATAACCTTGACATGTTGGGTGTCTATGAACTCGTAATGACCTGAAGAATCATAATGGCAGGTCAGTTTTAGCATTTAGTGAACCTAGCAAAAAAGCCAAACAAAAAACAAGTGTGGGATTGCACTTTTTGTGCAATTTCACTGCACTTGGAATTTTTTTCCCGTTTTCTAGTACATGACATGCTAAAACCAATGATGTCGTTCAAAAGTACAACTTGTTTCGCAAAAAATAAGCCCTCACATGGCCAAATTGACGGAAAAATTAAAAAGTTATGGCTCTGGGAAGGAGGGGAGCGAAAAACGAACACGGGAAAACGGAAAATCCCAAGGTCATGAAGGGGTTAAGCTACATAGCAGCGATCTGATGATCGCTGCTTATGTAGCAGAGGCGATCGAGTTGTGCCAGCTTCTAGCCTCCCATGGAGGCTATTGAAGCATGGCAAAAGTAAAAAAGTTAAAAAAAATGTGAAAAAAATAAAAACAAATATAAAAGTTTAAATCACCCCCCTTTCGCCCCATTCAAAATAAATCAAAAAACAAAAATATCAAACCTACACATATTTGGTATCGCTGTGTTCAGAATCGCCCGATCTATCAATAAAAAAAAAGGATTAACCTGATCGCTAAACGGCGTAGCGAAAAAAAAAATCGAAATGCCAGAATTACGTTTTTTTTGGTCGCCGCGACATTGCATTAAAATGCAATAATGGGCGATCAAAAGAACGTATCTGCACCAAAATGGTATCAATAAAAATGCCATCTCGGCACGCAAAAAATAAGCCCTCAACCGACCCCAGATCATGAAAAATGGAGTCGCTACGGGTACCGGAAAATTGCGCAATTTTTTTTTTTTTTTTGAGCAAAAGTTTGGAATTTTTTTTCACCACTTAGATAAAAGAGAACCTAGACATGTTTGGTGTCTATGAACTCGTAATGACCTGGAGAATCATAATGGCAGGTCAGTTGTAGCATTTAGTGAACCTAGTAAAAAAGACAAACAAAAAACAAGTGTGGGATTGCACTTTTTTTGCAATTTCACCGCACTTGGATTTTTTTTTTCCCGTTTTCTAGTACACGACATGGTAAAACCAATGATGTTGTTCAAAAGTACAACTTGTTTCGCAAAAAATACGCCCTCACATGGCCATATTGACGGAAAAATAAAAAAGTTATGGCTCTGGGAAGGAGGGGAGCGAAAAATGAACACGGAAACACGGAAAATCCCAAGGTCATGAAGGGGTTAATCACCATGTTTTTGCTATTTAATCCGAGAGCAACATAATATAGGCCCTGAGACCCCAGCAATGAGATACTTGCTGCTCTGCATGCTGTCATTATGATACAATTGCGGTTTTCTCTGCTGTAGATCTAAAGGTCTAGCAGTGCTCAGAATACCGAATTATGTGCAGTATAACCTCACCACACCATGGATTAGAAAGTTTCTGTCAATGTATAATGTATGCACAAATCTGCCAATCGGTGTGGTGGGTTTACACATAGAAGTTGACTAGGAGGCACAAGACACCTAGTCCTCTAGTGATCATCTCCAGATAATAAAACACTGATTTTATTGACATTGCAACAAGCAGCCTAATAAGTGACACATCTCTGGGATCAGGCCCTCAGACTCTCCATTATGCTGCTTCCGGATAACATAGCAAAAACCTGCTGACAGATTCCCTCTAAAATCACATTATAGAAAGTACTAGTGTCTCCTTTACCTTGAAGAGCTCATAATTAGTGATGGCGAGTGTACTCGTTGCCCGGGTTTTCACGAGCACGCTCTGGTGATCTCCGAGTATTTGTTAGTGTTCGGAGATTAAGTTTTCATCGCTGCAGTTGAATGATATAGGCCGGCGTAACACTGGCATATTGCATCCGATGCGAGAGCAGCAGAGCAGGAGCTGAGTGTCTTGCGTCTGTGCTCCGATTCTCTCGCACAGGGAGGATCTGAGAACAGCTGCGGAGGAGGCGGAGAAATGAATTTCTCCATCTCCTCCATTGCTGGGGTCCGCATATAACGCACATCACTCGGATGATATCCAAGTAATGTGCGTTGTCTCACTCGCACCCATAGGCTTATATGGGTGTGAGTGAGCCGAGAGTTTCCTCGGTCCGAGACAATCGCAGCATGCTGCGATTGTCTCGGACCGAGGAAACCTGCCGACAAAAAGTCGGCTGGTGGGAGCTGCCCCATAGCTGAACATTGGTCCGAGTGCAATGCGATTTTTTTATCGCATTGCACTCGGCCGTTTAAAACACCAGTGTGACGCCTGCCTTACAGCTATTAGCCAGCTTGATTACATGTGGGGATTACTTAGCAACCATGCAACCCCCACATGTACTCAGACTGGCTAATAGCTGTAAATCATTCAACTGCGGAGATGAAAACTTAATCTCATAACACTAACAAATACTCGATCACCCGAGCTTGCTCGGGAAAACCCGAGCAATGAGTATACTCGCTCATCACTACTCATAATGTGAATTAATAATTATTGTCAGCTAATATACTGTTAAAGAAAGTGTTTGATATTACACTATACACTGTGTTCCAAATTATTATGCAAATAATATTTCCTCATATTTTCTCTAAATTACCTATCTGAATTGCAGTCATTGTTATTTTCCAGTCATCTACTATTCTAGTATAATTGCAATGTTTTGGAACAAACTGCCTATGAAAACAGTATCTTTTTAAAAAAAATAAACACTCAAAATGCATGTTCCAAATTATTATGCACAGCAGAGTTTTCAACCTTTTTTATTTTATTTTGAACAACAAAATGGTCAATTGTGAAGTTATAAGCATTATCAGCTTATTACAAAATGAAATCAAACAGTTTTCAAGTGAAAACTTTATTTTAGGTGATGTTACATTTGCACATAGGACCCCTTGTTCGAAATAAGCTTCTGAACTCTCTCGTCCATTGAATTTGTCAGTGGATGGTTGGATGGTTTCTGCATCAATTGTTTTGCATGTGGACAGAATACCCTCCCAGAGCTCTTGCTTAGATGTGAACTGCCTCCCGCCATCATAGACACTCCTTTTGATGATGCTCCAGAGGTTCTCAATGGGGTTGAGGCCAGGGAAAGATGGTGGCCACACCATAAGTTTGTCCTCTTTTATGCCCATAGCAGCCAGAGATGCAGATGTGTTTTTTGCAGCATGAGACGGTGCATTATCATGCATGAAAATGATCTTGCTGCAGAAAGCACGGTTCTTCCTCTTGAACCATGGCAGGAAGTGTTTTTAGAAACTCCACATAGATTATGGAGTTCATCTTTACCCCTTCAGGGATCATAAAGGGGCCGACAATCTCTCTCCCCATGATTCCAGCCCAAAACATTACTCCACCTCCTCATTGTTGGCGCCTTAGCCGTGTTTTCATGGGGTGTCCATCAATCAGCCATCCTCCACTCCATCCATCTGGACCATCGAGCGTTGCACGGCACTCATCGGTGAACAAAACAGTTTGGAAGTCAGTCTCCATGTATCGTTTGGCCCACTGGAGCCGTTTCTGCTTGTTGCAGTGGATAGAGGTGGTCGACAGGATGGGTTACGCACCTCTGAAGGACCCTGCATCTTGTTGTTCTGGGGACACTGGAGGCACCAGCAGCTTCAAAAACTTGTCTGCTGCTATGACAAGGCATTTTTGCAGCTGCTCTTTTAACCTTACGCAATTGCCTGTTGGAAAGAGTCCTCAATTTTTCCTTATCAGCACGCACACGTGTGTGCTGGGAATCAGCTACATACTTCTTGATTGTGCGATGATCATGATGAAGTGTCTTGGCAATGTTGATTGTAGTCATGCCTTGACCTAAATACTCCACAATTTGTTGCTTCTCAGCAGCCGACACATCCTTTTTCTTCCCCATTTTGGCCAAAAATGTAGGCTGCTTAATAATGTGGAACAGCCTTCGTAAGTAGTCTTGCCTTTATTTGGACACACCTGCCAAACTAATTCGCACAGGTATCTGCAATTGCTTTCAGTGATATAAAGAGCCCTGACACACATCACCATCAATGAGTTTAAATGACAAACCAAAAAATTCTAACCTTATCACTCCTAAACTCTTTGTGCATAATAATTTGGAACACAGTGTAATTTCATACTCGTGTGTATGTACAGATAACAAATCAATATAAGGCAAATAGTTTAAATTTACCTGGAAAGTGGAGGTACTCTCCAAGGATGTGTACTTGGGCCATATTTCTTAAAGCACCACTCCAGCATTTTTTTTACTGCAGTGCTTAAGTGGTGCTACTAATGTAAGGTTCCTGCCCCTAGCCTCATACTTACCTGCCACCGTCATCCTCTTTTATCAGTGCTGCTCCAGTCAGTCTCCAGCAGTTTGTGACCTACTGCAGCGATCTGGGGGTCACTGTTCAATACAAGTCTATGATAGCATTATTCTGACTGTTAAAGACTTGCATTAAGAGCTTCTGTTACTTATGACTTCTGGTCAGTCAAAAGTTGCAGTCACAAGATGGCGTAGTGGGGCCAAAGGAATGTCAGGAACAGCTGAAGATGGAGAGGGTGTGAAGGATGACACTGGAGAGATCACCCAGAATCCCACCGCTGCCCCTACGTGATGAACCCGCACCTCACCACCCGCCTGACATCACTATTATGTCAGGTGGATCACGCAATGAGGTGTTCCCACATCCACCAATGTAACATTCAGCACCCCCTGGGGACACACAAGGTGAACTTGGAACAGTTTTACACAGATGCACCCTGTCCACATGGGCCCAGGGAGGCACAGGGAGTGAGAGGATGTGGCCCACACAGTTACTGACATGGCATCACACTCTCTCACAACCCTGACAGGCGGAGAAGCCCCTTTCACTAGCACCAGTGAAACAGCTCTGCCCCTGGCAGGACTGCCACCAGTTCCACATTAGATATAAGCAAGGCCTGTTAATGGGATTATATCGGACCAGGAACCAGCCCCATTTGCATGGAAAGTTAAACCGAGAAACAGATGTGTGGATTGAGATAAAAGAGCAGCCTAAGGTTAAATTATACATTTAATCGCCTTAAGGGTACAAAAGACAATACACTATATACACAATGGTTACATATACACAATAATAAGATATGCAACTACAGATAGTGGTAGGACAAAAGATATAAGCTGAATATATGTCAATCTTCAGGTTGATGTTCAACCATGTGTGTGCTGCGGCGCAAGGTGCATGGGCTGCCAGCTGTCACCTTGGTCCCTTCTCAGCATGTTACTCAACGCAACCTCCACTTTTAAAGTGACCACCAAGCATACCAGAGAGAGACCTCTTAGTCTTACACTAGCTTTTATGTCCTATGGGTCACTCTCCTCCAGCCCTCTGGGCTGAACCTAAATCCCCTCCGCTTGCCTCTGCAGTTATAAACTCCAAAAGCTAAGATGGTTCCTAATTCTTTAATAGACTGTCCTAGGGATGCGGTTTTGATGCCATTGGATCCAGCCAAGCCCCTGCTATACATTAAGACCAAACATAGCTTTGCTATCTGGTTTCTATTAGCTGTTCTATGCACCTCCATACCCCTGGGTCCTAGAACGTGTCGAGACCCAGTCGGGAGTTTGCCATGTTCTGAGGATTTTGGAGATATACACGATTTATGACTGGGAAGTATAGTATCGCCATAACTCCTTATTGAATTATGTTTTTGTAATGTTCTAGAAGGTGTTTGCAGCTTCAGCAGGACTCTATTACAGGTAAGCCTTTGCCCCGCTCTGGGCTGGTCAAGGTGTGAGATAGGTCACTCACAGCCTTTGAGGCTTGGAGCCTCTGTTGAGTTAGCTGCACACTGAAGAAGGTCTAGGTGTTCTTTTACAGCTGCACACTGAAGGGAGTTTTATAATTCCATGCCACAAAGGATACAAATGATTGACATTAAATTATATCTCCATATTCTTCACAAGGGCGAATATAATATTAGGTGCATGGATCTCGCGTTAGTAGTACCAGTCCACTGCTGAAATAAAAAAAAAAAAACACTAGAGTGGTACTTTACCCCCTTCATGACATATGATGTACCAGTATGTCATATTTTGCGTTGCATTCCCGCAAATGGACGTATCGGTACGTCATGGTGATCGTACAGGTACAGGAGATGTGCCAGAGGGATTGGCGCCAGGAGCTCAGCTTAAGTCTTAACCGAGACCTCCCTGTCACAGCCAGGAGTGGTGCCCACACCGTATCTGTCTGTTTAACCCTGTTAATGCCGTGATCAATTGCAATCGCAGCATTTACAAGGTTAGGAGAGGGAGGTGGTTCCCGCTCCCACCAATCGCCACCCCCCTGACGCCATTCCGATGGCCCAATTGTTGCCATGAAAGCAGATGGTCAAATGATGAATTCCTGATTTGTCAGCTACAGAGGCCTACTTAGACCATGCCTGAAACATGGTCTATGAGGCTTCTGTCAGTGCTGGACTGACAAGTAATGTATTGCAATGCATTATACCAATGATCAGAGTAATAAGAGTTAAAATCCCAAAAAGGTACTAAGTAAAAAAAATAAATGAATACATTTAAAAATTTTGTAAAAATATATATATATATATTTTTAAATCACAAGCTAAAGAACAAAAACAAGAAAAAATATACCAACAAAGAAGTACACATATCTGGTATTGCTGCATCTGAAACAACCTGATCTATAAGACTGCCACACTAGTTAACCCTTTTAGTGAACATCATAAAAACCCGTCAAAAAAAAATGCTTTTCATCAAATCCCGAGCAAAAAGTGGAATAAAACGTGATAAAATAGATGAACGTAGAATACAAATGTTATTGTTGAAAACGTCATCTTGTCCTGCAGAAAACATGCCACTATACGCATCCATTAGCGGAGAAATAAAAAAATTATAGCTCTCATCTATGCAAAACGATGCAAAAACAACTAATTTTTTCTATATACAGTAATTGTTTTAATTGTATAAAAGCGGCAAAACATAGACAACCTTATAGATCATTTTTTAATCACTTTTACTACACAGTGAAGGGCATCAAAAAAGCAAAACCAAAACTATCCCTTAAATGCTGTTTTTTGTTAATTTTGCCTTCCGAAAATCGAAATAGAAACTGATAAACAAAATGGTATGTCACCAAAAATTATACCAATAAAATTGTCAACTCGTCCCTCAAAAACAAGCCCTCACATGACTCCGTCGGTAGAAATATAGAAAAATTATAGCTCTCAAAATATGGTGATTAATTTATTTTTTTTTGTTAAAAAAAACCATTTAGTGTGTGAAAGCAGCCAAATATAAAAAAATCAATATTAATCTTGTCAATACTGTAATCACAGTGATCCGAATAACAAAGCCGTCTAATCACTTATACCGCACAAGGAATGGAGTACAAAATAAACAGAACTAAATTCTTGACCGGCTGTTTTGTTTATTGTGCCTCCAAAGATTACAGTGTGGCTCGTCTGACATTTATAATGCACGCTTATTGCTTACACCAGGGTTTCCATGTCCCTGAAATATGTGATTCAGATGGAAACCAACAATGGAAGATTTCCTATGAGGCAAATGGAGAGACTGTAGACACCGTTTGGCCTAGGATCCGGCAGTGTCCGTCTTTTTTTTCAGAAAAGCTTCGTCAGCCACAGTTTTGTGCACCTCTGAAAAGACGGACACCACTGAACAGAGGCCAAGCAAAGTGCAAGGTAACACCGCTGCCTCATTATAGTGAATGGATGTGTTGAAGGTTTCATCTGAATCGCGTATTTCAGAGATTTCAATGGAAACCCTGATGTAAGTACTCAGGGTAGAGCACAGGATAAATGTGAACTGATCCAGAATATTCTGTACCACTAATAAAAGCTTTAATTCAACTCACAAAAAACAAGTCCCCACTCAGGTCCATCACCTGCTAACAGAAATATGAGTGGTGTCAAAATTACTGGTAGCACAAAGGCTCTGGAACAGCATCATGGCTCCCACCTAGCAAAATCTGTGTTAAGAAATCCAAAGGCCCCCCTTCTTTCTGAGCACCATAATGTGCCTAAACTGCTGTTAGCTTTCACATGTTTGACATTAACGTAGTGCGGTGAATGCACTTAATTTACAGGTGTGTGGCTCCACAAGCACACGTTTGGCAAAATGTGGTAGCGCTACAATGGCGTATTTTAAATTTTCGGTCTGCAACTTTCACTGCATGTTTGATTCTGGAAAACGCCCATAGAGTCAAAATAGCCACTATATCTGTAGATGAATTCCCAAAGGGGTGTAAATTCCAAGAAGGGGTCAGTTGAGGGGGGTTTCTACTGTTTAGGCACATCAGGGGCTCTGTACATGGAATCCACAAACTATTCTAGGAAAATCAGTGTTACAAAAGTCAAATAGCGCTCCTTCCCTCCAAGCACCACTGTTTTGCCAAACAATACTGTGCAGCGTTATATGAGGTATTGCCTTTTTCAAAAGAAATTGTGTAACAAATTATGGGGCCTTTTTACCTATTTCCTCTTGTGAAAATGGGGCTAAAACAGTATTTTGGTGATAAAAATGTAATTATTAGTTCTTTACCACTCAATGGTTAAACATTCTGTGATATCAATATCCTCAAAGCATCACTAAATGTATTCACTGAGGAGTACAGTTTGTAAAATGGGGTCACTTACTGATGGGTTCTGCTGTTCTGGCACCTTAGATTTTCTGCCAATGTCACATGACCCCAGCAAACCATTCCAGCAAAATCTGCATTTCAATATAGTGCGTCTTCACTTTTGAGCTTTGCGCTGTGCCTGAAAAGTAGTTTCAGATAAAGTATGGGATATTGGCTAACTTAGGAGAAATTGTGTAACAGATTATATGGTCCATTTTCTCCTATTTTCCCTTTTGAAAAATAAAAACTTGGGGCTAACAATATTTTACTGGTAAAAAATGTAATTATTTTTTAATCACCCGATAGTATAAAATGTTGTGACACACCTTTGATATCAATTTGTTCACTGTACACCTAGATGAAATAACTGAAGGGTGTAGTTTGTAAAACAGGGTCACTTATGGGGGTTTCTGTTATGCTGGCACCTCAGGGGCTCTGCCAACGTGAAATGGCACTCGCAAATCATTCCAGCAAAATCTGTACTGCAATATAGTGCTACTTCTCACCTGAGCTTTGCACTGTGCCTGAAAAGTAGTTTTTGACCACATATAGGATATTGGTGCACTGCACGTAGCGGGGATTCGCCAGTTTCTAACATGGGACCGGAGGGTATGTATGAGTTATACATACTCCAGGTCAGAGCCTGTCTAGTGGGCGTGACCTTGCTCAATACACTTGTATAGACCGAGGCCATGCCCCATCTAGTGACGCAAGAGGCCAGTGAGTGTGGCTGACTAGAGGGAGTGATCTTGCTCCATACAAGTGTATGGAAGCGAGGCTGCGCCCAATGGCCGGGAGTATGCATAATGCACACATACCCTCCAGTACTGGGTCAGAAATCGTCAAATCCCCGCAGCGCACAATGAGTGCGCTGGGGAGGGGATTCATAAGTTTACAGTCACACAAAGTTACTGCAGACTTATCGATTTGGACCAGACAATCCTTTCAATAAAATTCTGTGAAGCACCTAGGGTTTAAGGTGCTCACCATACAGCTAGATAAGTTCTTAGAGGTGTGTGTTTTCCAAACTGTGGTCACTTGTGGGAGGCTTCCACTATTTAGGCACTTCAGGGCTCTGCAAACGCAACATGGCATCTGTCAACTATACCAGCCAATTTTGCGCTCCAAAAGTGTAATGGCGTGGCTTCCATTTTCAAGCACTGTCGTGCACCAAAACAGTAGTTTTCCACCAGCTATGGGGTATCAGTGTACTCAGGAGAAATTGCACAACAAATTTTATGTTGCATTTTCTCCGGTAATCCTTGTGAAAATTTGAGGCTAAAGCAACATTTCTGTGGGAAAAGATTTTTTCCTTGCATATTGCCCTAATTCATGTGAAGTGTCTAAAGGGGTAATACATTTCTGAATATGGTATTGAGTACTTTGAAGGATGCAGTTTTAAAAATGGTGTCACTTTGGGGTATTTTCTGCCCCTCAATGTTACTTCAAATGTGATGTGGTCACCAAAAAATAGTTTTGTACATTTTGTTGAAAAAATGAGAATTGGTGAAACTTTTAACCCTTCTAACTTGCTAATGAAAAAAAAAATGTTTTAAAAATGATGCTGATGTAAAAGACATATGAGAAATATTAATAATTTTGTACAGCATGACTAACTGGTTTAAAAATATAAAATTTGGAAGTTGAAAATGTTCTAAATTTTCCCAAAATTCTGATATTTTCACATAAAATTGGCCTAAATTTACCACTATCATAAAGTACAATATGTCAAGAAAAAACAATCTCAGAATCACTGGGATATGAAGTGTTCCAAAGTTATTACTGCATCAAGTGACACTGGTCAGAATTGTAAAACTTGGCCTGGTCAAAGAAGGTGAAAACAGGCTCAGGCTGAAGGTGTTAGGTAGAACAGGAAATCATGGAAACTTTTGGGCAAATCTATACCTGCTCACAGATTTAATTTTGCAATAGCCAGAAAATTAAACAGACTTCAAATTTCTTAAGGGGTATGTTCCTATTAATACATTTGTCTCAAGTCATTTCAACTACCAATATTTGTTCACACTTTCAAAACTATTCACCCCCTAGCATTTTTGTATTTGACTACTTCACAAACTGGAATTTCACTGTGATTTTGAGGGTTTGCAACAGTTCATGTAAACAGCATGCCTACAGCTGTGCACATTAGTTTTTCTTTTTCTTGTGAAGCAAACAACAAATAGGACAAAATAGTGCATAACTATTCACCCCCCCCCCCCCCCCCCCCCCCAAGTCAGTACTTTGTAGAGCCTCCCTCCTTTTGCGGCAATTACAGCAGCAAGTCGCTTTGGATAAGTCTCTATGAGCTTTCCGCATCTTGCCATTGGGATTTTTGTCCATTTCTCAAGGCAAAACTGCTTCAGTACCTTCAAGTTAGATGGTTTCCTCTGGTGAACAGCAATCTTCAACTCTGACCACAGATTCTTAATTGGATTAAGCTCTGGGCTTTGTCTAGGCCAGGGGTACCCAACCACCGGTCCACGGACCAGGAGCGGGCCGTTGGGAGTTTTTTTGCCGATCCGTGGCGCCACGGCTCAGAGCACACTGTAGGTGCCTGCCCTGGTGGATCATTATCACCGGGGCGCATGTACGCAGTCAGCATTCATCATCTGAATACTGCAACACACAGGGAGCCGGCAGCTGTAGCACAGTGACAGCTGTAGTCGCGAGCTTCCAGATGAATTCAATACTCACCCTCCGTCGCTGCATCTCTGTCACGGCACGGCAGCTTCTTCCTGGGCTGAGCAGTACCGCTCATTAAGGTCATGAATATGGATGCGACTCCACTCCCATAGGCGTGGAGCGCATATTAATGACCTTAATGAGCTGTACCACGTGACCAGTTGGCACAGGAAGTAGCTGACACGCAGGGATAGAGATGCACGGACGTTCAGCGATGGTGCAAGGAGGGTAAGTATGACAGAGGAGAACGGGGAAGCCCAGCGGAGCCGAGCCATGCATTCAAGATGGGACAGGGTAGCCATGCATACAAGAATGGGAGGGGGGAGCCGAGCTATGCATACAAGATGGGAGCAGGGGAGCCATGTATACAACTGGGGGAGCCACACAGAGCTGGACAGGATGGGGGAACCACACATACCGGGATAGGAATGATGGGACAACACATACCCTGTTTATACTCGAGTCAATAAGCTTACCCAGTTTTCCGTGGTAAAATTAGGTGCCTTGGGTTATACTCGGGTTGGCTTATACTCGAGTATATATGATATATACACTGCTCTTTAAAAATAAAGGGAACACTTAAACAACAGAATATAACTCCAAGTAAATCAAACTTCTGTGAAATCAAACTCCCTCAGGAAGCAACACGGTTTGACAATAAATTTCACATGCTGTTGTGCAAATGGGATAGAAAGCATATGGAAATTATTGGCAATTATCAAGACACACTCAATAAAGGAGTGGTTCTACAGGTGGGAACCACATCTCAGTACCAATGCTTTCTGGCTGATATTTTGGTCACTTTTGAATGTTGGTTGTGCTATCACACTCGTGGTGGCATGAGACGGACTCTGCAACCCACACAAGTGGCTCAGGTAGTGCAGCTCATCCAGGATGGCACATCATTGCGAGCTGTGGCAAGGTTTGCTGTGTGTGTCAGCGTAGTGTCCAGAGGCTGGAAGCGCTACCTGGAGACAAGCCAGTACACCTGGAGATGTGGAGGGGGCCGTAGAAGGGCAAGAACCCAGCAGCAGGACTGTTACCTAAGCCTTTGTGCAAGGAGGAACAGGAGGAGCACTGTCAGAGACCTGCAAAATGACCTCTAGCAGGCCACAAATGTGCACGTGTCTGCACAAATGGTTAGAAACCAACTCCATGAGGATGGTCTGAGTGCCCGATGTCCACAGATGGGGGTTGTGCTCACAGCCTAACACCGTGCAGGATGCTTAGCATTTGCCACAGAACACCTGGATTGGCAAATTTGCCACTGGTGCCCTGTGCTCTTCACAGATGAAAGCAGGTTCACACTGGGCACATATGACAGATGTGACAGAGTCTGGAGGTGCCGTGGAGAGTGATCTGCTGCCTGCAACATCCTTCAGCGTGACCGGTTTGGCAGTGGGTCAGTAATGGTGTGGGGTGGCATTTCTTTGGAGGGCCGCACAGCCCTCCATGTGCTCGCCAGAGGTAGCCTGACTGCCATTAGATACCAAGATGAGATCCTCAGACCCCTTGTGAGACCATATGCTGGTGCAGTTGGCCTCCTAATGCAGGACAATGCCAGACCTCATGTGGCTGGATTGTGTCAGCAGTTCCTGCAAGATGAAGGCATTGAAGCTATGGACTGGCCCGCCCGTTCCCCAGACCTAAATCCGATTGAACACATCTGGGACATCATGTCTCGCACCATCGTAACATTGCACCACAGACTGTCCAGGAGTTGGCGGATGCTTTAGTCCAGGTCTGGGAGGAGATCCCTCGAGAACATCCGCCGCCTCATCAGGAGCATGCCCAGGCGTTGTAGGGAGGTCATACAGGCACATGGAGGCCCCCCACACACAATAGATCATTTTCTTGTCTTGAGGCATTTCCACTGAAGTTGGACCAGCCTGTAATTTGATTTTCCTCTTTTGATTTTGAGTATCATTCCGATACATTGGGGATTATATGTGTGGGACCATCTTGCTATACATGGGGAGATTATGTGTGTGGGGCCATCTTGCTATACATGGGGGATTATATGTGTAGTGCCATCATGCTATATACATTATAAATGTTATAATTAAATGATAAGTATGCACTAAACTAAACTCCAACTCCCACCCTGCTGCCGGGCCATGGAAAAATAGACTTGCTTGAAGCCAGTCTCTGATGCAAAAAAGGTTGGGGACCACTGGTCTAGGCCTCTACAAAACATTTACGTATTTTCTCTTTAACACCTTCACGACAGGGCCCATTTTTGTTTCTGTTTTTTCCTCGCCTTCTTCCCAGAGCCATGAATTTTATTTTTCTGTCCACATCAGGGATTGTTTTTTGATTGACGAGTTGCACTTTTGAATGACACCATTCATTTTACTACATAGTGTACTCGAAAGCGTGGAAAAAATTTCAAGTGCTGTCAATTTGTGAAAACAATAAACAAAATTCTGAGTTTGTTTGGGAATTGTTTTACTGTGTACATTTTCTCCTAAAAATGACCATGCGATCTGATTCTCTTCATCAATATGATTATGGTGATACCAATCTTGTCCAATTTTTTTAATATTTTAGTGGTGAAAAAAAAAATCTGGTTTGCAAAAAAAAAATTTTGGGGTTGTATCCCCATTTTCCGAGACCCGTAAAATTTGAATTTTTCTTCCGAAAGAGCTGTATGATGGCTTATTTTTTGAGGGGCGAGACAAAGTTTGTATTAGTTCCACTTTGGGATAGATGTGACTTTTTGATCGCTTGTTACGTTTTTTTTTTACAATTCCACAAAAAATACTGTAGTTTTGGCGTTCCTTAATTTCTTCTGTTTACGGTGTGTACCAATCAGATTGTTTTTATATTTTGATAGATCAGACTTTTCTGAGCTCAGCGATACCACATTTGTGCATTTTTTTTAAATATCTTTAGTTTACCTTTTTCATATTTACATTTTTTTTTATTGTTCTTGTTAGCTCCCCTTAGGGGGCTTGAAGTTGCAATAGTCTGATTGCAAGCTTCATATAGCAGAAATTACAGTCTCCTTTCAATGGATCATCAGCTGACCCCCAGCTGTCATGACAACCCATCGGTGACCTGCAATCACGTCACGGACGCACTGATGGGAGGAGATAATGACACGTGGGCACTTGGTCATGTGTTAAATGCTGCTGTCGGCTCCACCCCCAATTGTTAGCGGCAGATCCTGGCTGTAATACACAGCAATCATCTGCCAGGTATGGGGGGTGAGCCCGCTACAGACACTCGCTTTGACTTGCACCTTATAT
Source organism: Ranitomeya variabilis (assembly GCF_051348905.1). Classification (NCBI taxonomy): domain Eukaryota; kingdom Metazoa; phylum Chordata; class Amphibia; order Anura; family Dendrobatidae; genus Ranitomeya; species Ranitomeya variabilis. Next base: position 540,213,214 of record NC_135234.1, read on the forward strand.
ATACAGCACATGATGTGAAGGGGTTAAACCACTCGAGAGTTGCTTTAGCAGTGTGCTTTGGGTCAATAATGTCTTGTTGGAAGGTGAACCTCCTGTCCCAGTCTCAAATCACTGACAGACTGAAATATGGTTTTTCTCAAGAACATCCCTGTATATCACACCATCCATCTTGCCCTCGACGCTGACCATTTTCTCTGTCACCGCTACCGAAAAACATCCCCACGGCAAGATTCTGCCACCACAATGTTTCACTGTGGGGATGGTGTTCTTGGGGTGATGAGTTGTGCTGGTTTGGCGCCAGACATAGCGTTTACCTTGGTGGCCAGAACATTCAAGTTTGGTCTCATCTGACCATAGCACCTTCCTCCATACTTTTGAGGAGTCCCCAACATTTCTTTTGGCAAACTCAAAATGAGCTTTACATTTTTTTTTGTGTATAAATATAAAGGCTTTTTACTGCCAACTCTTTCATTAAGGCCATCTCTATGGAGTGTACAGCTTATTGTGGCCATAGCGACAGATACTCCAGTCTCTGGGATCGCTGCAGCTCCTTCAGTTACCTTTGGTCTCTGTGCTGTCTCTCTGATAAATGCTCTTGTTGCCTAGGCTGAGGATTTTTTTTTTTTTTTTTAGAACCCAAACGACTTCAACTTTTCAACAACTTTGTCCCTGACTTGCTGGTCTTCATGGTGTTTGGATAGCGGTGCCTCTTGTTTACCCCTTAGTGACCAAGCCAATTTTTACAATGCTGACCACCACTGTCACTTTGAGGTTATAGCTCTGGAACGCTTTAACGAATTCCACTGATTCAGAGATTGTTTTTTCGCGACATATTGTACTTCATGATAGTTGTAACATTTCTTCGATATGACTTGCATTTATTTATGGGGAAAAAAATGGAAATTTGGCAAAAATGTTGAACATTTTGCAATTTTCAAACTTATTTATTAACTATTTTGTGTGACACGGGCACAAAAATTAACATTTCCCACATGTCAACTCGACATCAGCACAATTTTGGAAACAATTTTTTTTGTGAGGACGTTATATGGGTTAAAAGTTGACCAACGATTTCCAATTAAGTTGGCAAAACCTTTATTTTTTAGGGACCACCTCAAATTTTAAGTGACTTTTGGGGGGTCAATATGACAGAAAATACCAAAAAGTGACAATTCTAAAAAACTGCACCCCTCAAGGTGTGCAAAATCACATTCAAGAAGTTTTATTAACCCTTCAAGTGCTTCACGAGAACTAAAGCAATGTGGAAGGAAAAAAAATTAAAATTTTACTTTCTTCACAAAAAATTTACTTTAGACCCAAACTTTATTTTCTCAAGGGTATCAGGAGAAAATGGACCACAAAATTTGTTGTGCAATTTCTCCCGAGTACGCAGATATCCCGTACATGGGGGAAAGCCACTGTTTGGGTGCATGGCAGAAGGGAGGGAGCACCGTTTTACTTTTTGAACGCAAAATTAGCTGGAATCAAAGGTGGGCACCATGTCGTATTTGGAGACTTCCTGATGTACCTAAACAGTGGAAACCCCCCAACTCTAACTTCAACCCCAACACACCCTTAACCCCACCGTAACCACAACACAACCCTAACCTCAACCCTAACTGCAAAGAATTAAAAAAATAAATAAATAAAAAGTGTGTTTTTTTACCTATCTTAAGGGGGTGACAAAGGAGGGTTTGATTTGCTAGATCATATCAGAGGAGAGAGAAAAGAATGAAAAAACGGACTTTTTTTTTGCGATCACCTTTATTTGGTGCATAACAGCGATCACAAGACCAGGGACAGTAAAAACCGACCCGAATCATTCTCCAGCATCTCAGCTACCCCCGGTAACAGAGACCTTGGAGATTTTGCAGTGCTGAGGGGCACTGTACACCTATTTCTCAGTGCTGTTAAAAAGCGGCGCTGAGGAATAAGTACCCTTAACTGCGGTCATTAAGGGGTTAATGGTGTTGCAGCCTCTGTGGCTTTTCAGAAAAGGTGTGTATATACTGACAGACCATGTGACACTTAGCTTGCACACAGGTGGACTTCCTTTCATTAAGCATGACATTTTTAGGGGCTTCAAAGCAAAAGGGTTGAATACATATGCATATGCCAATTAATTTAATTTATACCTATATTTTTCTCACTTCACATACTTAGACTATTTAGTGCTGATTAGTGATGAGCGAGTATACTCGTTGCTCGGGATTTCCCAAGCACGCTCGGGTGGTCTCCGAGTATTTGTAACTGCTCGGAGGTTTATTTTTCATTGCCTCAGCTGCATGACTTACAGCTGATAGACAGCTTGATTACATGTGGGGATTCCCTAGCAACCAGGCAACCCCCACATGTACTCAGGCTGGCTAGCAGCCGTAAATCATGCAGCTGCATCAACAAAAACAATCTCCGAGCAGTTACAAATACTCGGAGATCACACGAGCGTGCTCAGGAAACCCCGAGCAACGAGTACTCTCGCTCATCACTAGTGCTGATGCCAAGGGGGTGAATACTTTCACAAGCCACTGTACAAACTGTTGCATGTTGTTTAAAGGGAATCTGTCACCAGTTAACCTATGTAAATTATTACTATGGGCATGAGAAATCATCTTTTATCACTTTATGTAAATTATCTCTTCCAGGCTCTGGGGAGGACACTACCTGGAGGATAATTCTGCCTCCACAGCTTATTTTACATGAAGGGGGTGTTACCAGTGTGATATGTAATGGCCGCTCTCTACTCTCCTTATCTCACTGCAGAGCTGTGTGCAATTATAACTGACATATTTGCAGACTCCTCTCAGCTTCCATCTCACAGTCAGACAGGGGTGCATTTTGTTGTAATACAGAAGAACTGAGAGAGCTGCAAAAAATGTGTTTGCAAGAAAACATTTCATTTCTCCTGTTCTATGGTAGTTACTTGTCTCACACTGGTAACTCCCCATTTATTTAAAATAAGCTCTGGAGGCAGAGTTATCAAAGTGATAAAAGATGATTTCTCAACAACAAGAGATCTGATAGGAGGCATACAGGTAGGAATTTTTTCAGCAGTCTATAAACTGTGTGCCCATATTAACAGTTTAGATGGGTATCTGTAACCACATTTGACCTTTTAAATGCCGGTCTGTTTTACATTTAGAAGTTCTACGTTCACATGATTGCATTCTTTTAGTTACTCAGAAGTTGCCAAATTAGATCTGGAAAAAAGGTAGCATGGACAACAGCACAATTACTGTTATTTCCCCCCTACACCCAAAATTGTTTTAATGGTTAGCTGTCATAAATAGAGGAAATGTGATATGGTTAGAGCTGTCGTAACATTATATTAAATGGAGAAATAGGTATTTAAGTGCAGAGCTGATAAGAATACATTCCTAGTAAACTATTATAGGTGGAGCAGTTTTGTAGTTCCCAGAATTAGTTCCTCAAAAAATAAACTGCTCAAATAATTCCATATTTTATTTTTTTAATGTACATCGACAGATGGAAAATAGTAACTGTGGTTTGTCATTTTCATATTGTTACATATGATTTGACATTAGACTAAGTTCACACAATGTTGACATGCACCCATACAGGTGTGTACAGAGCAACCTCCTATCCATAAAATGTTAAGGTTCATGGTGCAGTTATAAAGTAAAAACATCTGAACAAACAATATGACTAGCTTTTGTATCGAAATATGGTAAGGAATTGGCTTTGTAGTAAAGATATATATATTTTTTTATGAAGACCATGACAAACCGCTACTCTCTTTTAAAAAGGACTTGGTGCTATATAAGCAAGTAATAATCATATCAACCCAACAAGATCCGCAGCGCTATACAGACACTGAGCGCCAAAGAAGACAGTGATGACAATTTAAATTCCCTATCACTATTGTTTGCTGTCTGGGACATAACCAGTGCTTGTGTATGAATCAATATGCACAGCCAACCATTCTCTACTACAGTCAGTAATAGACTGGGGCTACTACATGAGTATGGAGAGCCAGCTGGATCACCAATTCTGTAGGGTGGCGCTAAGCAATGGCCTAAAACAAACATCTTTTAGAGTAACAGTTTGGTTTATACAGGAAAGATATATATCTTGGTACCGTGTTAGCCAGTAGATAGAAAAATATTTAGAATTGAGAGTCCTCAGTGATTGATACCTTTTAGTGGCTTTTTCAGTTAGCCATTAAAAGGTATCAACCACTGAGGACTCTCAATTCTAAATAGTTTGGTTTATAGGCATTTTTATGCTTGCACCAAATTATAGATTTTGCTCCATTTTTAAGCTAGTTTTTTTTTTCAGTCCTCATGTTTTGTTTCCTCAATATTGTGGGATTGGTTTTCATTATCCAGATATTTTTGGGCTAATTCATCTTTTTGAAATGTCACAAAATTGTACAGGTGGAGTATAAAGTCTAATATAGTTTTAAAGCATAGTAAAATATTTGTGCAATTATCTTTGCATTTGCAGCAAATTCATCAAACAGTTTGGTATTTTTATCAAACAAAATATGCCAGAATACTAGCACTATTTGCAAAAAAAGCTAAACAAACCATTATCATGTATGACTTGCACCATTTTTTGTGCGATTTAGACACTTTTTAGGACTTGTCCAACTAGGATGTGTGGTCTAATGTGGTGCACATTTCAGGCACAAAGTAAGCCAACAAACAGGTGAAAATAACTAGACTAGACAGTACTAGACTTCACAGACTACAAATCTGTCTAATTTTCAAACAGCATGAACCTTTGGAGCATTTTAAAAGGAAACCTGTCATCAGTTTTGGCCGATATAATTTACGGCCATCACCTTTCAGGGCTGATATATGGCATTCTATAATGCTGTATATCTGCCCCAACCCGACCTGGAAAAGAAGAAAAATAACTTATTATACTCACCTGCGAGGCGGTCCGGTCCGAGGGGTGTCGCTGATGCTGGTCCGGCGCCACCCATTATCATGCAAAGCCACCCTCCTGCTTGCTTTGTGTCGCGCTCCTGCTCAGGTGTTATTATCTGCCCTGTTGTGGGCAGAGCAAAGTACTGCAGTGTGCAGGTGCCAGGAAAGGTCAGAGAGGTCCAGCGCCTGCGCACTGCAGTACTTTGTTCTGCCCTCAACAGGACAGAGAATAACGCCTGAGCAGGAGCACGATAAAAAGGAGACTGTGTGGATGACGCAGGGATAAGTCATCCACATGAAGCAAGAATGAGGATGGCATCGCATGAAGATGGGAGGCGCCGACACAGGACCAGGGACACCCCTTGGACCAGACCACCCCGCAGATGAGTATAATAAAAGTTATTTATCTTCTCTTCCAGGTCAGGTTGGGGGCAGATATACAGCATTATAGAATGATGAATATCAGCCCTGGAAGGTGATGGCCGTAACTTATATCGGCGAAAACTGATGACAGGTCCCTTTAAGTTTGCACTAAGAATTAGGCAGCTCTGATAAATCTACCCCTTTGTGCGCCATTTTTATGAATATGGGGCAAAATATGCTAGTGCAAAAAAAAAAAAAATAGAAATGATGATGAATAATTGAGGCCAAAATATGTAGAAAGCCTGAAAGTTAATGAGAACTCTGAAAACTTAACCGAAACAAGGCAAGGTTTACAGTACTGCATGTGTCCTGGCTTATGTGCATAGCTCTTAAGAAATGTTTTTTATGTTTCCAGTGCCATCACACATTTATTCTTGACCTGTGCAAAGTGGCTGCATACCTAAATAAATACATAATTAACTTCCACATTACACAAGGTAAGGCTGGGTGCATGGGATATATAGACTTCGCAACACACAAATTAAAGCTGGGTAAAGATTCTCCTGAAAAATGTGTTCTTGGGTAAAAAAGAAAAACCACATGATACATGCAGCATATAATACAAAAGAAAGAAATAATACAATAAGAAATCTGTTCATTTGTGTTCTACATCTACCAGAGTGTAGCAGCGAACAGTCCAGACTGGTGGAAAACATTGACGTAAAAAGATATAAAGAGGTGCACAATATACAGGAGGGTTCATCAGGACAAGACCTTCACGGCTCTGCGCTCATCCTGACCCCTTAATAATAAATAGGAAAAGTAATGTGGGGTCACCTTACAAATGTTCCTATCTACATCTGGAAAATCTCCATTATTGTACATTTTTTAAGGACTTTTTTCTGCAGAAAACGGCAGGAGATGTACATCCAATTTGTGTAGAGATCTGGTGCGCTCTAGAGACCGGTTACATTTGCCTCTTGTTTGCCTGCTGCTCCAGCTTTCGTTTCAGCAAATTGTAGTTCTCCTTAGTCCCAGAGGCAGACGGATCTAACTTCATGGACATTTCATAGTATTTCTTGG